>NC_016088.4:49037517-49382405 GCF_000004515.6 Glycine max
TATTAACATGACCACATGATATTTGATATGATTTTATTTTATTTTGGAGCAAGACTTGGTATCCACACTATCGATTTGGGGAAAAGAACTTTCAGTGAAACTCTTGGTGGACTCCTCATACAATGTAGGATAGATAAATCTAAACTTACACTCCGTTTAAAAGTGAATTGGGATGGAGAGAGGGGGGAAAAGATAGTAATATATGTAATAAGTATTATATATTGAGAGAACAAGAGAAAGATAAGAAAATGGGTGAAAATGAAATGAATAAGAAAATTGATGTATGCTTATAATAAATCATGTAGGTAAGAGATTTGATTTCTCTAAAGTGAGTAATTCACTTTATTGAAGGCAAAGTAAACCATTTAAGTTATTAATAAGAAAACCATTTAAGTTAACAATAGTTGATATTTTAACGCGTTAATGATATGTAATATTGATTGTTAATTTTTTCATCAACTACTAAGATTATTTACTTTATTTTTTTAATATAGATTGTTCACATTAGAGGAACAAGACGGTGAATCTTTTAAATGAGTATTTGTAGAAATTTTATTCGAACCTTGATGTAATTCACTATATATTTTCATCTCCTTCCATCTCAGCGTGATAATCATGACAATTTTTAAGCAAGTGCAATTATAGCTCTGCATGAATTTTTACCAAAAGATACTGGGACTGGAATCTCATGCAGTACAGGGAAAAGATTAATCTCAGCATGATCATCATGACAATTTTAAAAAAAGGTCGCACACAAGTTGAGTATTACATATATTTTTACAATAATTTATAGATATGTAATTCCATTTACAATAATGTTAATTTCATATTTTCTTTATTTCAGTACTATATAGTCTGATCTCTTTATTATAGTAATTTTATTTTAGTAAGACGAGGATAAAGTTTAAAATCCATTAGCACACAATATAATATAGTATAAGAGAATATGATAAAGATAAGATAGAATATTGATAAGTGTTAACCATACGAACAGACAAAAAGCTATAGATCCATTTTTTGTGACTTGTGAGCATAACCATAGGAACAGCTGATAATATAAATAAATGTTATTCATAAGAGGGCAAGATTGTCAGGCAGACAAGAAAGATAACGGATTAAGATCAACACACTCCAAAAGGAAAAAAACTTCTCACTAATAATGATTACATTCCAAATTAGGCTATTGTTTCTTGCATGTAAGGAGATAGCCCATCAAGCAACAATAAGAATTAGGCTATTGTTTCTTGCACCTCCAAGTTGCTTCCTGCACTCCTTTTTTAGCTACCAGAATGACCAATCCAAAATATAAAATTACATTCCAAATTGATTACAGATTTTGACTTCCAGAGTGGTCAATCTGGAAAGTAAGAAAAACATTCCGAAAAAGGTGCAGGAAGTAACTTGAGGTGTAAACAACAACCTAAGCCCTAGGAGAATAAGCCCAATAAAGAATGAGCTTGTACCAAGCAGCAATCATATCAAGCAACCCAATAAGAAAGGCAAGAGAGGCAAGAGGGAAGCTGATTTTTTTTTATCCATAGGAATCAAAGACAGGTACCAGAAGATTTATAACACTCACGCCTCGTTCAACCGAGCTAGACCCCTTGGTGCGAGAGGAGAGCTGTTATTCTCAACCGATACCACTAAGTTCACCTTTTTTTTTTAATTTTCTTTTATCAAAGATATTACCATTGTGTATCTTAAATTCTTTGTCAAAATACACAACGAAAACATATTCAAATCAAGGATATTTTTATAAGGGTGTCATAGGATGATCTAGTAGTTGGGGTGAGAGACATAAGGGTTGGAGTGATAAAGATATCATGAATTCAAATCTTTCCACTAACATAACATACTAGTTACTAACATTTGACTGAGAAAAAAACATATTTTTATAAAATAAAATAAAACATATTTAACAATAACAGTGACAGGGAGAGAACACTTCCCGGGCAAGAGGGAGCTGGTGGGTATAGGCCTAACTCATAGGAATGACAGTAACAAAGGCACACTCATCCAAGAATTGATGAAGGATGGAGCAAAAATTAAGAGGATAAAACCAACCAAAGGACCAGTAAAAAATGTCAGTTCTAGAATGGCATGACTAGATGCATGGATGGAGAGATAATGGGTCAAGGTGTAATAGAAAAAGGTCAAAGAGAAAGAGGATGTTTACCTAGTTCAGAGCTAATTCAGTCAATAAAAAATAAGAAGGGCTGAAGCATAAGGCACAGACAGAAGAATAGCACCATTCAAGTGGCAAAAAAGGTTGACACAAAAATTGGGAGTGATTAAGAGGAAAGACAAAGGAAACAATAATCATTCATCAAGGAGATAAGAGGATCTACTGCAGCAGACGGAAAATAGAAGGAGATCAACAATTCAATATCGGATAGTGAAAATTGGATATAATGGAGAATATCTAGAGGACATATAAAGCTATAAATATAAAGAAAACCAGCAGTCAAAAAATAATAATGAAGAAAGCCAGGTACAATTCGTTTCAGGCCATCGATCATGTACCTTTTGACATGAAAGCTTTTCAGCCTTATCAAGCTTAAAGGTTAAGAAGATAACAAACCACCAATTAAAATTGTATATAGTAAATGGCAACATATGACACCAATTAAAGGTATACGCTTGGCATTAAAAAATTTCACAATGCCAACACCAAGATCTCTCACACCATAAAATTTAGCCACTTGAACTAATCCATAAAGATGTGTTTATCGTATTCCATGCATATCTCACAAATCAATATACACTTTACTACTTGATCAATCAAAATGCTTCTTTGAATCAGTAGGTACGAACAAGTACTCAAATTAGTACATAAGAACTCACTTTCTCCTCCCCTTTAAGCTAGATCACTTGGAAAACAAAAACTTAAATTTTACATAAAAAACTGTTGAGACAAAAGGCTAACCAGCAAGTGGATTAGCATGTATTGTTACACGATTGAGCCTTATCTCTGCAAGCGGTCGGTCCCCTGCCCCTGTTTGTGTCTGCACAACAAAGTACTATATTATTTATTATTTTCTATGGTTAGACACACACACACACATTCTCCAAAGGGGCCGCATGAATATGACACCAAAATCAAATGCATATCATAGTTGAGTTGCCAAACCAAGCCTAGAACCATAAAAGTTGAGGCTCACCTTGCGCTGCAACCCAATTTTTTTAAAAGAGACAAAACAATTTTGATAATTACAGAAGAATAAAATACCTTCTCCATGAGATCAAGAACTTCAAATCCATGAATTACTTTGCCAAACACGGTGTATAGCCCATTTAAATGAGGCTGCTTTGCATAAGTCAAGAAAAATTGGCTTCCATTAGTATTTGGACCACTATTGGCCATTGCTAATATTCCTCTTGCATTGTGCTGAAACATACAAAAGGGAAACCTATTAACTACCACAATCATCGGATGAAGAAAAATAAAAAATGACAATAATTATTGCTCCATAAAGCACATCAAAATGAAAACTCCCACTATTCTTATGTCATGACAGCCCACAGCTCACCACTACCATCATAAACCAAATGATAAATTAATCACATTTGATCAGATACAAAAATGTAACAGCTTAAAGATAATTATATTTCAAAACAATAAAATTGACTTTAATCAACCAGAGAAAGAATTGACCAATCAAGACATACATAAATAAATAAAATGAAGTTTTTAGCATGCTAAGGACAATCAGTTAGGTTATGATTAAAATGATACTTAGTTAAATATTGTAAAATTTCCATAAAATTAAAACGTTAGATGCAAGAAATAACTCTTCTTTCAGTTATAGAGATTGCTTAGTGCATTCTTCTTTTCAGATATACGAATAACTCTCAAACATAATGAAATATCTTGGAGTAACTTTGAGAGAGAATGAGAGAGAGAGAGAGACCTAAACAGAGAGAGAGAGCCTGAGAGGGGGTGGGAGAGAGTTAGGAGTAGCAAGGAAAGGAAAGAGCGCAACATAGAGAGAGTGATAGGAGATCCCCATCGGAGCCAGCAACGGAACACATGTGGACAACACTACACCATAACCAACTGGAGGGATCGGACTGAAATCACCTCCTACTACTTCACAAGATTCTCTGACGAAGTAACAGAGCAGGAATTGTGGAAATATTTCAAGAAGTAAGGAGATGTTAGGGAGATATTCATCTCCAAACAAAGGAACAGGAATGGCAGGAGATTTGGTTTCGCCAGATTCAAGGGGGTAGAAGACGAACGTATGCTTCAGAAACAACTGGATAGCATCATCGTAGGGGGCCTGAAGCTATATGTGAACCTCCCACGTTACGAAAGACTGAGGGGTGGACAACTGAAACCAGGAGGGAGAAGACAGGAACAATGGCACGGGAAGCGCCCAATAAACCTTAACCTCATGCACAGAGGGGACACGACAAAGAAATTGTCGTATGCAGAAGCGGTGACTGGAAGAAGCAATATGGATGGATCAACAGCGATCCACATCAAGCCAACAGAAAGAACTCTGAAATGGTTGAAGGATGCGTGGGTTGGCAGGTTATCGAACCCAACTATGTTCGATAAGGCGGAAGACGAGTTGAGGTGGGACTATGGACTGGATACTTCAATCACGTATCTGGGGGACGACATGATAATAATAATTGGAATGAATGATGAAAGAGCTGATCAATTGATGAAGGAACTAAACCAAAGAAAGCCCCCTTTGTTGTATTCCCTGTAGAAATGGTCACCGAATCTGCGCCCTGGAAACAGATTAGCCTAGGTTCAATGTTGGGGAATCCCGGCCATAATCTGGGATGAGGAGGCAATCAAAAAGATTTTGGGGATAATGGGGGATGTACTGGAGTTTGACGACGAAGTGGAGGAACGAAGAAGGATGGACAGGGCTAGGGTGCTTCTCAAAACACCATGGAAGCCATTTATTCACCATACTGTCAAAGTGCATGTAGGCTCCGAAGTATATGAAGTCTCAATCTTAGAAGAAAGTGGCCCAACTGATGACCTGTGGAACAGAATGAGGAGGAGTGGCCTGATGTCGTCGGAGGAAATATTTTCGGAGTGCAGCTTTATGGAATCCCCGATACCGGAGAAAGCACGGCCATTGGCATTGGCGGATGGCACAAGGGAGGATGAGGAGCAGCCAAATGCCATGATCCAGAGACCGACGGCAACATTCGCGGATGGTACGAGGGAGGAAGAGGAGCAGCCAAACCCCACGGCGTCATTCGCGCACGACGATGGTACCAAAGGTCGAGCAAAGCCCCGAGTGGACATGCATAGACATGGCGACGAAGTTGACGGACTTGAAGCTCATCGGAAGGACTTGCATGCACTTGCCGTTGAGAACGCCGGATGTAAATCGCCTTTACCCAAAGGTCACAGCGAATCGAGAGAACCAGCGGATAAAGACAATACATGGAGGATCAAGGGGGTGAGTCTGAAAAGTAGCACTTCAGAAGGAATTGGGACCAGTGCCGCAAAACGGGAGGCGGGAATACCAAAGGAGCGTGAACTGCCATTGCCATACGAGGTAAGGCACACAGACAAATCAGAGGTTGTCGGGACAGGGAGGCAAACAGCGGACCACAGCAGAAGCATCGAAAAGGAAGGTGAAAAAGAAGGAAGCAAGAGAAATAAGGATATCAAGGACAGCTGGGGGCAGAGTGAGTCTCGGGAGCAGCATGGGGTTAATTTAATCTCAAATGAAATGGGCCCTAACACATACACCCCCCCCCCCCCCACAAGCCCAACAACACAATCTGCCAACACACATAAACAGCACATAGACATGAATACCCCTTGGCTGGTTTATTCTCGAAATAGGAGGTGCAAAAGGCAAGATAAGGAGAATACAATAGACACAACTAAAAAGAAATCACCAGAAAATAATACCTGTAGGTGACAGCAAAAGAGCAATCAGATTAAAGAACAGCAAAGCACAGGCAGAACTCAAATGATACCACAGAACAAAGACACGAATGACTTTAGAGGTAGTTATGAGAAACAAAATAATGGGGGGTACACAGAAATAGGAGAAAAGGAGAGGCAGGAAGCAGAAATCATATGGGAATTAGCAAAAAAAATGGGGGTGAATGAAGAGGAAGGAAACGGGCAGATGGTAGAAAGGCTCATGTCAATGGAAGAAAGAGACAAGAAGGAGGCAGAGAGAGTGGGGTGCATAAATTACCCCTCATGAACATCATCACATACAATGTGAGGGGTCTAGGGAAGGGGGTAAAAGGGGCAGCTATAAGAAGGTTAATTGTAAAGGAGAAGACAGATATGATTTGCATCCAGGAGACCAAGAAGGAGATTATAGAGAAAACAGCATGTCAAGCATTATGGGGAGATCCAATGGTGTCGAGGGAGGTGCTGCCAGCAGCCAATTCAGCGGGAGGAATACTATGTATGTGGTCAGACGAAAAGTTCAAGTTAGAAAGCAAAGTCAGTGGTAATGGGTTCATAAGGTTGACAGGGCAATGGGCTAAGGAAGCAGTGCAGATCCACATTGTTGTTGTATATTCACCATGTGATATACAAAACAAAAGAATACTTTAGAATGCTATTAAACAAGTGAAATCAGCAATCAATGGGGGCTTATGGTGTATTACGGGGGACTTCAACAATATCAGAGACCCTTCGGAAAGGATAGGAGTTGGCCAAAGGTCGATAGGAGAGAGTAGCATAAAAGAGTTTAATGAGTGGATAGATGACTTGGAGGCGGTGGAAGCGCCTTGGACTGGCAGTAATTATACGTGGTATTGAGCCAATGGATCAGCAAAGAGCAAGTTAGATCGTTTCCTTGTGTCTCCTGATTGGCTCACAAGATGGCCAGCAAGCTTACAGCAACCCCTGAAGAGAAATTTCTCGGATCACTGTCCTGTGTTACTCCGATCTAAGTTCGCTGATTGGGGCCCTAAGCCATTTCGAATCCTTGATTGTTGGTTGTCGGATAAATCTTTTAAGTCAACAGTGAAGGATTGTTGGCAGTCACACCAGCAAATTGGATGGGGCGGATTTGTGCTAAAAGAAAAATTAAAGAGATTGAAGACAAGGTTAAAAAGGTGGAATAGAGAGCAGTTTAGGGATACCTTTAAGAGATACAAAGAGGTTGAGGACGAATTGAATAGTTTGGAAGCAAGCTTATCCCATAGACAGCTAAGTGACCGGGAGATGTCACTCCGGAGACAGCTCCAAGAAGACTTGTGGGTAGCTGCACAACATCATGAATCTTTGCTTCGTCAGAAGTCGAGAGCAAGATGGGTCAAGGAGGGAGATTCTAATTCCCATTATTTTCATTTGCTAGTAAATGCAAGAAGAAGAGATAATTCTCTGCAAGGTTTATGGATTGATGGAGCTTGGGTTGAAGATCCGCCAAGGGTAAAGGAGACAGGAAGACAATTTTTCATCTGCAGATTCCAAAAAGTGGTTCACAATAGACCCCTCCTAGATGGGGTAGAATTTCAGTCATTAGATCAGTACCACAATAACTTGCTGAGTGGGAGATTTACGGAGGAAGAGATTAGGGAGGCAGTATGGGGCTGTGGGGGTGAGAAGAGTCCGGGCCCAGATGGAATAAATTTCAAATTCATCAAGGCATTCTGGAACTTGGTGAAATCAGATGTGCTTCGATTCATGGATGAATTTTACGTTAATGGCACCTTCCCAAGGGGAAGTAACGCATCTTTCATTGTTTTAATTCCCAAGATGTCTAATCCGCAGTCGCTGGATGAGTATAGGCTGATCTCCCTAATTGGCTGCATGTACAAGATAGTGGCCAAAGTGCTAGCCAACAGATTGAAGAAGGTCATGCCATTTATAATACATGAGACTCAATCTGCATTTATAGAAGGGAGGCATTTGATACAAAGTGCAATGATAGCTAACGAAGTGGTGGATGAGGCAAGGAGAAATCAGTAACCGTGTTTAGTCTTCAAAATAGACTATGAGAAGGCCTATGATTCGGTCTCATGGGATTTCTTGATCTATATGTTAAGGAGGTTGGGTTTCTGTGCTAAATGGATCAAGTGGATAGAAGGATGTTTAAAATCTGCTACCGTATCAATACTGATAAATGGTAGCCCCTCGGCGGAATTCTCTCCACAGAGAGGCCTAAGGCAAGGTGACCCACTAGCACCTTTCCTATTTAATATAGTGGCAGAGGCACTTAATGGACTCGTGAGAGAGGCTGTCAAGAGAAATCTGTACCGAGGCTTTTCAGTGGGATCAAACAGAGTGGAGGTTAGCATCCTCCAATACGCAGACGACACAATTTTCTTTGGGGAAGCGTCTCAGGGGAATGTCAGGGCGATTAAATCAATCTTGCGGATATTTGAACTTGCATCGGGTCTCAAGATTAATTTTGCAAAAAGTGGTTTTGGTGCATTTGGAATGTCGGAAAGATGGAAGTCTGATGCAGCCAACTGGTTGAATTGTAGCTTGTTGTCCTTCCCTTTTGTCTATTTAGGTATACCTATTGGGGCAAATCCGAGGCGGGTTCAGATGTGGGATCCTATCATCAAAAAGTGTGAAAGGGCATTATCTAAGTGGAAACAAAGACACCTATCCTTTGGGGGGAGAGTCACCCTTATCCAATCAGTCCTAAATTCTATTCCTATTTACTTTTTATCTTTTTTCAGGATTCCCAAGAAGGTACAGGATAAGCTACGTAGCTTGCACCGCAGATTTTTGTGGGGGGGAGGCCCAGACAAAAACAAAATATCATGGATTAAATGGGAGATAGTATGCAGATCAAAAGACAAAGGAGGCTTGGGCATCAAGGACATAAATACTTTCAACATTGCCCTACTTGGTAAGTGGAGGTGGAACTTATTCCAGCATTAAGGGCAGCTGTGGGCAAGAGTCTTGCAATCCAAATATGGAGGGTGGAGGGGTCTAGAAGAAGAACCTGGCAGCAATAAAGATTCATTGTGGTGGAGGGACCTAAAGCTAATCTTTCAAGCCTCACATCAGGGCGAGCAGCTCCAAAAAGGAACCATGTGGAAGGTAGGGAGAGAGGATAGGGTTAAATTTTGGGAAGACGAATGGATACAAGGTGAGGCCTCATTAATCACAAAGTATCCAAGACTGTATGTAGTCTCCCAACAACAGAATCAGACAATACAGCAGTTGGGAGAATTCAAGGATAATGTATGGGAATGGAACTTGTCATGGAGGAGGCCGTTGTTTGATAATGAGATAACAATGGCTTCAAATTTCCTAACGGACATTGGGACGGATACAATTCAGAGAAACAGAAAGGATGAGTGGGTGTGGAAGGAGGATCAAAGCGGAAAATTCACAGTGCAGTCAGCTTATAAATTATTGACAAGGGAAGCAGTTGAGGGGGAAAGGGATCGAGCATATGAGGAGCTGTGGAATTTAAAGGTGCCAAGCAAAGTTGCAGTTTTTGCTTGGAGGCTTCTTAGAGATAGACTGCCTACTAAAGTTAATTTGTACAGGAGACAAGTAGAGGTTGCGGATAGGAGCTGTCCATTTTGTGGAAATATGGAAGAGGATGCAGGGCATTTATTTTTTCAATGTAGCAAAATCCTCCCCTTGTGGTGGGAAACACTATCTTGGCTGAATATTTCAGCAGCTCTACCGATTGACCCAAAGCAACATTTTCTCCAACATGGTTCCATAATGGTTGGTGGCACAAGGATTAATAGATGGAAGTGCTGGTGGCTTGCTGTAACTTGGACAATATGGCAGAAAAGAAATAAGATCATCTTCAACAATGAGTCCTTGGACAGCAACAAACTGATTGATGATGCGTCTTTTCTTTTGTGGACATGGTTATCAAATCTGGAGAAAGGCTTTGCAGAACACTTCAATCAATGGTCTACTATTATCAGACAGGGCTTTTTGTACTAGTATCTTAATCTGGAGAAAGGCTTTTTGTACTAGCAATTCATTTTAATTATGGCAGGGTGTAGCCTTTTTGGTTCCTAATCAGACTCTATTTTAGTCTGATCTGGAACCAGATTATGGCCATCCAACTAATTGTATCTCAACTACCTCTGGTACTTTTCTCATATATATGAATATAATTATATTTGCTGAGCAAAAAACAATCTTGGAGTAACTTTAAAAGCCATTTTTCAGCACACAAATATGTTTTTCAAATGCATCATCTTGATAACAGTATATCCCAATTGTGCTCTTCATTTTAAGGCATGCTAACAAAAGTGGTATTCATCACATTGAAACCATGTGCCATTTCTATGCTCAAATTCTGATATTGGCATAGAGAAGCAAAACAATCATATTAGCCCCTTTTCAGAAGAACCAAAATATACTACTTTTTATACTATGTCCTGTAATATTTTATTTTTAATATACATCAAGCATGAAATAGAAATCATATGCTATGTTCTGCCTCTTCCAACATATCTATGGAATGCTGCCTAACAGAACACATGACCTCAAAGACATGGATTCATTGTGGATGAACTCACCTTCAGAGATTCTCTTATCTCATCGTTAAATTTCTTGCCCCATATACTGGTTCCCCCTTTGCCAGTTCCAGTTGGATCTCCACCTTGAATCATAAAACCCTTAATGTTGCGGTGAAATATAGTCCCATCATAGTAACCACTTGCACATAGCGCTAAAAAATTCTGGATTGAAACACATTCACACACAAGATAATTTAACTGTTAGTTACACCCCCCTTCAATACAGAAAAACCAAATGTAAAACCTCAGATAAAGGACAAGAATGACAACGTTTAACCATTATTAAGCTAAACCAGATATTCATGTTATCAGCCAATCAGAAACATTGGATGAAAATCAGATATTAAGGTAAATTCAACTTAAAATACAAACTCTACAATCTTCATCTCACGGTTTCGATTCATAACTGTATGAATGCAAACAATCTATTTCCACCAATAAAATTGGGCAACTGATGCAATGGCTTTGTTCACGGATAAAACATAGAAACAGTTTACTAGGTACTTTCAGTGCATGTTTGGATTCAAGTTAAAACATCCAAACCATGTTGAAATAGTAGCTAACATAATTTCAGGTAAATAATCACATGTTTAGTACTAGGAATTGATTTTGAGTTAACTTCAGGTAGCTTTTGAGTTGAATAAAAAAAATTATAATGATTTTTTCTATTAACTCATTTTTAAAATAACATAAATCATATCACTCCAAAATCAATTTTGCAACTGCTCGTCCAAACACACCCGTAGTTTTCTTCTCCCATCAAAATTGAAATTACAGACAGCTAATAAAATTAGGATTAAAATTCCGAAATTTCGCGTCTAAGTTTTGTGGTTTGTTCTCACAAACATCACTCGGCTTAGACTTTTGAGTCTTTTTTTTTTTTTTCCTCAAAGCAATTCATATTTCATAATTTTGAAAAATAAAAAAGAGAGCAATTATTCAGCCAAAATTAATAAAGACGGTAAAATTGAAATGAAGTACCTCGGAGGTTTTAGGGACCTCGTCGCAGAAGATTTCACACTTGATGTCGCCTAGGTTTGTGTGCAGAGTCACCGACTGAAAACGAAAACCAGAGCAGAGTCAGTTACAAGAAATTAATAGAATTAACGCATACACACACAAAGTGTGAGTGAATGAGATTGAATCGCTGATATGCCACTAACCATTTTTTGATTTTGATTCGAAGGAGTGAGTTCTCAGTTGCAACCTTTGATTTTGTGACGAGCAAGGCTTGCTAGATTCTTCTCTAGACAGAGAAATAAAAGATCGTTTTGTGTTGTGTTATTTGGGTTCGGCTTTTGAATATGCACTTTTGCAGGGCTAACCAATAAATATAGACGAATGAAAACACTGTCTCCCACCGAAAGCTATATCTTCGTTTGGAGATTATAATTTATAACCGAGTACATAGAGAAGTATTATCCTTCTAACACCACATAATTTACTTCATAATCAAAGGTTAACATGATTTGAAGTTAGACTACAAGGTTAAGGGCACAAACAGCTATAATTATATCAATTATTTGAAAAATATATTAAATAATTGTTGAAATTTCCTTAAAGTAAAATATATTAATTATAAAAGAAGAAGGCATTTCAATCACTAATTAAACAATAACATTTGAACTGGAGAAATGTCTTCAGACAATATTTTAATTTATTTCATTTTAAATAATAAAATTATTCTTTTTTATGTTACTGCTATTTTAAAAAATTAAAAATCGTAAATACAATAATGCATGTATTCAAACATTTTTAATTGTAAAAGTATTCTTTTTTTAAATTAAAATATTCTATTTGTTTTATTTTTTGAATATAATATTTTTATTCTAAAAAAATATAATAAAAAATGTATAATAATCAATTAATGAATGTTTAATTATAAAAATATGATTTTATTTTAACTTTAATTATTTTTTAAATTAAAAATAAAATACTTTTTATTTTTAATATGATATTTTAAAAAAGTAAATGTCATAAATATAATAAATTATTCACGAATTAAAACTCTTTAATATAAAACACTATTTTATTTTAAATTTAATTATTTTTAAAACTAAAAACAAAAAAAAGTAAAAAAAATGTTTTTTTATTTACATTTTACATATGATATTTATTAAAAAATATGATTCATAAATATAATAAATAAATTCAGAATAGAAAACAAATAAATGCACGAATTCAAATAGTAATTAATAATCAATAATTAAAATATAATATCTTTTTCTCAATTTATAATAATTAGAATTTGAAAAGTAAAGTATTTTTTTTAAGTCTGTGATACTATTAAAAATTCACTATATGTTAAATGCCTTGCTAATTAACATAATCTATTAAATTGAAAACAAAAGAACTAAGCGATTAACCATAGATTGAAGTTAGAATTAAATCATTTGGATAGTACTAAGTTTGATATTTGCTAGAAATAATTTTTTGACATATTTTACTTACCTCAAAATTGAACTCCAAATTAGTCAGATTTTTTTTTTCTTTAATGGACTGGGATTAAGATAAAAAAATTAAAAATAAAATATTTCATTTATTTTATCTTTGTATATGATATCTCTTTTCCAAAAAATAAAATTTATAAATATAATAAATAAACGCATAATAACTAATAAATGAAAGCAAGAATTCATATATATAAACAAATATTAAAGTTATTAATGTCAATTATCCCTCTTTCTAATATGTAAGAATGAACAAAACTGAAAAATAAAATATGTTATAAAAAGTAAATTAAAAACTCATTATCTATTAAATGACTCAGTGATAGTGAATAAAAAAATTACTTTGATTTTCTTTACTTGATACAATTTTTTTAAGAATTAATTTGACTTTTTTAAATATGAATTAGCTATAATATTTTTTAAGAACTTATTTTATAATACGAATTTTTAATTCGACTTCTATATTATAAATATGAGATTTTATTTTCAAATGAGAGAAAATATCCTATTTTACATTATTTTCCTTATAACGAATCATTTTACTCTTATTTAACAATTTATATATAAATTTTACTCTTATTTTACTCTTATTTAATTGTTTAAAATTCTAGTGTGTTAAGATTTCCGTCTTTTTCCCCACAAATCCCGTTTTTAATTTTTTAAATCAAAATTTCATTTTTCTTCTGAAATCTCAATTACCTATACTCTCAAATTAATATTTTTAAACTGATCTTTAAATTTACCCTTCTCTCTCTAAGCTATTTATATTTTTACTTATTTAAGCTAATTACATATTTCTCTGTAAAAATACTCACCAATGCGCATAATACTTGCTAATAAGTCAATAAAGTTATTGCTAAATAGAGTAATAGATTTAAACCTTTATGCAAGGCAAAGGCTTAAACTTTTTAAATAAACCAACAAGTATATAATTTAAAACATGACAGTAAATTTTTGTTTTTGGTCAACTACAGTAAAATAATAATAATAATAATTCATCATCAACCTTTTCAAAATGATGCAAAACTTATTCTTTTGAAGTAGATAAGATTTTAAAATAACTTTTGCCTATCTTGTTACTTCCATAAGTTGCCTAATCTATTCTCATCCTTATTGGCATTGATTGAACATCAATGAAATGGCATGTGGGTGCTACACTTAATTTTCTGTTTACTTTTTCTTTATGTTCTGATGGGGTTTTAGTTGCTACCTTGAAGAGTAGTGCTGGGAATGGGAACTTTTCTAGAAACACCATGCAAATATGCATGCCTCTATCGCGTTGCATTAAAAGTTTCGCTGCTTCAACAAGGATCTTGTGTGGTGCATAGTTACCATGCTTTTGACACCAGTTCTCTGCAACAAGTAGAAAAACAATCAAGTCAATAGTGAGGGCTAAATAGCTCCATATAATATGGCTCTAAATAATTTCAGGAAGAGTTTGAAACATGGAATGCTAAGCATTTTATGGAAAAAGTTATCATAGATAAGCATAAAATTCAGCTGAAGTTTAGAGGATTATAAGGTGGGGGAGGATAAGCTGAAAGATCAGAAGAAAATTTGACAAGAGGAGAGAATAATCCCAGAGGTAATTAGAGCCAAAATAACAGCGGACAGTGTCTCTGTCTTGACCAGTTGAGCAATTATCAGATTTCTTTTTGCAGCGAACAACAGCTCACTGCATCTAAAATGATTGCACCAGCTATGTTTAAAAAGAAACCATTATCAATGCTATTTGCATTATTAATGCCTTCTGGATGTCTCTGACTTGCCTTCCCAAAATGCATCGCCAAACTTTTGGTCAGATTGAACTGTTACGTTCAGCAACTTGTGCTTGCCAACGGATTCAATGTGCTGGCAGTCAATAGATCATGAGAAGCCAGAGTAAAAGAAGCTGCTGGCAGAAAAGGTGTTGCTTAAGCCGCAGGATCACCCACTGAAAACCTGTTATTGATAAAATTTATTGCATCCTCAATTCTTCAATAGTACTTTCTGTCTGTCTAAAAATTGGCATTGCCTGCATGGTTTTCATGAGACACTGTATTCACGGGGAAACACAATTATTACTTTCATTTTTAAAAGTTGTACTGTCAAAGACTCACAAAATTTATGCGGCACTAAGAGACACGTGTCAATCCTCTACGTCAGCCTTGCTACAGGAGCGCGGACGCTTGGTCTTTAGCAGTCAAACTTCCTAATAAACAGGTTATCTCTAACCTAACTAATATTAAAATATATTTAAATATCTTATCTATTGGTAGATATTAAATTATTTATAATGTCACATTATCTCTCGGCTATTATCTATAAGGCTACAACAGCCCTTACAAACAAAGACCAACAATCACGTTCAAACTACTATAAATACAGGTTTCATCGAATACCTCAACACGACAGTCATATACGACTTGCTTACACACTTAGCACACGGCAACAAGTCGGTATCCCCCTTTCTCTCTTTCGCTCACACGAGCTTTATCAAGCATATACTTGCTTTATTTTCCTAACACACATCCTTACTTGAGCGTTTGAGTCATTTGTTTTGTTGGCTCCCCTCCTGTCAAAGGCACTTCTCCAAGTCGGCATGTGAAGTTCGGGACCCCACTCAGCCATGTCCACCCTAATGTGTCACGGATCCGGATTTTGGTAAGAACACAAAAACATATTAAGTTGTTCAAAAACAAAATTGTTACTGTAAAGTGTAAACAAGGCTATGTTATGGCTCACAAAAAATACATATAAGAACTTCATCCAATAATTTACTTGTACAACTTCAGCTATTATTTACTCATATTGTCACCATTCTTCTTCATATTAAAGGTCAATAATGAAAATTCCTAATTTTTCTAAGACACGTTTGAACAAACATATGCAAAGCAATAATATAAATCCCTAATTTTCCTGAATTCACACAATAACAATGATCCAGATCAAAACACAACCAATGATGTTTTTTTAAACAAAAAGGTTTAACACATTTTTCTTTGTGTTTTTCTCTTACAAGGAAAAAAAGTTATAGCAAACCATCAAAGTCGAACTTAAAGTCCCAGGGCACAAATTTTTAACTTGAAAATTGAGTACAATTCAATATATAAATGAAAAAAATTTCTTTTTTTAATGAATAAGATCAAGTTAGAAATCCATAGCTCATCAATACAAATTCCTCAATTATCTTAAGATTTGTTACACATGATACCACTCTCCTTCCCTTTCTCTGCTCTCTTTCAAAAATTTCATTTGCAATCCCAAAAACTCTGTCATTTTACAAATATTCTCAAACTCTGGATGTGACCTTTCCCCAAAGGAGAAACCATGCAACTATAAGGAAACAACATTAGAAACATCCACCCAACTAAATCCTACTTCCTTCTTTACTCCCCCCTCCTTCTCATCCCTCTTTGCACATCAGCAACTTTCTCCCACTTCCTTTTCTCAGCATACAAGTTTGCCATTAGCACATATGGACCTGAACTTGCAGGATCCATTTCTATCAACCTACCAACAACCTTCTTAGCCATTTTTATCTCCCACTTCCCTTTCTCAGCATACAAGTTTGCCATTAGCACATATGGACAAGAACTTGCAGGATCCATTTCTATCTCCCAGTTCCCTTTCTCAGCATACAAGTTTGCCATTAGCACATATGGACTTGAACTTGCAGGATCCATTTCTATCAACCTACCAACAACCTTCTCAGCCATTTCCATATTCTCATGTAATCTATAAGACCCAAGCAAACTTTGCAACACTGACAATCCAAGGCCTCCTAGAATCTAGTGCACCAACTCTTCTACCTCATTTAGTCGTCCAACACAGCCCAACATGTCCACCATAATAGAATAATGCTCAGAGGTTGGCTTAATTGAATGTTTTTTTACCAGAGTCAAAGACATCAACCATGCCCTTTCTACATCATGCAACCAAAATAAAAAGGAAAGTGATGGAGTCTAGATTGATTCCTTACCTTTCCATTTCTGTATGCAAACTCATCACTTACTCAAAGTCTCCATGGTGGGCATAGGAAAATATTATGGTTGTCCAAGCAAACTGGGTTCGTTCAAGTGTCTTATTGAACACTCTTTGAGATTCAATTATGTCTCCCCGCTTGCCATACATGTCAAGCAGAGCCCCTGAAACAATTGGATCAGTGCTTAAACCAAGTTTGCAAGTGAGAATGGCAACGTTGCCCATGGTTCAATGATATATCCTCAGCAGCAGCAATAACATTTAACACACTACCAAATGTGTATTGATTGGGCTTTATTTCCTTAACTGCAAAGGAAAAATGCAAGCAAAGCTTCTTTGTACAAGCCATTTTGAGCATACCCTAAAATTAATGCATTCCATGATACTGTTTCTCGACAATTAAGCTCCTAAAAAATCTTGTTTGATTCTTGAATGCACTCAAACTTGGCATACATGGTAATCAAGCTATTAGAGACAGTTTGTTCTGACAAAAAGCAGCTATGCATAACCCATCAATCTTTAGACCTTCTGTCACCAAATTCCTAAGTGTTACAACATGTATTAATCCTATAAATGTAACATCATTTGGATACACGCCATCAATTCTCATTGCATTAAAGAGAGACACTACATCTTCGTCAATAGAAATCATTGTCATCTAAGACACTACGTTCCGATTACTAATGCAGTCAAAAACAACTTTTGCATCTTTAGGGACCTCACATTTTGAATAAGTTGACATCAAAACATTGCAAATTGAAACATGTGTTCCATATCCCACTTTCTGGGTCAAGCTATGTATCTGCCTCCCTAGCTCTAAGTTTTTCATATGACCACAAGCTGAAATTGCACTTGTAAGCAAAACATGGTCAATTAACATACATTGTCTTACGATGTTGACAAACAATAGAACTGCTTCCAACCTATAACATTCCCCCATTTGAGCATAACCTGAAATCATCGCATTCCACAAAACCAAATCTCTTTCAGGCATTTCATCAAACACTCTCCTAGCCTCATCTAACATACCCCACCTTGAATACATAGTTACAAGTGCATTCCCTATAAAACTTCACAACCAAATCCACATTTAACCACAAGAGAATGCAATTTCTATCCAAATAAAAACCCATGATCACCCTAACAAAATGCAAGAGTAGTAGTATATGTCACCGAAGCAAAAGTTATCCCACAAAAATGCATAGAACATGTGAAATTCAAAGCATCCACTGATAGGAACAAAGGACTAGTGGGCCTTGTTTTGAGGACAAGGAACCTCCTAATTACACTAAAGGGTAATTACTAAAAGTTCTTCTCTGCCATTTTCATTGATGCAAGTTTGTTTAAATACAAATTGTAGAGTGAATTCTAACAGAATCCTCCAATTTGAGACCACTCACAAAAGGAAAAATGTTCCTTAAACAACTAAAAAACTTCTAAAAACTTTTGGATTTTAGTTACTACAAATATCTTCCTTTTATTTATCTATATTTGTAATTCTGTATCAGCTAGACGTAGTGCTCCAAGTATGCCGGCCTCTTGACATTTCTCTTCGGTCGTCCTGCATGGGCCTCATTCTTGTGTGTGTTGGCTTCTTCTATAGCAATCTCGGGCAGGATTGGTATGTTGTCATCTAGTATGTTCTAATTGCTATCAATACCCCCTGCTAACAAATCCACCTTGTCCTCAAGGTGGTAAATTTGGCAGAGCTTAATTTAGTCTTCCCAAGTAGTGTCTTCAGGAGGAAGACCATGCCATTGCACTAACACCATTCGTTTAGGGGGTACCACAGTATCATCCCACTTGGTAGAGAATAGCCATAGGTTCGACTACAGGTTTATTTTCAATTACGTGAGGGGGAAAAGGTTCTACATTAGGGACTATCGGACCATAATGAGGATGCAAGAAGGAAGAATGGAATACTGGGTGAATTCTGGCGTTATCCGACAACTGCAAGCGATAGGAAACCTTGCCAATACACTCGAAAATTTCAAATGGGCCAAAGAAGCGCTTGGTAAGCTTGTTATGTGCAATTCCAGTGATAGAAACTTGTCGATAGGGGCAGAGTTTAACATATACCCATTGTCCAACCTTGTCGTTTGGCATCCGCGTAGAACTTCATGTGTTCTTGCGCCTTAAGAAAATGACGATGGAGTAAGGCGTGAATTATATCACACATGAGTAACAGGGAATCCATAGCCTCATTAGTGGTGGAGCCAAAAACGTAGTGTGGGATGGATGGGGGAGGTTTTCCGTAAATGACCTCATAAGGAGTTACCCTGGTGCTCAAATGCATTGAAGTATTATAGGACCATTCAACTAGGGCCAGGAACTTGTGCAAGTTTGAAGGTCGAGAACGGGTGAAGGAGTGCAAATACTGTTTGACAACGCAATTCATTATCTACATCTGACCATCGATTTAGGAATTGTAAGCAATACTCATCTGCAAAGAGGTACCACTTAGCTGGAACAATTCCCTCTAGAAGGAGCTGAGGAAGATAGGATCCCGGTCAAATATAATGATCCGAGGAAAGCCATGTAGTTTGCAGACAACATCAAGAAATAGAGTTGCGACCCTAAATGTTGTGTAATAGGAGGGAATGGCCCCAAAATGCACCCCCTTTGAAAAACAGTCAACGAGCACCATGATAACCGAAAATCCTTGGGAGTATGGGAGGTGGGTGATGAAATCGAGCGAAATGTCTTCCTATATCCTAGAAGGAATGGGTAAAGGTTGGAGAAGTCCAATGGGATGTTTGTTAACATGTTTAATCTGTTGACAGGTGCGGCACTAACGAACGAAAAGTCAAATGTCGCGGCAAACATGGTCCCAAGTGAAATGGGACGGAACCCGATGCAACATCTTAGCAATGCCCAGATGTCCACCAATGGGGGTGGTGTGAAATTCCATCAACAATGGGGTAATGAAAGGATTATCGGAATTTAGCCAAATACTTCCATTGCATAGAATCAGACCCTGGTGAATTTGGAAATTCGAGTGAGCTGACAGATTAGATTGGATAGACTCCAGCTTCTCCTAAAAATTAGGTCTGGCTTGGAGGGCCTGCCTGAATTGGTCCATAAATTCGAAGTTGGGTAGAGACAAAATGAAGAATTGGGCTCGAGGGTCCGCATTTAGGTAGGAGAGAACGTCGACAACCACATTGGAAGGACCACTTTTGTATTGAATCCAATATTCATAGTCCAACAACTTCGATAAGTAATATTGTTACTCTAGAGTTTGAATATTCTGAGACATAAACTCCTTTAAACTCTAGTGATTTGTAAGTGTGGTGAACTGGTGGCCTAGAAGGTATTGCCGCCATTTTCGAATGGCTATGGTCATGGCATGTAACTCTTGTATATAAGTTGAGGCACATTGCATGCAAGGGCTGAGCTTCTTATTGAAAAAAGCGATAGGATGGCCCTTTAGCATCAAAACGGCGCCCATGGCACTCCCAGAAAAGCAGTCTCTAACACAAATGGGACGAAAAATTCTGAAAGGGCTAGGACTGGAGCTTCAATCATGGCCCTTTTTAGATGCTCGAAGGCTCGCTGAGACCTTATTCTCGTGTGTGTTGGCTTCTTCTATAGCAATCTCGGGTGGGGCTGGTATGTAGTCATCTGGTATGTTCTAATTGCTATCTTCCACACTCTTCTCAAACCCCAAAATCATAGTATTCCAAGAAACTATGTCGGGATGACTCAAATTCTCAAACACAATCAAAGCCTTCCCAAAATTCCCAGACTTGCAATATATTTTCATGAGAGAATTCGACACCGTGACAAATGAGACAAACCCACTACACACCGCGAATCTGTGGATTTGACCCCTAGGTTTTGACTTTCCCTGACATGCCTGCAATGGTAACCTCGTCGACATTTTCAAGAGAATGCAACTGGAAATGGTTCTTGAATGTGGCGAGAGCTTGAAAGGCTGCGGTACAAACGGTTAAGCATGGAACAGTTAACTGAGGCAGCGTTTGTGTAGGGAATAAGGTTGAACAGGTGGTGTTCATGTTTGAGTGCGTGGAAGAATTTGGAGCCAAGTTCGAATAATAGTTGAAACATGACTATAGGCGAGAATAACGAGTCATAGTGGTCCCCACTATGCCCGAACCAGTTGGGTCTGGTTAAGGTTGAGATACAAAACACTTGCAAATTATGACCCTAATTGTTCTTAGTGCAGCTCTAAAACTCAAAAAATCCTTGTTGTTCAAAATTAATAAAAAGTTAACCTAAAATGCCTCCATTTTTCTATTTATAATAATGAAAATTAAAACAACAGCGTGGAGGTTAGCACGAGTTGTGTTGAGAGAAACATGGCCATCTTTGAGGAATATTGATGTTGATTCTAGTTTTGCCTTGGATCAACATGGGTTGTGCTATCAGTAGCATGACCATTCTCAGATTTGTGATGCTGAAATAAGATTTGTTTGCAAATCAACATGGTCATGATGGAAAAACATGGCCTACAAGTACAACACGAGCATACTCTTTTGTTCCATTTGTGAAGAAGAAAAGATGTGGGTGGAGGGTTTCAAAAGGAACGACAGATCTGATTTGAATTTAGTTATAGTTTTAATTGTTCATATTAAAAGTTGATTGCTCAAAACTCATAACTTCAATAGTTATAGTTTTAATTGTTCTTCAAATTTAGGGGTTAGAGGTGGTGGTTGTTTGCTTAAGGTGCGATGGTGATGGTGGTTGAGGTATTATGCCTAATTCTTATATTTTTTATTAGCTTAATTATTAATTTGGTTCCCAAATTATTTTAAAAGGTTCAATTTGGTCCTTCATTTTTTTTTTAAAAAAATACGTCAATGTGTTCCTTTCTGTTCAATTAAGCTGATGCTATTAAGATTACGAATAATGACAATTTTTATATTTTAAAAAATACAACAATTTGCCATTTCTTCATCTTCTTCACAATGTCGTGGAGGACAACCACCATGCAGGCACTTCATCACAACCATGCACCATCAGTCGGAGCCGGAGTTCCAACCCATCACCACCATAACCCTCTTTTTTCTTCTTCCCTTCTTCAACAACAACCAAAACCCCGCTTCCTTCTTGTCGTCAGGGATGTCATGGAGGTGCTCCTTTCCTCTTCCTCGCCTAAGTTATAGCGAAATGCAAACCCCCGCCAACGAAATCAATAGATCATGGTAGATTGGATAAAGATGGGGAAAAATGTTACAAAGAAATCAAAACCAAATATGGGTTTATAGATATGAGAAAATAAAACAAAGATTTGGAAAATAATGAGTAGGGAAGGAGGAGAGAAGAGGGAGGATGACAAATAAAGTACAAGAAATTTAATGTTTCTTGTAAATATTTTTAAAAAAATTACAAATAAAATTTTCAACTTTTTGATTAAATAGTAAATGGAAGTATAAATTTCATAAAAAAACTAAAAATTGAAGAGTGATATTAATAAATTATGAAAAATATTTTAATATCACAAAGCACATTTTTTGTGCTCTCTCTTCCTTGATACAAAATGAAAACATAATTAATTAATAAAATAGTTAATGTTTGAAAAATATTATCCAAAGTTTAAAATTACCTATAAAAAGTGAGATTAATTACACACACACACACACACACACACACACACACACACACACACACACACAAACAATTAAACCATCCAATTCGCATCAGGGCATCAAATTAAAACGCACAAAACAACCCAAAATTAACGATAATTTGATCCTCTAAGGATATCTACACATGTTTACTCTAACCCCAATTGCGATAAACTCATCATTTATCTATAAGTGGGCTCACATGTGTAGTCCAAAAAAAATAAAGGCATCTCTAGTGATTCCTTAAGATTCCTAAAGCTTTTTCTCTAGTTGTTTTGCTAGGTTTTCCAAGTGTTAAAGAGAAGGAGAAGGGATTGAAGTTTCAATTTCACTATCTCTGTGCGAGGGGAACTTCTATCTCTACAATAATTATTTCGTAAATCCCAACGGTGAGAATATGAAAAATTGAGTTCCGAAGGTGATGCAAAAATTTCAGGATGATCCAACGGTTAAAAAGTTTGGGATCATAATTTTACTAAGATAGGTTTGGGTGTATGCGGAAAAAAAGAGAGTTTTGGAAAATGAAGAATGAAAAACAAATTTGAGAGGAAGAGAAAGCGTAGAAACATATTGTAAATATGAAAACTCACATAATGTCTCTATTTATAACTAGGGTACTCTGAATCTGTTATTTACTCTATTTTTATTTTATTTTATTATTTTATAAAAATTAACTTTATTTTATTATTTCATTAAATGAATAATCAATTAAAACATCCTTTTATTTTCTAAAACATCATTTACTTTATTTATTTTTTAATACTATGAAAATATTATTTTAATTAACAAAAATCATTCTCTCTCATTTATTTAATTTCTAAAAACTTTATTAATTTTTAAATAAAACTCTTATTATTTATTTTACGAAAAATGAGGTGTTACACTAGACATATTGAACTTACACATAACTATGTGAAAAAGTTCTAATTACAAATGGAGTAATATTCCTAGTATTTATAAGAACATAGAAAAATCTTGCATATCCTTTAATGTAGAATTGACAAGTAATATTGTGTGTAAAACATCATTAGAGATGAGACTTAAACATATACTTAATTAATCACCAACAATGAAAACCATTAAGTCTTTGAGTTCTATGATAAAAGCAGGGTTGCAAGTACTTGACATCCCTAGGGATTAAAAGTAGTTGGACCATAAAGGAAATAAAAGTGGAAGGTTGAATAATTTGTTTTTAATGGACTTATAGGCTATAACATATATGTGCTGAAGTGTTTATTATGAGACACTTATAAAGTCCACCTATATGAAAGTGAATGAAAAGAATACTTGACAAAGACTTATTAAATTGTCATTTTTATAATTCATTCAATTACATCAAAATGGTATGTGTAAGTTATAATAGTTAGTTCTAATGATTATTTGATTAAAAAAAAATTTGGATGAGTCAAACCCATAACTTACTAAATAAATGTTCAAGTTGTGAAATACTTTTTATACGTGATTTTTAAAATAACGATGAAATTTGAATATATTTTGAAAATGGTAAAAAATTATAAGAGATTTCCAAAATTAAAGTATGTTACTATTTTTATCAAGGGTTAAATGCGACTATTCAGAAAGAGTGATAAGATATCTCTCCTTGAAATGTAAATTCTTTTTGCAAAAAAAAATATGAGATGATGGCCAAATACGTTAGATCTTGTTGACTAAAAAGAACAATTCCTTTGTCTACATCTATAATGAGTATAATCATCTTACTCTATTAGAATAAGATTACCTCTTAGAGAAAACGTTGTTCTCTACCAAAATAAATATATTGTTGGTAAAAGAATGGATAGTGGAGTGGTCACGCGCCTAACAATGTTGAACAGTCTAGTGTACAAACAACGTAAGGTTCATTTTGTTTGTCTGAACGTGACTGCTGCAAAGTCTTGCAACGTAATAAGCTGTTTGTCAGAAACTTCTGACACCACTCTCTCTCTCTCTCTCTCTCTCTCCACATTTTGCATCTTTCAATAGAAGTAAATGGAGGCAGCAGCAGAAGCACTTCCGTGCCGAGCTTACCCTTTCTGAATCCCCTTTTAACAGTTTTTTATTATTCACACGGAAAAAAAGTAAGAAAAGAAGCTTTTTTCCCCCTTGATCATCACTATCAGATACAGACCCTCTAGAGAAAAAGGAAAAAAAAGCCTTCATGTGAATGTGACAATGGAAGCTAAGCCTCTTCGAACTGTTCCCTCTTCACACAACACTTCTGGTTTCTCTTCCACTCTCTCCCCTTTTGCCCATCATCACATTCTTCTTCATTAGCACCTTTTTATTATTTTTTTTCTTGTCTTATGTTTGTGTCTTTTTTGAGGGGTAGGAGGTGGACCCCAGAAGAAGATTGACATGGGACACAAGATGGTAGGTGATGTTGGTGTTGTTGTTGTTGATGAAAGAAAGAGGGTTGTTGTGGTCAAGGAAGAGAAAGAGAACACTTCTTCCTACAGTGTTGAACTTCATCTCGGGGTTGATGCTTCTCATTCTGCTCCACAAGAAATAAACCATGTGATCACTGAAGCTCAGAGGCGTGAGCTTCACCATCAAGTTTTCATCTTCAACCATTTGGCATATAATCTTCCTCCTCCTTATCACCTTGTGCAATTCCCGAGCAACATGTCAGGTTTGTAATAAATAACCTTTGATCAACTGATCATACCCTTTTCTATGTTTATTTTTATGTATAATAAAGTTTTACTTTTTTTGTTTGTTTAAAACTAAGTTGTGGTGTTGTTTAATTTTTATTATAGGATGAGTCAGTGTCATGTTTGATTCTATCTTGGAATGAATTAGTACTTGTTTCTTTTGGAGTTAATTGTTGGATAAGTTTTGTTTTGTTTGGTTCGAACTTCCAAGATTTGGGCAAATGCTTGCTAGTGGATTTAATTTAGTGTAAGGATTCATTTTGTGATTTTGAAATGTTCAAAGGTAAGCCTAAATTCAAATCTTTTTTATGCTAAAAGGTTGTGTTTGTTTATGTAATTGTGAGGTAATGATGAGCTTGTTTTTAATTTTTGTTCATTTCTTTTGGTTACAGAATACAGTTTCCTGGGTTTTGATCATGGGAGTATGGTGGATCCAGAGCCTCATAGGTGTAGAAGAACTGATGGAAAGAAATGGAGGTGTGGTAAGAATGTGGTGCCTAACCAGAAGTACTGTGAAAGACACATGCATAGAGGTCGAAATCGTTCAAGAAAGCCTGTGGAAACATCTCAAATTAACTCTCATCTGGCAACAAAGCCATCTAGCAAGTCACACAACAAACCCGCCTCAAGGACACAATTTGAAATTTCAAATCCAAACCTTATGGCCATTCGACATAGTGACACATCAAGTACCCCATCAAGGAGTCTCAGTGTTGCCAATTGCTCTTCTGCTAATAATAGGTGGAAAAATAGTGCAAGTTATGCTGACTACCTCACATCGTTTTCTTCTGCGTCTGCAGTGTCCCCTGGATCCACTCTTGCCACTCCAGTTGCTCCTAAGATGGCCACCTTCAGCAGTGTGACATCCATTGCTTCAGATAGAGGAAGTTGCCTAAATATATGCCAGAAAGATAACAAGTCCAAGAGCTGTATCAGCAACAACATCAGTGTTAAAAGTGGTGGGAAAGGAAGAATTGTTGGTGACACTAATGGCATTTCTACTGGAATAGGCTTCTCCCCAACGAGTGTTCTTCAAGGTAATTTTGGTGGGGTTGCAACTTGCAACAATTTCTGTATTTTTCAATATATTTTGTAGGACTAGAGGATTACAGAATACGGACAGATACCATTTCTTCCCCCACACCGCCAGAACAACAAACCCAAATCCAATCAAACCTTTTTTTCCTTTAGTGGGGTCAGTGACATGACAATGTCATATAATATTTCACTTGATCATGGAGCCTCATGTTGCTCAAATGTTTCTTAATAGTCTCACATGGTCCTACCAATCCCTACAAATACGAAGGAGAATCAATAGCATCATAGCAAGTATGTTCTGTCTTGTTTGTTATCTTGCTTGTTCTGTGGGGTCTAATTCAAATTTCAGAATCTCATGTCATGGTTATGGTCTTTAAGTGCACTCTAATAGTTGTGTGCTCAATTAGTCTAGATGGACTTCTCCAAATCCCACTCCTAACTTTACCTGCACATAACACACCCCCATAGATACTGGTCTTTTTGCATAGAATTAAGTGTTCCTCAGAATACACTTATTTTTTTTTCATGCCCGTGACATTTTGTTATATTGTTTGAGAATATTAGTCTTTTGATCATGTTAAGATACAAGTTCAAAGAAGCTATCTTCTCTAGTTTCAATCACTTGTTGGGAGAAGATGCAAACCAAACATTAGTTCTTGAGTAGAGTTATGCAAAAGATACATCAAGTGATTTGTGGATGTTAACATTCCATTTTTAGAGTAATAAGGATGAGTACTATTTTCTGTCAGAAACTTCATCAGCAGCATAAATATAGAAAGCATGTGAATGATTGCATTTACATATATTATTAAATTGATATTAAAGAAAAAGACAGGTTATCCCTGCTAAAAGACTTGATTGTGGTGAAAAATGCTTTTACTCCTTCCCATCCCAATCCGAGGGATATATATAACTAGAACAATCTCATTTTAAGAATGTGAGCATTATAAATTTCGATCATATCAAGATTAAAAGTTAGTTAGTAGTCACATGACTACTTAAAAAGGTATTGTGCATTTATCTTTCAATCTCAAACATTCAAATATGATTTAATAGTAAATAATTATTGTTCTTATTTCTCATATTAATCATTAGTAACTTCCTCCCTATACATGTTATAATTCAGTACTTCCCTGGACTTGTACTTTCTGTGACTATTTCAGAAATTACATCTCTCATTTCAGAAAAAAAAATGCTAAGCTTGTGCAACTCTTGTGTGCTGATGTTATTAATAACTATAAAGGGAAAACTTTTTAACAGAAAGTTGATAGAACATTCTTGTTTTTTTTTTTTGCTGCAATTTCAGTTTCTGGTTGCAACCCTTCATACCTGAATGACAGAACCAACATAGAATCTGCATCCGGTAGGTGCCGGAGAACAGATGGTAAGAAGTGGCAATGCAAGAGTGCTGTTCTTCCGGGTCAGAAGTACTGTGCCACACACATGCACAGAGGTGCTAAAAAGCGGCTCACAAGCCATGAACCGGCAGTTACCATTGCGCGGTTGCCTAACTCTTCAGTCACAACCAAAATGCAGAAAGCGCATTGTGCAATTCCAAACACAAATCTTTCCATGTCAGTCCCAGCAAGTGAACCATTCATACAATGTAATGAGAAAAGTCAAAGTACCAGTGACACTGATACCACCATCAGTGACACCTTGAATGAGTGTAGCTATGCTTCTTTCTGAGAAGCACTTATGTGTTTTGTTTTAACTTGTAACATTTGAGGTCTCAGTTATGTGTGGACTGAACAATGATCTCCATGAAGAAAAGATTAACCATGTGTTTGTTTTTAATCATGTCATCCTCACAATGTGAAGTAAAGTGGAAAAAAATATAACAAATTGGGGTCACCCGGACTTGAACCAGAGACCTTCAGTGTGTTAGACTGATATGATAACCAACTACACCACGCCACCACATGGTGTTGCTGCTACATTTCTTTTTGCAGTTTTGAATAGAGTGAATAAAAAATTTTAGCTTTTGAAATTATATTGTATTGGCAAATTGGTTTCCAAAAGTAAATAATTGATTAAAATGTCCCTAAAATTAATAAATGTCAGTCACGTGATATGTTATGTGCTCCAGTCCTGTGTCATCCATGTGGGTACTTAGGGTAAAAATCAAATTTTCCCTTTAGTAGAAGCCTTAGCCATCATTCTTCTTTTTCCATCGAAGACCCGTTGTAGTTTGCAGCTTCCAAGTAAGGTTGCATGGTTCAAAACCAAATATCTAGATATTGAAATATTTTTCTTCTATATTTTTAGTGTGAATCAATAGATCAGTTGCAATTACTTGTATTTAAATGAAGTGAAACATTAAGGGAGTTGAACTCAATGGATTAAATAGTATCCATGAGTTGTTATAAATTTAATATGTAAGTTTAATTCTTATGGATAAAAAAATGAAATAGAAAGGGCTGACTAATTAAATTAATTGGGTCTTTTTTTAAAAAAATGAAATAGAAAGGACTGACTAATTAAATTAATTGGGTCTTTTTTTCAATATATATAGTTTGTGTTATGTTCACTTAATGCATAGGTTAGCGAGTTAGTCCACATACCGAATGAAAAAAAATGATTGGAATATCTGAAAAATTATAAAAAAAAACGTATTAAAAATTGAAAAATGATTAAGACTAATGAATATAACATTAAACATTTAATAACTATTCATGTATAAAAAAAATTAAACAATAAACTATGATTCTTTTTTAAAAAAAATTATTTAGCAAGACTGTCCAATAACTGAGAATCTCATGTATATAACTTATGAGTTAAATAGATACTAGTATGTGTGTTAAATAGACAGTCTAGAGACCCACGCTTCCATAACGAGTTCAAGAAGTATGAATAAACAAGTACACTTTCATAAGCATCCAATTTTTCTCACTCCAAAGAACCTTGACATGTTCCTTTTTGAATCTATTTTTCCTTAACAGAATGTACAGAATACAATTCTTGCTTTTGAAGACCATTACTGATGATCTCTGCTATGTTATTTCACTTTCTTTTTGGTGTTGAGCTCGTATCCACTCTTCAGCCTAGTGGGGTCAGAGACATGACTCTGGCATGTCATGTCATGTTTCACTTGATCATGAAGCCTCATGTTGCTCAAATGAGTTTTCATAGTCTCCAATGGTCCTTTCAATTCCTACAAGCACAAAGGCCAATCACTAGCATCATAGCAAGTATGGTCTGTCTTGTTTGCTGCCATGCTTATTCTGTGGGAGCCTACTTCAAATTTCAGAATCTCATATGTCATTGATATGGTCTTTAAGTGCACTCTAATAATTGTGTGCTCAATTAGTCTGGATGGACTTCTCCAAATCTCACTCCTAACTTTACATGCACATAGCACATTGTCATAGGTGCAGGTCTTTTTGCAATAATCAAGGGATAAATATAATTTTAGTCGCTCATTTGAATGTTTTGTTTTAGCTTGATCTCTCATGTCCTTTAAAGAGACTAAAATGATGCTCTCATCAACTTAGCTATCATGGTAACCAAATTAGTGTAGAAAAATGATGGAACAACCGACTTACTCAAACAAACTAAAGACTCAACTTGAAACAAAATTTTTGGCTAGGGACCAAAATTATATTTTTCTAAAAGTCTGTTTCAAAACAAGGCTAAAAGAGTTCTTGAGAGCTTCTCTACTTGAAAAAGCTTCATGTTTCTAGTACGAAGCTTTTAAAAACTCTTCCAAGTGTTGCACAAGAATGCACCCTTGTTTTTTGCGTGCACCCTTGGCATTTTCCTATACTATTTGAGAACATCTGTTTTGATTATTTTAAAATTCAATTCCATTGATGCCAATTTCTCTGGTTTGATTGGGAGAAGATGCAAACTAAACATTAGTTCTTGAGTAGAGTTATGCAAAAGACACAATGAGAGATTTGCAGTACTTTCAATATTGGCTTCGCCCAGACTCGAACCATAGAACCAACTACACCACAAAACCATTTGATGTAAAAGCACCATATGCTTTTTGTAGTTTAAATATTTTTGACTAATATAATATGCTAGCATTTTCTTGGATAAATAAAATAGGTACTGTACAACATAGCAGCAACGATAAGCGAGAAGTATACCGTAATAGAAATATTTTACGTTAACCATCAAACTCTTTTAGAATACACTAGTTTTTATTTCCATGAACATCCTTACAAAATCAGTGACAATTGACAATCATAGGTCCCTTAATTCTGGAATCAACTCTATCAATATTTATGGATAATCATAGGAGAACGCGACAAATATAAGAATTAAACGCCCAAAGAGCATTTTCTGTACAGGTGTTTTATAAGTTTTTATCATTCGAACATATGATTTGACAGTGTGTTAGTTAAGTAATTTTTTATATAAACAACTATTACTTAATTCATTTTTATCAGTTAGAGAATCATTTTTCAATAACATAATTTAATGTGCCTTAAGTTAAACACTTTTATTCTATCAACTTTAATATTTGAGTAAATTTGTGTAAATTTTTTTAATCTATGATATTATAGGACTTATAAATTTAAGATAAAAAAACTCATTTAAGTAATTATGTATTATAAATTCTCTTAAAAGGTATGCATTTATTCAATATAATTCCAAAATACTTAAGTGTTAAAGGATGTGACTCCTCTTGTCTCCTTCTTAGATGTTGATTATGGGAATATCATCATAAAGCATGACAATCCAATGGTCATTAGGGTTGTCATAGCAAATGTTGATGTAAGGAAAAGCTTGATCAATTGTACCATTAGACTTTTTAATCAAATGGAGATTATAAGAAGGAGTTCTTCTTACCATACAACAATTATCAAGTAGGATTGTTTAGTGATTTTTTTTAACTCTTGGACTTGTGGTCTTTGATTCTCTTGTGAAATTTTAAGATATTTTTATAAATTTTAATCATTTGAGTTAATTATGTGATTAATTTTTGAGTTCAACTTACTCATACTTAAAGATTTTTTTGTTTATACTCAATGTTATATTATGTGGAAATTGAACCAAAACTTTCTTTCATAAATTTAACATGTGTTATCTATAGAATTATTTTCATTGAATGAGTATTTTGGGGAAAAAATGAAATCTTGAACTTTTATTATTTTTTTATATTTGTGTAGCAATGCTGGCAGATTTAGTTTATGGTGTGCTCGTGAATTACCTTCGTGCACTGCATATACTTTGAATAGATACTATCAGAGGTAACGGAAAATGAAAATTGATTGTGAAGATAATGTGGCGTCGCCCGGACTCGAACCGGAGACCTTCAGTGTGTTAGACTGACGTGATAACCAACTACACCACGACACCACTTACGTTATATCTATTCTTCTTTTATCATTTAATTACAGTATGAAGTATGCACATATTTTTTTTTTTTTACTTGATAAATGCATAATATTAACTATTAAGTTTTATTCAGTTGCATACCGTGGAATACCACACCACTAAATGTGTGAAATAAAATATAATATTTATAGTACATAAGCATTTGTACTATTATGCATGAATATCCATACAAAATTAGCCACAATTATATATTATTATCACTATAACAAACATTACTTTAAATGAGTAGTATATCAATCAAAAATTCATTAGTCTGAACGGTCTTAAGTCAATTTTTTTAAATAAAGTATCATATTCGAATTTTGTAAATAAAAAAAAATATTATTGAATTTTTTTTTATTAAAGATAGTTACTTAAGTTCTCCGATAAAGATCATTCATCAACAAAGTTAATAAATACTCCGCACCAATAAAAAAAAGTATTACATCAATTTTTAAAGTATGATTAATTTAATTTTACAATATGATTGATTCTAGTATAAGCAGAGTAAAATCCTCACTTTAAGAATCTTGTCTTTTTATTTACTAATGCTATTTTTGAAAAAATAAAAAAGTAGTTAATAAATAATTGAGGAATATTTTTGGTGCACACCAGAATTTTTTTTTTTTAAGAAAAGACCCTTCATTCTATTATATCTCTGTCTTCTCATAAAACAAAAGCTTCATTTATCTCTTTATTTTTTCCTATTAATTAACATGGTTCTATCTTCCCTCTTTATTGCCCTATTATCACATGATTGAATTTCTTCTGGTTTTCTTTTCTTTCTCTAGGTAAACACCTTACATTTTGCTATTGAGGATTTAAAAAGAAATAGTAAATAAAATCTAAAATAGTTTAATAAATTTTGTATCCCAAAAAATGAAAAAAATATTAGATTCATTAGTTTAAAAGATTTCATCCTAAACTTTACTTTGTGGCTAAATAAATGCGAGCCAACCCTATATAAAAATGTCATTTTAGTTCTTAAAATTATTAAATAATGATCATTTCAATAATTAAAAAAAAACTAAAATAAAACTAATGGCATGAACTACAATTTTGAATTTCTATAATAATATTGTCTATAGAACACGTCTACATTATTGATCATGGTCAAGCTAGCAATCCTCGTTCAATATAAACTAATGTAGTATGTGTTCCTTGTGATTTGGTCTTTACTTCTCTACTTCAGTTGTCAGGAATCGACAAGGCACCATAAATTGGTGCAATTTGGCAAGCTATGCTTTCTTTTAAAGCACAAGAAATATGCATTTCAAACAAAAAAAATCAAATTACAAGCATGTTCGAAGAGACTTGAAAAATTCTTGTCAGTTATTATGTTTGAAGAGGATTTTATTTTGTCTTTTGCTTGGATGCATTTCTCTAGAAAAATTTAGTCGACAAACATAGTAAATGGTAAAGATTCCAACACTGTCATACAAACAGAAAAGATCAATGAATTTTTGGAAAACAGGCTCATTTGCTCACTCCAAATTGCCTGTGATATTATTTTCGACAACAGCAGTGCATAATTTCATTCCAAAGAGCACTTTTTCTCAAATGCTTGCTGCTCTTTGCGACACAAGTCAAATTCATTTGTATGGTAGTACATGCAGCCAACATATTCATCCATCTCCTTTGTGCACTTTTGGTGCAGATCCTTCAGACTGTAGAAAAAGCATTTGATCACCATCACTCAGAAATTGTCAAGGAAAAAATCCATGATGTGTGAAAGAGAATGCATCAGATAATGATAAAAAGCCATCGTACTGAAAACTTTCAAGTATAACATATCAAATAAATCATACAAAATTATGTGTATCTAAAAACAAAGGTCTAACAGATAGAAATGAATTATATAAACCTGAGTATCTTTGTGCACAAAAATATTATTATGAAGAAATTACATTATTAGTCACAGAGAATCCATTGAGCAGTAATGATGACCATAAACGTAGGCAACTCAATTTTTTTGTTCCTTTATTTGAAATTCAGTGTATTTGAAGCAACTCAGTTAAAATTAGAATCCAAGATTAAGCATGAAGAGAAAAATCCATATAATTCACTCTAACAAAACACCTTATTTCATGGCCAGAAGCAAGCCAACACATGAATAAATATAAGATATTGGTTCTCCACCATCCACAGTTATGCACTTCTTTCTCTGTTTCCTTTTTATTTTATTTTCTATTTGTTATTTTGTAAAAAAACACACATATTGCTGAATTCATTATCAAGAACAAAATAAATAGGAACTGCAGAAAGATGAGAAATCCACCTGTTCTTTGGTTTAAGGAAACTTACAGATTAAGCAACTCAATTCTTTTGTTCCTCCGTTTGAAAAACAGGATGATAATAGTACACAATACACGATTAAACAAAAATACAAAATTGCTTTCATTTTTATAAATGCAGCTCCCTTTGAAGCAACTAAGTTAAAATTAGAATCCATGATTAAGCATGAAAAGAAAAATCCATATCAATTCATCTAACAAAACACCTTATTTCCAACATATTGAAAGTCACATTGAATTTCAAATATCCTGGCAGTGTAGTAACTATGGATTTGTACTATAAAATCACATTTACATTTATAATTTGTTGAAAAGAAAGAAAACACCATCATAAATGAATATTCAAATCCAACAAATAAGATTTATAGAATCCAAACTATTAGTGTGTGTTTGGAAACGATTCTAAAGCCAAATTGACGTGTATTTTCAGATGCGACGATTTTTAGCTTCTGCATCAACATAACATTGTAACATGAAAATTATGTGATACGTGCATTTAAAACTCCAGCCCAAACACACTGTTAGTCTGTTGCAGATATTCAGTACTCTAATAAAATAAGAAGCATGTCAAAATCAATCTGTTGTACATTGGTCAATAGCACTCAAAAAGAACCAGAAGAAATTTCACACACAACAACTGCAGATGGAAGTGCCATAAACAACTGTGCATGTAAGATGAAGAAAATTGAGATACACTTATTAATTAAGAGATCATTTTTTCCCAACTTCCTCCAGTTAGTATTTAAAATAAATAGGCGTAATGCTACAACAACCAAGCTTTTCGACACAAGGTGGATTGGCTACATGAATCAAATGATGCTATAGTGTTCATTGTGAATCATATAAGTAGACAAAGTGACAAACCACCTCTATATCATTCTTAAAGCTCTTGCCTACAGTTGATCCCAGTCTCACCCTCAAGTGGTACGGATACCTTCCATCTCTCAGTACTAAAGCTTCTATAGGTCTTCTCTACACAAGTCCAAACCACCTACCTCTAGATCCAACTATTTTTTCTACAATAGGTTCTATACAAACTTTCTCTCTAATGCATTCACATTTCACTCCTAATATTATCTTGTCTAATGCATCCATTTGTATAGTATGTTCACTCATCCACAGCAGCATTCTCATCTTTACTACAATAAGTTATTCTCTTTGTGAAATATTTTCTGAATTTGCTTAAATGTACTTTCCACCCAACAGAATGGACTTACTTATATTCAAGAGTATTACAAAGACAATTAATGCAATAACAATTTACAACAGAACAATTAAAATACTGCTACTTCCTAAGTTGCATTGATCTTAGCTATACCAAATATCTAGGCTACTTGAATTATCTCCTAAAGTATTCCTATTTCCAACACTCATGTTAGCTTTTTATTGCAGTATTGCCTAACAGTCTAACACACAATTCCAGTATTCCGTATAATTTTGCACATCTTATACCTAATGGATTAGTCTTTTGGGTTGGTCTCTTCTCTTGTACTTAAGTCATAACAGTAATTTTTGGATGTATAATGTGGTAGGGACCATTTACCCATCCACGAGTCAACAAGCATGCCAAATTATTCTGTCAAAAATTCTCACAAAAAAGTTCTGCTTATCTAACATTGTGAAAGAATGCCAGCCTGACTCAGTTAAGGTTTTACATGCAACAGCAATTCCAACAAGTAGTCCAAACTCCAAAGCATACAAAATAAATCAGAAGATTGATCAGCTGACAAATACAAACACAAGAAGGGTTATTCATGAAGCCAGTCAATGGCTTCTGAATCTGATCTTCATGTAGTCTGAAAGTATCGCTTAATTCCTTTGCACGAAACAAATAAACAAAACAAACCTATGCTCCTGACCCTCAAGTTGATGATACAAACAGTAAACCAACCATCCAAACCCTTACGGAGGGAATTGTTTTGTGTTGTAATAGAGAAATGGATGTTACAAATATCTTTATAACATGATTCCATCTTCTCAAAACATTACCAATACATTGACATTTACAACCTACTTATGGATCAGATAATATGTATTTGTTTCTCTCAAGCTGATGATAAAAACAGTAATATATATATATATATATATATATATATATATATATATATATATATATATATATATATATATATATATATATATATATATATTGTTTCCAACATGTATCCTCCTTCAAAGGCAATTTTGTTCAAGCAATTGTTGGACACTAAATAAGACAATAACATTGATTCTCAACATCAGAATGTTCCTCATTTAACAAAAAAAAAAATACATGTTAGAATCGAGGAATCACACGACACCACGCAAAAATTGTTAAAATCTAAAAGACAACCAAATTTATTCCAATCTACCAAACAGAACCCAAGTAAAATCAGCAAAGACAACATTTAGAAAAAAAAAAAAAAAAAACTCACAGGCCAAGGACACAACGGGTAACATCACGACCCTTATCGAGGCACTTTTCGGGGTTCTGATCCTTCTTCTTGCACTTCAGAAACTCCAAATTCTCGGAGTGGCACCTTATCCCAATGTGCTTCGACGACGCCATCAACACCGCAGAAGTTGGGATCGGGTTTCCGGAAGCATCAACAGCGCTCGCCATGGGAAGTTCAAACCTTTTTAAAGCAGAGAAGGGAAAGGGCAAATTGATCAGTCTCGTACCGTTTGGTTCCCGAGAAAATGAAAGAAAATTACATGGAAAGGGGGAAAATTTTAAATTTTGGGGGAGTAGGGTTTGGAATGCAATGAGAAGATTGAGAATGGAGAAGAGTTTTACCTTGAATTGCAGTGATTTGTGGTCGTTGGAAGGAAGGAAGAGAGAAGAGGGCAATTAGGGTAGTGTTCGGGAGTGAGGTAAGGAGTGGTGTGAAAGTCAATCGTGGGAAGCACGAGACACTTGGGGACATTCTGGTAATTTGGTTTTGAGAAAAAAAAAAGTGTTTTTGTCAGAAAAATTTGATTTTGATCCTTATATTTTTTTAATTGGTAAATTTATTTACTTCAATTTAAAAAAAAATTATAAATTTAGTCTCCTAACTATACAACAATAAAAAAAACCGTTATTAAATTTTAAGTTTACAACGAAGAAGGACATATTTTCAAAGAGTTGAACGTTTAAATTTCTCAATGTGAAATTATAAGGAATAAGACTAAGTCTAATAAAAAAATATATAGAGATTAAAACACATTAATTTAGTTTTTAAAACAATATTATTATTCAATTAATTTAGTTCTTTTTAAACACACATTATTTAGTAAAGAAAATCAATTTTGTTCAAGTAGGTATAATCATTATCAATAATAAAGTTTTTTCTTCTAACTATTTAATGTTATTTAAAGTTACAATAGTGTATACATACAAGGTTTAAACTCAAGAATATTGATTAAATTGAAATAATTTTATGTTATTTGATTTAGTGTTTCAATTAATCTAGTTTAAAAGGTAAAGTTCGTACTAAGTCTTTAACATAAAAGAGTATTTTGTGTCAGTTAATCTATGTGTTCGATAGTTTAATTGATTTGATTTAAAAAGCAACTTAGTCAAAGGTAAATAAATATATTTTTTTTTATTAAAAAGAACTTAGGTGAATTAAATTACGAAAACTCATCGGGATCATGACAGACCTTAAGACTTATTAAATGTTGAAAGAGGTATTTACATCTTACATATTAATAAGATTCTCACATTACAGGGAGAATCGAACCAACATTTTTTTGAGATATGAGTTTGTTTCTTGTAAATTGGACCAACCTTTATTGGCTAAGGTAAATAAATAAATATTTGATTTGAGTCTTGAAAAGTGAATATAGAAATATAATTATGGTTTCAAGTTTAGCGCTTTTTCTTAAAGATGGTTAATTATTGTTCGTTTCCGAAAAAATAATACCAATAGCATATTTTATTTTTATTTTTAGGATGATGGTTGAGAGATTTTCTCATAAAAATATGATAATTATTTTAAAAAAATTATAAATTTCCATTATTATAATTATTTAGAGTTTTTTTAAGAGAATAAATAATATATGGATGAATTGTAACAAAATCTTTTACATCATCATAAAATTACAAATTACAAAAACTTTTGCACTAACAACAATTTCAGGACAATTGCTTATGTAAGTTCTCAAAGTTAAGCAACTTCAAAATATTAATGGAATAAATGAGTTCATATAGCTTATATAAGCAACTATAACCAATGTTGCTCTAACATTAAAAAAAATCCAAGTTAGAATAAAGAGGCAAAAGGAGACTCATTACAAATATGTTAAAAACTCAAGTTTAAGCATTAAAAAATAGTAAGTATTCTTAAATATAATATTACTAATAATGTCATATATGATAACAAGAGGCCCATTAGAAGAAACTCAAGAATCTGAATTAAATTTTTACATTGGATATCTAAGAGTATCTCTAACACATGTGCTTCATGAGTTTTAAAACTAAACAACAATTCTTAACAAGTTTTCACCATTGGAGCATATGACTTGGTAGCGTATTGCTTAAGTGAGTTGTTTATATATAAAAAAAAATTATTGCTTAATTTATTCTTACTAATTAAAGAACCATTTTTCAATTACAAAATCTAATGTGGCTGAAGTTAAGCACTCACTCAAACAACTTTAGTCTTGGAGTAAATTTGTATCTACAATTTTAAAATTTATGTGGCATTGTTGGACGCACAAATTTAAGATAAACAAATTATTTAAACAATCGTGCATGATAAATGCTCTAATAATGTAGTCAAAATTTGTTGACACAAATGGTTCAATTTATGATTTCAACATGAAGTCATAATTAGAGTTGTGACTATACCCTAAAGTAAGCCACTTTTTCATCCAAGTCATTTGTGAGAGTTATTGTTCATCCCAAAATGCTTTATTTGGATACATATTTAAGGCCATGCAAGAAAAAATTAACAAATAGTTGGTATCAATAGACAAAGGTTGAGTACTAACACTAGTCAGTGAGGAATCATTTGATATTGGTCAATTGCCATAGGGCTGAAATAGTAGGCTTAATAAAGTTTATTGTATAGAAATAGAAATAGAATACACAAATTAGGAGACCAAATTTCACATAAAACTAATTTTGTGGTTTATTTGTGTTTGCAATAGCAACCAAAATTCTAAAGGGTATGAGAGAAATCACACACACATACACAAACACAAGAGATTTAACAAGGTTTAGCAAGTGTGCCTACGTCCTTGGGAGCAAAGTGATTGTTTCTATTTCTTATTCATAAATAATAAGGTTACATCATAATATATAATATTATGCATACCATGGGCTTTACCCACACCCTCAACCCACTTTGTAACCCAACAGCAGGTTGCCTTTACGCTCTACTCTATCATTTTTTACTAGCCCATAAAATATGAGTCATGCACAACAATCTCCACCTTGGTGAATATTTATCCCATGGAAGATAAATAATAAATCCACCTTGGTCTCTTGGGTTGGGGGTCTTGTCATGTCTAGCACTCAACAATGTTTAACAAGTCCAAACAATGTTTGAACTTGTTAGTTGTGACTGCCTTGGTTAACATATCAACTGCATTATCTGAAGTGTGAACCTTTCTGAGCAAAATCTGACCAGATGTCATCAACTCCTTGATCTTGTGGAACCTCACATCAATATGATTGGTATTAGCATGATACACCTAATTCTTTTCCAAGTCAATAGCACTTTGGCTATCACAATGCAACTGAACTCCACTTTGCTTAATGCCTAGCTCCTTCACTAACCCTACTAACCACACAGTTTCCTTACTAGCTTCTGCTATCGCCATATTGTATGTTTCTTTATGGTATTTGTTTAAACATGCAATATTATGTTAAATAATATATGCTCATTAATATTAATGAGCTTATTGGATAATTGTATGCATATATTTTTTATTTACTTCTTAAAATTTTGTATATAAGTTTATGCAAATATTTAGCTCTTTATTAAGAATTAATTAATCTTAAGTGATTAGTATAATTTAATTGATTAGAGAATAGTCACAACATCTTTAATTGATTAGGTTTATATATATTAAGTGTTAAAATCACATTTAAAACATTAGTTGTGATTAATCATATGTAATATAATATAATCTACCCACAAGAATTTTATTATATTGTATGACTAATTAAGATGAAATATCAGGTCATATTTCTTAATTTACCCAAAGGAATTAAGAAGAAAGGAACAAAATTTGATAGTTTTATCATAAGTTGAATCTAATTGATTAGGACTTTAACCCACAGGAAAGTTTTATGTCATTAGGTTCATAAACTAATACAAGTTTTACATTGGTAAAACATAATATTTTATTTAGTCTTAAATAATGAATAATAAGAATGTATGTTTGAACTTTGCAGTTAATCAATTTGTGAGAAGTTCTAATATTAAGTGTGATATTCCCAAATTAAAAGGGGACAATTACAAGGTTTGGAGGGAAAGAATTCTCCTTCATTTAGGTTGAATGGATATTGACTATGCCATTAGGAAAAATGAACCATCGAGTATTATTGAAACTAGCACTCCAGATGTTGATCTTTTATGAAAAATGGGAGAGATTTAATCATCTCTCTGTGATGTTCATAAAAACCAATATATATGTTAGTATCTGTAGTTCTGTTGATCAACATGAAAAGGTCAAGGATCTTTTAAAGGCCATTGATGATCAATTTGTTACATTTGATAAGGCCCTTGCTAGCATCCTTATAATGTAGTTCTCATCCTTAAAGCTCCATGGGATAAGAGGAGTGCGTGATCACATCATGCGCACGAGGGATATAGTGGCTCAACTAAAAGCTTTGGAAGTTACCATGTCAGATTCTTTCCTAGTACACTACATTTTATGTACTTTGCCTATGCAGTATGCCCTTTTCAAAATCTCTTATAACACATATAAGGATAAGTGGTCAATTAATGAGCTATTGACTATGTGTGTTCAAGAAAAGGAAAGGTTAATAATGGAAGAGGGTGAAAAGGTATATTTGACTGCTTAGGAAAAGAAGAAAGGGGATCAAGCCAAGAATAAGGGCAAGATTCTTGCTCAGCCGGTCATAAAGAAAGAGTCAAAGTGTTTCTTTTGCAAGAAAAAAGGGCATATGAAGAATGACTGCTCAACATTTAAGAGCTGGCTCGACAAGAAAGGGTATGGAAAATCTAAGAAAGTCTGTGGGAAGTGAGCAGTACATTTATTCAAGAGGCAAGATGAGCTCACATGTGGAAGCCATTGGGACATGCAGTTTAGTTTTAAGCAACTGTTTTATTTTGTGTTTAGAAGAAACATTTTACGTTTCAAGTTTTTCTAAGAATTTGATTTTTGTATCAAGACTTGCACCATTGGGTTTTTCCTTTAATTTTTCGGATTCTAGTTTTTCTTTAATTAATAAATCTTGAATTATTGGTTCTAGTGCATTACTTGATGGGCTTTACATTATTGAATTGCAAAATGATGCTACCTATAATTCTATGCATGTTACTGCTGGGTTAAAACGATGTGTTATGAATGAGGAATCCTCTATGTTGTGGCATCGAAGATTAGGACACATCTTTATCGAGAGAATTAAGAGATTAGTAAATGAAGGAGTACTTAGTGCTTTGGATTTTGCTGATTTTGAAACTTGCGTAGATTGCATTAAGGGTAAGTGTTAATTTCTATTCATGAGCTTTTAGTGCATTGAAAATAAGTAAGAAAATAGCAATGTGCCTCCAATTTATGGTTCCTTTTATGGAAATTGTAAATATTTTTATTCTTATGTGAATTTATAAAGTAGAAACCCCATTTTTGTGATCTAATGTTGAAATTCAACTCAGTTTGTAGGCTAAAGAAAAGAAGGTATGAAAAGCTGCTGATAAACTCGCTTAGCGAGGTAGATTGGCTAAGCGAACCTCATTCGCTTAGTGAGGCAGCCAGCTCGCTTAGCAGATGCAAAACCCTGGAAGAGGATAAGTCAAAGATCAGCACGCTTAGCGTGCAGCCAGCCCGCCCAGTGAGGACATTGTCGCTTCTCGCGCTTAGTGTGCCCAAGCTCGCTTAGCGGATTTTCACTTACTCTCGCTCAGCGAGACATGCTCATTGAGCGCGCCTTTGTGTACTGAGAAGTCCAAAAGCCTTTAAAAAACTGAGTTGGTGGGAAACCAAAGGGACCAAGCGAAACCAAGCCATTGCTACGTAAAAACAGAGAGAAGAAGGCAGAAAGGCTGGAGATAAGACATTCATCTTCATCCTTTCCCATTTTCTTTCACAAAAATATTCATTTTTCTAATTGTATTCAACCTTTCATGTTAATAGAGGGTTAGAAACTTCTTAGTTGGGGAGTATTCTACTGAGCACTCTTGATGTAACCTCTAACTATCTATTTAATGTTATTTTTTGGTGTTCTTTGCTTATATTTGCATTTATTTTACATGCTTATGGCTTGATCACCCATTTGTATGTTTAGTTAGGCTTTTGAGTGTTAGAAAATGCTTTAAATCCTCAGAACTTGATAAAGCAAGCTAGAGGCCTGTGTATCTAGGAATATAATGCAGTAATCTAGTATGTTTTGCACTGTGCACATATTGCAACTCTTTTAGAATGAGTTTGTTGAGGAATCAAGGAAAAAAAAACTAAGAGAGTTAGGCTCATTCTTGTGAGGAATCAAGGTCTGAGTATATACTCAGTGCAAGAGCGCTAGAATAACGTTAAATAGAGAAAAACCTTTTTACACAACAAGAGAAAGTTCAGTAGAAGGCTCTCCGACGCTTTTTATCTTGACATTTATCGTATTTCTACAGCTTTGAGTTTATTTCATAAGTTGATAAGTAGAGTAGTTGATTGCAGAAAATTTAACTATCATTAAATCTTTTATTTCATTTCCAAAACTAAAAAGTGTTTACATACTGTATATACATAATCTAAGTGAAACAAATTCCCTGTGGATACGATACTCAGTCTTACCGTTTAAATACTACTTGTGCAAATCAGTACACTTGCCAATAGGTGAACAGTAAGCAAACTAACATGTCTCGAAAAGGTGCAAAAAAGAGCTCAAAGCTATTAGAAATCATACACACTAATATTTGTTTTCCAGACATGAACTCAAATGGTTTGAAATAATTTATCACTTTTATAGATTATTATTCACGATATATGTATCTCTACATACTTCATTCTAAAGATGAAGCTTTAGATGCCTTTAAATTTTTTAAGGTCGAAGTTAAAAAAAACAATGTGGAAAGCAAATTAAAATCGTGAGATCCGATAGAGCTAGAGAGTACTTGATGTGAATCGTACGGGGCGGAACGTTTGACACAAGATTGTTGACGGAGAGGGACGCCACTTCCAGAGATGGAAGATAAGTCACAGTGACGCCACAAGGAATCAACCTTGATAAGTCAGAATTTGGTTCAACAGGAACCCTGAGAGAAGCTTTCTCACGTATTTGAAAAGAATGCCAAAAGTGTCTTCATTCATTTTGACGAAAATATATATAGTTCACCAAACCCTAAAAACGAAATAAATTGGTGCAGCTGAAAAGGCATAGGTTTCAGCCACAACCACCAAATTATTTATTTAATTGCAATAATAAAATAAAAATAAAAATAATGGAAACATGGGCCTTCAATCATCCTCAATGGCAGCTATACAAATAACCAGCCTTGTCTCTGTGATGTGTTGGGCTTGTTTAAGTCTGCCTTTGGTCATGGGCCCTTCCAGTGCTTCATGGTCCTTGCCCTTAGTTGTGTCCTCATCACTATGCTGGGCCTGTTTAAGTCTGCCTCTGGTCATGGGCCCTTCAAGTGCTTCATGGTCCTTGCCCTTAGTTGTGTCCTCATCACTCCCTCCTTCTTGAAAAGGATTTTTCCTCAAATCCAAGGCTCCTCCACCTGCATAAAAAAGAGACAAATCAGACACATTGAAAGTGGTACTTACATTATACTCACTAGGCAAGTCAATCTTGTAGGCATTGTTGTTGATCTTCTCCAACACTTGGAATGGTCCGTCTCCTATAGTTTTAAGCTTGGACTTCCTGTGTTCTGGGAACCTCTCCTTCCACAGGTGTACCCAAACCCAATCACCTGGTTCAAGCACGACTTTCTATCTACTTTTGTTGGCTTGTCTTGCATAGCTCACGTTTTTCTTTTCAATTTGAGCCTTCACTTGCTCATGCAACTTCTTCACATACTCAGCTTTAGCCTGTGCATCCTTATGCTTAAACATAGCAATGTTAGGCATAGGCAACCAATCAAGAGGAGTCAAAGGATTAAATCCATACACTATCTCAAATGGTGAACAATTAGTTGTGCTATGGACAACCCGATTATAAGCAAACTCAACATGAGGCAAACATGCTTTCCAAGATTTAAGATTTTTCTTTAAAACAGTCCTAAGCAGTGTGCCTAAAGTCCTATTGATTACCTCAGTTTGACCATCAGTTTGTGGGTGACAAGTAGTAGAAAACAACAATTTAGTACCAATCTTACCCCCACAAGGTCCTCCAAAATTGACTAAGGAATTTTGCATCCCTATCACTGACAATGTTCCTTGGTAATCCATGAAGCCGCACTATTTCTTTGAAAAAACAAATTAGCCACATGACAAGCGTCATCCACTTTCTTGCAAGGTATGAAATGTGCCATCTTAGAAAACCTGTCAACAACAACAAACATAGAATCCTTTCCATTCTTGGTTTTGGGCAGCCCCAAAACAAAGTCCATTGATATGTCAGTCCAAGGATATTCAGGAATAGGAAAAAGAGTATACAATCCATGAGGTTTAACCTTAGATTTAGCCTTTTTACACACAATGCAATGATCACAAAACTTATACACATCACGCCTCATATCAGGCCAAAAGAAATGCTTTTATAGGATTTCTAGGGTCTTTTGAACCCCAAAGTGACCCATCCAACCCCCCCTCATGTGATTCACTCACAAGCAACTCTCTAATGGAACACTTAGGCACACACAATTTATTTGCTTTAAACAAGAATCCATTATGCCTATAGTAACCATTTTCAGAAAACTTTTCATATGCAACAAAAATTTCAGCAAAGTCCACATCATGCTCATACATGTCTTTCAAAGACTCGAGACCAAACAATTTAGTTTCAAGCATAGCAAGTAAAGCATGTCTCCTAGATATCACATCAGCCACTACATTCCCTTTCCCCTTTTTATGTTTGATGACATATAGAAATTGCTCTAAAAACTCTACCCACTTAGCATGCCTCTTATTAAGCTTTCCTTGGCCTTTTAAGTACTTTAAGGACTCATGATCACTATGGATGACAAACTCTTTGGGTAATAGGTAATGCTGCCAAGTTTGTAAAGCTCTAACCAAAGCATACAATTCCTTATCATAAGTTGAATAGTTAAGGGCAGTGGCTCCTAACTTTTCACTAAAACAAGCTATTGGATGTCCCTCTTGCAACAAAACAGCCCCAATACCCACATTTGACGCATCACACTCAATTTCAAATGATTTTGCAAAATTAGGCATAGCAAGAATGGGTGCATTAGTTAACCTATGTTTGAGGGCAGCAAAGGCCTCTTCTTGTTTCTTACCCCATTTGAAACCCACATTCTTCTTAACAACTTCAGTTAGAGGTGCATCCAATGTACTAAAATCATTAACAAATCTCCTATAGAAACTTGCTAAACCATGAAATCCCCTCACCTCACTCACGGTCTTAGGTGTTGGCCATTCTTGGATGGCCTTAACCTTTTCCACATCCACCCGTACTCCTTTAGCACTAACAACAAAACCAAGAAACACCACATGATCAGTACAAAAGGAGCACTTTTCTAGGTTGGCATACAATTTTTCTTTCCTAAGCACACTTAAAACAGATTGCAAATGTTTAGCATGCAAATCAAGACTAGTGCTATAGATAAGAATATCATCAAAGTACACCACCACAAATTTCCCAATAAATTCCCTTAAAACATGGTTCATCAATCTCATGAAAGTACTAGGTGCATTAGTCAAACCAAATGGCATAACCATCCACTCATACAAAACCATATTTTGTTTTAAATGCAGTTTTCCATTCATCTCCCTCTCTTATCCTAATCTGATTATAGCCACTTTTAAAATCAATTTTAGAAAACACACATGCACCATACAGTTCATCAAGAAGATCATCTAACCTGGGGATTGGATGCCTATACTTGATGGTGATGTTGTTTATGGCTCTACAATCAGAACACATCCTCCATGAGCCGTCCTTCTTGGGTACTAGAGTGATAGGTACATCGCACAGACTCATACTATTTCTCACCCAACCTTTGTTCAGGAGTTCAGACATTTGCCTTTCAATCTCCTTAGTTTCTTGTGGGTTGCTCCTATAAGCTGGCTGATTGGGCAAGGACGCTCTTGGAATGAGATTCATGTGATGCTCAATTCCCCTCAATGGTGGCAAACCATCTGGTACACTTGCTGGAAACACATCATCAAAATCTTGCAGAAGAGACTCAATACCAGAAGGCAATTTAAATTCATCAAATTGGTTAGCATGCAACATCTGACGTTGAGAAAACAATAAATAGAGGGGTTGTCTCGCGCAAAGCACCCTCTTTACCTCCCTTTTTGTTGCTAAACAAAGTTGTTTGCCCTCAAGTGTGTCACTCTTTTTGTTTTCTCTCTTTTCCCTCTCAAGTATTTCACTTTTTTTTTTCTCTCTTTTCCCTCTCAAGTGTTTCACTCTTTTTCCTCTTAAGTGTCTCACTCTTTTTCTTTTCTCTCATTTTTATCTGATCCTTACAAACCTCTCTAGGAGATAACAGTTTGAGAACAATTTTCTTGTCATCTTGCTTGAAAGAGATTTTGTTGGTGAAGCCATCATGCACTGCCTTGGTATCATACTGCCACGATCTTCCTAACAGCACATGGGTTGCTTCCATTGGGACCACATCACACAACACCCTATCATTATATCTCCCAATAGTGAGACACACCTCAACCTGTTGAGTCACTTTTACCTCTTCATCTTCACTAAGCCACTGAAGTTTGTATGGCCTAGGATGGGGTTTAGTTTCCAAATTCAGTTTGGTCACTAACCTGGAACTTGCAACATTGGTACAGCTTCCCCTATCAACAATTAAAGAGCACAACTTACCATTAATGACACACCTGGTGTGGAAAATATTTTCTCTTTGGTTGTCATCCAGTGGCTGCATCTGATTTCCCAACAGCCTTCTCACCATCAACATATCACTCTACATAGCTTCCTCCTCATACTCTTCTTCTTCCATTTCTTCTTCACTGATTTCAGACTCACTAGTGACTTCTCCATTAGCCTTCATGATCATGGTCCTCCTGGTTGGACATTCAGAAGCAATATGTCCTCTGCCTAAGCATTTGAAGCATTTTATGTTTCTGGTTCCAATATTGGATGAGGAAGTGGAAGTGTTATGTTTGCTTCCACCAACACTAGATGCTGCTGACTTTCCATGTGGGGATGTTGCTGCTGGGCTGGACAAATTACCTCCCTCCTTCTTGGATCTGTTGGCCCAGTTTTGGTTGTAAGTATTGGGTGAGTTCCTCCTTGCTGCACTTTTTCTTTTAATTTGTTGTTCAACTCGTAGTGTCTTATGTAGCAGTTCATCCAACTCCACATACTCCTATAATTCAACATCTCTGATTTCAGGGTTTAGACCATTCAGAAAATGAGCCATTGTGTCTTCAGATTCCTCTTCGATGTTGGCCCTCACTAACGCCATTTCCATCTCTTTATAGTACTCTTCCATAGTTAAATTCCCCTGGGATAGCCTTTGGAGCTTTTGTTATAGCTAATGGGCACATACCTTTTTCTCATCACCTTTTTCATTCCAGTCCATGTATCTACCTTTCACCCTCCCTCTCTCAACATTTCTCTCTGGCTTTTATGCCACCAAGCAAGGGCATAGTTGGAGAATTCAGCTATTGCTAGCTTGATTTTCTGCTCTTCAGTGTAGTCATTGTAGGCAAATACATGTTCAATCTTCATTTCCCAGTTCAGGTAGGCATCTGGATCACTTCTGCCTTTGAAGGGAGGAACATTGAGCTTTACTCCCTCAACCTGGTTTTGCCTTGGTCCGTCATTACCGCCATTATTACCTCTGTTCCCACCTGTAGTTCGTCTAGCATTCTGATTCGCTTGGTTCTCCAATAATTCTAGTCATTCAAAGACCTCCTAATTGCTACGATCCAGCAAACGTTGCATCTGTGCATTCATCGCGTCCAGTAACATATGCTGAGCTTCGTCCAACTGATGATAGTCATCACCACCACTACCACCTGCTCCTACCATGATTCAACAGAAAAGTTTGCAGTAAAAAATTATTAAGGTTTCAGGACCTCACCACACTCTACTCACGTGTTTATCTCTTATATGGTAGTACACTCGTGTTTGATGCTCTCAATAGGCTTTTGTGTAATGTATTCCGTCTTGCCTTTTACCACTCGTATTCCCTCTTAAGTTCCTGGATGGACCAAATTGGACTCACAAGAAGGTTGCTGCAACAATGATTAGACGAACGAAGAAGTGACGCTCCAGAACTTGACACAATTAACAGAACTACACTTAATAGTGACTATCCTAAACTAAACCACACGCAGGCTTGGGCAAAGACATAAGTAGAAGTTTAAGGACATAAACAGAACATAAACAAAACACACAGATAGGATTGAAAACAAGGAAAATATGCAATCAATAGAGAAGAAGACACATAAATAGCAAAATCGACATACAAATTTTAAATGATCATAACTATTGCTACAGACGTCTGTTTAAGGCCCACCATATGTCAAAACACTCAGAATTGAGAGGAGAATCCCTGAGCAAATTCCCGAAGATTTGGCCCCACAATTTTCCCAAAAAAACGCCTCTAACTACGTTAATTTTGTGTTCAAAGATCAAACACCCAAATTTCTTCCAAACTTTTTTTTTGCAAATGTTTCCTTTTTTTAAAACAGTCGTCTAGATATTAGAATTCGTTCAATAGGCAATCAGCATTAGGCAATTTGAAAATTTAGCAATTCGACAATTAATCAATTTTTATGCAAACAAAATTTGAATAGGCTGAAACAAAAGTTATGAACAGAAGACATAATACAATATGAAAACGATGAATAGTATGATAGAAGACAAAATACAATACAACAGGCACAAACAGAATACAATACGAAAACAAAAACAATGACAGAAGGCAAAACAAAAAAGAAACGAAAAAAATAGAAGACAAACGAAATACGAACATAGTAGCAACGACAAAACGAACTTGAACAATCAACGAAATACGAACATAGTAGGAACGACAAAACGAACTTGAACAATCAACGAAAATAAACGAAATTGACAATCAATGAAAACGACAACAGAACCTGTATCAAGAGCCGAAGCTCTGATACCAGATGACGTGAATCGTACGGGGCGGAACATTTGACACAGGATTGTTGACGGAGAGGGACGCCACTTCCAGAGATGGAAGATAAGTCATGGTGATGCCACAAGGAATCAACCTTGATAAGTTAGAATTTGGTTCAACAGGAACCCTGAGAGAAACTTTCTCACGTATTTGAAAAGAATGCCAAAAGTGCCTTCATTCATTTTGACGAAAATATATATAGTTCACCAAATCCTAAAAACGAAATAAATTGGTGCAGCTGAAAAGGAATAGGTTTCAGCCACAACCACCAAATTATTTATTTAATTGCAATAATAAAGTAATAAAATAAAAATAAAAATAATGGAAACATGGGCCTTCAATCATCATCAATGGCAACTATACAAATAACCAACCTTGTCTCTGTGATGTGTTAGGCCTGTTTAAGTCTGCCTCTGGTCATGGGCCCTTCCAGTGCTTCATGGTCCTTGCCCTTAGTTGTGTCCTCATCAATGTGCTGGGCCTGTTTAAGTCTGCCTCTGGTCATGGGTCCTTCAAGTGCTTCATGGTCCTTGCCCTTAGTTGTGTCCTCATCAGTACTATGGTAGATACACAAAGAATGGACAAGCATCTGGTCTATTTGTGAAGTTTCTTCAAGAACATGTGATTGTTGCTCAATGCACTATGCCTAGTTCTCTGGATCAGAATGGTGTAGCAAAAAGAAGAACCCAAACTTTAATGGACAAGATGAGGAGTGTGAGGAGTAATAGAAAACTTCCTTAATTCTTGTGGATTGAAGCACTAAAGATGATTGGTCGACTGTGTATATATTAAATCGAGTGTCAACCAAGGCTGTCTCAAGGACACCTTTTGAGTTATTCAAAGGTTGGAAACCGAGTGATAATTTATAACCCACAAGAGAAGAAACTAGACCCAAGGATTATTAGTGGGTATTTCATTGGATATGCCAAAAATTCCAAAGGGTATAGATTCTATTGTTCATCACATAGCACTAGATTGTAGAATCAAGAAATCCAAAATTTCTTGAGAATGACTTGATCAGTGGGAGCGGTCAATTTCAGGACATTGCTTCTGAAAAGGATCACTATGAAGCTCAACTCTCTTGCTCAAGTGACAAATTGATTATCATTCACACCCCTCAAGTACAAATGGGTGTTAGACAATCAGTGATTGAAATTCCACAAACTGTTGAAAATGATCCTGTAGATCAAGCTGTTGATGAGGAACAACAAGTTCCTCAAGAAGATCACGAAGCAACATTAAGAAGGTCTACTAGAGTCAAAAGGTTTGCAATTCCTAATGATTATGTGGTATATCTGCAAGAATCAGACTACAACATTGGAGTTGCAAATGATCCTAAATCGTTATCACAAGCCATGAGTTCTAAGAGATCAAACTTATGATACAATGCTATGAAAGATGAAATGGATTCTATGGGATCTAACCAAGTTTGGGATATTGTTGAGTTTCCTAACAGTGTAAAAGCCATTGGATGTAGATGGGTCTTTAAAACAAAGAAAGACTCACAAGGCAACATTGAGAGACATAAGGCAAGACTTGTTGCCAAAGTGTTCACTCAAAGAGAAGGAATTGACTATATAGAGACATTTTCTCCTATATCTAAGAAAGATTCCTTCCAAGTAATTATGACTTTAGTAGCTCATTTTGACTTTGAGTTACATCAGATGGATGTCAAAATGACATTCCTTGATGGTCAACTAGAGGAAGAGGCTTACATGAAACAACTTGAAGGATTCTCCTCTACTTAGTCTGCAAGCTTAATAAATCCATCTATGGATTGAAACAAGCCTTCCACCAATGGTATCTAAAATTTCATAAGGTCATCACTTCATTCAATTTTGAAGAGAACATCATGGATCAATGTATATACCAGAAGGTCAGTGAGAGTAAAATTTGTTTTCTTGTGTTATACGTGGATGATATTTTACTTGCAACTAATGATAAGAATTTTCTATATAAGGTGAAACAATTTAATGTGTCATCATTTTCTCCTAATTCTTAACCCTTTTTGTCACCATTTTAATTACTGATTAGCCTTATTTACCAAATTAATTATGCAGTTTTATCATTTGGGCCTATTGGATTAATTTTGTATTTTTAATTTAATTTCAGGAGAATTATAAGCAATTGGGCTTCAATCCAGAATTGGGCTTGAACTTGAAGAAAGCATACTATTTTATTCTACCAAATCTTATCTTATCTAGATTTTATCTCATCTAGATATTATTTCATCTAGATCTTATCTTATCTTATCTAGATTTTATTTCATCTAGATATTATTTTATCTAGATTTTGTCTTATCTTATCTAGATTTTATTTTATTTATGGGCTTGGACTTAAAACAGATTTGTAAGCTTTGGGGCTGGGAACATATATATACAACACCAAGGTTCTAGTTTGGGCTCTCTCTCTTTTTCGGTTTTAGTCACTTTTCGTTTTAGGGAGAAAGAATAATTTTAGGTTTTGCAATTCCAGTTTTTACTATTCACATAGCAATAAAATTTTGTTTTCTGCTTCAATCTACAATTTCATTTCTATTGATTAATAGAAGGCTAAGTCTCCAGCGTTGTTTTCTCTTGAGGATCAAGCACAACTATCTTTGAGGTTTTGTTATTTCTAGTGAATTCTGATCAGTTTTTCCTCTTCACCAATCACTCTATATTTGTTGCTATTAATCCATGCATGCTTAGTGCTTGATTAATTGTCTCTACGCTTAATTTATGTTCATGCTTAATTATCAATTTCGTTCATGATTATTGGTGTATGTGTTGCTTAATCACATAATGATAGCCTTATGTTAAATTTCGCTTAGTAATTTAATTTAGGGTTGGATTAAGTGGTTGAACTGATATAGGATAAATTCTCGTAACCTAGGATAAGAGATTTGCTTGTGAATCAAGGGGAAACAACGTGTTTTTAATTCTGATATTTTCTAATTAAAATTTGCTCGATGTTTAATTTACAAAAACAAACAAACTCCCCCAATTCGTTACTATTTTATTACTATCTGTTATGAATGTTTGGTTGACCATTGTTCGTTGGAAGACGACCTAGAATCACTTCCTAGATATTGCATTTTTAATGTTTATTTCATTCGGGTATGACCTCGACCAAATTTGGCGCCGTTGCCGGGGAGCAATGGGCCAAAAGTTCATAATAGTATTTAGTTATCTTATTTTGTGTAGCGTTCTGTTTTGCATTTCAATTGCATTCCCTGTTTAGCGACGGATTCAGCGACTGATTCAACCTTTTGTTTTGCTGTGAACAGTGTTGAATAGTGATTAGCGACGAATTTTGCAATTTAATTAACGATTTTTGTTTTGATAGTTAGAGTTGTTATTTTTGGCTGAATTTTTGTGTGATAGCTTTTTTTGATCCATATTTTGTGTGAAAAATATCAGGAGCACTTGGTGTGACATTATTTGAGAGAGACAAAAGTTTTTGGAACTTGTTTTTAGCAAAACTTAAAACGGTCATAACTTTTGTTCCGGGTATCAGAGCAACTATTATTATGTATGCATTTGGGGTAGAAAAAAATTTCTCATACTGTGATAACTTGCTGAAGCCAGTTGAGGACTCCCAAACTCCAAAAATCAGCCGTTTACTAAGTTTTTTTTTTCAAGTATTATTGTCCTATTTTTCTAAACTTTGCTTATGTAGTTTTCATAGTTAGACTTTGAATTTTTGTTTGAAAATTTTTGTGCTATCTTTTCATGATTTTAGGATATTCCTCAAAAAATTTCAGCTTATTTTGATATCATTTGAGTATAACTGTAGTTTTACCCCCTCGTTAGGTGCCGTTGAGAAACACATTATTTGCTGCATATAGTGCATGACTAAGGGCAATCCAGGTGATTTACAACCCTTTGATCCTGAAATAGATAAAACCTTTCATAGATTAGTTAGGCATAGTGTGCATCCTATTCATTCTATGCATTTTGAGCATTCTATTGAGGGTGATTCTAAATATTATGATTTTGAGCATTCCACTACTAATTTTTATATTGAGAACATGGCTCAACCTCCACCTCGTGAGAGGACTCTTAGGGAGATGATTGCACCTGATTTCACTTATGAAAGCTTGTGCATTCAATATCCTGATGAGGGTGTTCCATATGTTCTCAAGACTGGACTAATACATCTGTTGCCCAAGTTTCATGGTCTTGCAGGTGAAGATCCTCATAAGCATCTTAAGGAGTTCCATATTGTTTGTTCCACCATGAAGCCCCCTGACGTCCAAGAGGATCATATCTTTCTAAAGGCCTTTCCTCATTCTTTGGAGGGAGTGACAAAAGATTGGCTATACTACCTTGCTCCCAAGTTTATTTTCAGCTGGGATGACCTTAAGAGGGTGTTCTTGGAGAAATTCTTCCCTGCATCTAGGACCACTGCCATCAAAAAAGACATTTCAGGCATCAGGCAACTTAGTGGAGAAAGCTCGTATGAGTATTGGGAAAGATTCAAGAAATTGTTTGCAAGCTGCCCTCACCACCAGATTTATGAGCAACTCCTTCTTCAATATTTCTATGAGGGACTTAGCAACTCCTTTTTATCTCCCTGTTTGAAATCTCAGCCTTCCCCATGTCTAATAATAAAACCTATACCGAGGCAACCCTATAACATCCCGGGCAAAATACTCAAAACAAAAAGAAGAAACAATGTCCCAACAAAAATATTGTTTATTATACACAACAAACTTGGCAATCCTATATTCCCAATGATTGCCTTCCTTAAATATATGCAAGACTTTAAAGCTGATACGAGATAGGCTATGCATGCAAGAGATCCATCTGTTTCTCAAACATCATGGGACCAAAGAATGATTATGTACAGCTTGAACCAACGCTTCAGCCACAAAAAATTTCCAGTTCCTACTACTCGCAGCTTCAATAGTTATGATAGCATCAAGCATCTCTACTTCGAGAGCATTAGAATTTCCCAAAAAATTAGCAAAGCTCCCAAGAGCAGCTCCATGCTCATCTCTGAACAGCCCCCACATGCTGCAGGACTGGGTGGCCCCTAGCTGAACAATACAACATCTCTTTATTTTAAGAAATATACGATTATCTCAAAGTTTAGTTTATCTAATAAAAGATATCTTAAATTCAATATTGCATCAAAGTTGAAAATTTGAATCAAATTCAAAATTGAATAAGAAAACAAAGAAAAGTATATAATAAGCTATGTGATATGAATAAAAGAGATAGAATGAAAAAATGAGTCATAAATGTGGGAAAAATAGAATGTCTGGTGTTATTGGGATGATATACATGAAACTAATTTGAAACTCTGAATGAACAAATCTCATTATGTATACACAATATTGTCACCACAACCGTGAATTCTTAAAGCCACTAACAATTCTGCACATTCGTAACCTTCCTAATCCCTATAACAATGGACAGTGTCATCCAAGTTGATAATAAACTTGAACTCCGAAAAACACAAATATTTCATCACATTGCAATATCATATGTACAATTCAGCTCTAATCCCTCTACGCAATAGTCAAACATGACTGACAAAAATTTGATACTAGTTGCAGACACCCATAGGATTTGCATTCTTGGTTATCCAAGGATGCTCCATTATCCTCTGAAGTGAGAGCCTTCGTGAAGAGTCTTTTACCAGCAGCTGCATCAATTTACAAATTGCAGTAAGAAGAAGGACCAGATTTGTTTCTCTGAAAGGATCTGTTTTTGCCTGGATATGAACTTGCCCGACTAATAAGATTTTTGGCTTCTAAAGAAACATAGGGAGTAGAAGGGAAACTTATGTCAACTTTCATTATCCTGCACAAATATATAATACATTACATATGCATTGCAAAAGTGGCATTTATTTTATGATAAACTACACAAGTATATACAAGTCTCATGCACTTCCATACCTTTTGAAGGTATCAACTTGACTCTCAGCCTCAAATGGAGGAGCACCATAAAGGAACTCATAACAAAGGGTACCCAGAGTCCAGTTATCAACCGCATAATCATGAGCTTTGTTTTCTACCATTTCGGGTGCTAAATAATCCAAGGTTCCGCACATGGTATGCCTTTTACTTCTAGATTGTACAGACCAACCAAAGTCTGCAATCTTAAGACGGCCCTGAAACCAAGCCATTATCAATTTGATTATACAAGTTCCCCCCTAAAGCTCAAATATAAATGGTTCCAACTGCTTGCCAAATGGTTTCATCATATATCTACAACAAACAACATTCTCAGTGTAAGTTTGCTTTCATTTTTTTAATGGGGAGCTGGGCTAGAAAGGGAAAAAAATGACAAAGTGAATATGGCAGGACTGTAAATTTTCCAAAAACATCCAACCGAGGTAGGGGATAAGAACTGATTGAAATGAACTGCAAAATGTTGTATGCTTAGTATTGTGTAGGTAGCTGAATTTTTTTGAGTTGTGTTGCCATAAGTTGATGCCAAGTGAAGAAAAATACACTGTTTTGAAACCCGGACTTGACAGTCTGATTGGATCGAAAACCGGTCACGTGTCCGGTCCAACGCTTCCTAAAAATTGGTGTATCCTTAAATCGGCTCAAAACTGAACCGGTTGAAAACCTCTAAACCCGGGATTAACCTGTTTCACTTAAAACTGTTTTTTTAATTCAATAACAACATCGTTTTGGTTTAAAAAAATAGAAAAAACAAATATTATAACTTATGATACTTTTAAGTGGCTTACTTTTTATTATTATTATCAATTTATGCATATTATATTAATTTTTTGTTCAATATTACTAAGATACTATATTAAAATATTAAAAAATATATATATTTTATTAAAACTGATTTAACCTTGGTTCAACCGTTGACCCTTAAACCAATGGGTTCACGATGACGAGTTCGGTTTTGAGAACATTGGAAAAATACACATTTTATTAGCATGGGCAAAAGGAATGTAAAAAGAGGTAAAAGAAGAGAAAACATACCTCATGGTCCAGCAACAAATTTTCAGGCTTGATATCCCTGTGAATAACATACTTCTCATGACAATACGCCAATGCCTTTGTGAGGCTTAAAATATACTAAAATTTTCAAATGAAAGAAAGTTACAAATCTACACAATACAAAAATATTCAAGACTTGCTTAAAAGAGAGTAGTATAGTGACTAGCATAGAATATAATATAAACCCTACTAATACATTTTTTTCTAATCCATTTTCACTCAATTTCTTTATAGTTCCATATTTTACAGCATGTCAATACAATAAGTTCTGCAGCCACATAATCACAAGCATATCATAACTTGATAGTATTTAATTAATTGTAAGAAAAAAAAATCTGCTCTTTTCCCATCCAATCTCTCCAGTTATTTAATCAATTTTCTCAAAAAACAAACTACGATTTCTTTCTGCTTTCCCTCATTTTTTCCCTCAAAATTCAAAACCCAATAATCTAACACAATGCCTAGAACCAATGAAAATGCTCATCATTCAGCAACTAAGACAAAGTTGGGCTACCTACAAAGTCCAAAAGAAGGCCAGATCAAAGCATTAGAATCAAGAAGGGCATCATGTAACAAGGAAAAGATTACACCGGATACACAACCTTCACAACATTATAAGTCACTACTCTAGGTAAAACCAACTCAAGAAACTACGTACCCGTAGTTTACAAGTAAAATCAATCATCTTTCACACATTGTCTTCACTTTATCTCATGTTTTCAAAAGTTTGTATAAAGAACAGTAAAAGCAAAATAACAAATTTTCTTAAACCAAACAATCCCTTGCCATACCAAAGCAGGTTTAATAATCAAGTTTAATTTAAGTATACATTACAATCAGGTTCAAGTTCAACAACATTCAAAATCAAACACACAATAACTGCATCTTTGGTTTCACAATGGATTTCCAAAATAACAATGAAATACCATTATTCATGTTTTCGGTCTCACATCGAGAGATTGATGCTGAAGCCAGAATCGAGTTTTAGTTGAAGAACCTTCATTTAACTTTTGCTATGGAACAATTTTTTTTATTAATTAACTTTTTTTAAGAATAAAAACAACATCTAATTATAAATTACTTCATTTCAAACATACAAATGAACTGAATCTTCAAAAGAGGCATATATAGAGACCAACATATTAAAAAAAACAATCCACGACCATGATTTGGGCCTCAACATCAAGGTTTTTTAAGTATCCAGGGCCGCAACTAATGCAATTAGGACCGTATCGGCCACATTTGTCCGCGATTTGCCACAACGCAACAAAACGGCAATTTGTGAACATTGACAAAGACACATTGAGTGAGAGTAAGACACGGTTACCATAGTAGCTTGCTTCTCATTAAAATGGCCTTTTTTGTTAAGCTCCTTGTAAAGCTCCCCATTGTGAGCATATTGAGAGTACTCTAGCTATAAATATACATATTAGGTCAATTTTCAAACCTGCAATACATCTTTAGGTTTTGTCTTCCTCTCAAATTTGTTTTCCCTTCTCTCTCTCCCAAAACCCTCTCTTTTTCCCGCATACACCTAAATCTGTCTCAGTAAAACAATAATCTAAAACTCGTTAACTGTTGGATCATTGTGAAATTTGAAAACAAGGTTTGAAAATTATTTTCACATACAACCACCATTGGGATTCATCAGATAATGTTTGTAGTGGAAGAATTATCCCTCGCACTGAACTTTCTCTTTTCCAGCATACACTCAGACCCGTCCCAATAAAATTACGATTTTAGACTTTTTAACCATTGGATTGTCTTGAAATTTGGACACCTGGTCTGAAATTCATTTCCGCACATCTCCACCGTTGGGATTTTTAAATTACCGTCTGTGGATGGAGAAATACTCATGACATGCAGATAGTGGTATGAAGGCTTTAATCCCTTTTGCTTCTCTCTGACGCTTGGAAACCCTAACAGAGCAATCAGAGGAAAAGCTTGAGAAATCTCAAGAAATCGCTAGACATGCCGCTATCGCTGCCGGAATACACACGTGAACCTGCTTAGAGGTAAGGGATGAGTTTATTGCAATTAGGATTAGAATGAACATGTGTAGGGATCCTTAGAGGATTAAATTGAGATTTATTTTGTGATGTTTATTGAATTATAATTTTCCTTTACGAATATAAATACGATATTGTTGTGTTTGATGGACCAATTGATATCCTGATGCGAATTGGTTGATAAACTTGAGTGCTCTTGGTGTTTACATGTTTTTTATCTATGATTTTGATTCATTGATTTTAATATGATTGTCTGGAATTGTTTAAGAGGTTTTACTCCCCATGTTGTGAGAAACATTTTGTATAAATTTTTATATTAAGATTATGAAATGGTGATTCAAGTTGTGAGTAAGTGGCAAATTGAACCTGGGATGAATGGTGAGATACATGTGTATTGAGATATTGTATGTATTGAGTTGTGAGCTATAAACTTTGCAATCACACAATTGTAAGACCCTTTTAGGGCAATGGGTTTTTGTGCGACGAATATTATGACGGGATTCACTGTGAGAACCCGACGAGTTGAATCACTTTGAGGCGTGACGAGTTAAAATGATTTTGAAAACAATTGAGTAGTTATGGGTATTGCATAGTTCATAGGTAAAGTCTATGTGTGTGTATGTATATATTAATATTGTGTGATGTGTATATGATTTATGACGTGTAATAACATGTTGCTTTGGAATTATATCATTGTGATTGAGATTGAGTGTATGTGATAAATTGAGTATGTATTGAATTGTAGTATACATGTGTATTGAGATGTTGTGTACATTGAGTTATTAGCTACGAACTATACAATCGCACGACTGTAAGACCATTTAAGGGTGACGAGTTTAATCACAAGTGCGACGAGATAAAATTATTTTGAGAACAATTGAGGAGTTGCGTGTTTTGTACAGTTCATATAGAGTCTGCGTACTAAAAATTTTTCTGGGTTGAATCTAAATCAGGAGGGAAAGGCCCTAACGGACTCTTCAGAGTGTAGGCCTTGGGGGTAAATACACTCGGTTTGAATGTTCCTTGAAGCCTATGTTGACCCCATATGGTTGGAGTGTTCTTGTAAAACAGAGTGACCCTGACTGGTCTCCCTATGATTTTACCAAGTGAGAGTGACCTGACTTAATAGTGTGTGGTTTGTCTTGTCAGGTACTCCTGGGTGCCCAACGAGGTTTTTCACTGACATGATACCACATTGCATATATGATTGAGTCTTAGTATATTTGTTGCATAACGCTTGTGTATTGATTGATATTGATTGGTTGGGTGATATTGTCTTTGACCCTTGAGTACGTGAATGATATGAAATTAAATGAGGCGTGTTGTGTTGAGGTGTGGTGTCACGTGACAGGTGGTGGAATGACATTGGCTGCGTTTAAGTAAGTTGTATTTCATTTATATGATATGTATATCTATGCTGTCATGTTTCTCTCTATTAGTTAGGAATGTGATAACTCACTCCCCGTGTGCTATTTGTGTTTGGATCCTGTGATGATCTCGAACTTTGTGTTCGTGGGAGCAGATGGTTAGGTGAATGGCTATGAAGAACCTCATGATAAAAGACGTTTGAACACAATGCTCTGATAGGACATGACATTGGAGTATATGTTTCTATATTAATTGCATGAAGTCTTGAACGACCTTGTTTTGAGTCGAGATGATTTTGTTATTTATTTGGATATGTTTTATTATGATGTTAGAAAAGTAAATGTGAGCCTTTTACCCTTTGAAATGCTTTTATTTAAATGTATTTTTAAAACTTTAATTAATTCTGCATTCCTATTTCTTTTATTATTAATACATATATGTGTGGGGTAGAGGGTGTCACAAATACCACCTTCGTCACTACCACCATTAGTAATGTCTCATCCACTACCACCATTAGCATTGCCACTACCACCACCTCTATTATTACCATTGCCACCACGACCATAATTGATATCTCTACGAATGTTACTGTTGTCATCACCATCATCATCATTGTCGTTACTATCATATAGAAATACTCTTCAATTAATTTTAATACGATATGAAACTTTCAAAATGAGTTTATTTAAAATTAATCATATTTTAAAAATTGGTTTAAAATTTTTGTGAAACTAAAACTAAAAACTCATTGTTATTTTTAAATTTGAAACTTAAAACTAAACCACCCCAAACAGGACCTAAATGATCAATAACAATTTCTTTTGACAACATCAAATATTTAATTGCTTAAATAAAGAAAAAAATATTCATGCACAGAAAAGATAACTAAAAATAATTTTCTCATATTGTAAAATAGCAACATTAACTTATGTTTATTTTACAATTTGCAAAATTACAATTGACAAGTGGTCAACAATTACATATTTGCGAAATGCTAATTATAACAATCATTTTCTTATGTACAACAATAACATAGCTTATCCTACTGGGAGAGGTCGACGGTATGGATCACCAAGGTTATTCGACACGGTTAAAAATCAAAATTTTAAATATATTAATTATTTAATTTGAGATCTCCTTCAATGATTTCTCGTACATCCTTTTCAAACTCCCTCAATTCCTTTTCACAGTACTAAAAATCATGTAATTTACTCTTTTAACTAATGTCTCTTGTGATCTTCTTTATACATGTCCAAACATCTTAATCAATTCTCTATTATTTTTATTTCTCAATGTGTGCTACACCAATGTTTTCTCATATATAATCATTTTGTTTTTTTTTTTTTGCTTTTTTTAAATAATCACACATCTATCTTAACATTTTTGTTTTTATTACTCCCTTTTTTTCATGTTGCTTTAAATTCCGGCCAACATTAAACCACTACATGCATTTTCTTATGTAGCTACAAAATATTAAAAAGATTAATCATGTCTTAAAAAATTATTTATTGAAGATAAATAACCTGAAATCAAGCTTTAAGTTTGACAAATATACTTCTTTAAGATAAAGTCTAGTTCTACCCAACTTTATTCCTATATATATCACCAATCACTTCATAGTCAACACCATTGTATTAAGTTTAAATATGAAAAATTATAAATCCATACAAACTATAATTTCTACACTAAATTTCTTTATTGGCATAAATTATCAATATTGTTGATGCTTTCCTTTGTTTGGTTGTTATCTTTCATTCGATTCTTCCCTTTTTGACAGTAGACGTGGTAAAAACTTCAACTCATTGAGTAGATTCATTTGACCCATTTCTTTTGATAGAGTAGGTTGGTGTTTTCAATCTATCAACCCACTTTGACTTGTCATGCTTAATCTGCTAATTAGAAAAAATTCTGAACAGGTCAATCATCCCCCAACTTTTTTTTACTTGGAACTTGGAAGATGATATTTTAATTTATTTATTTTGCACTTTTGGGAAGTTGTTTACACATTAAAACTATTGCTTTTGAACTGTTGTTTTATTTATTTTTCCTTCTTGCATGGAAAAGACTGCTATTTGGATGGTGATAAAAAATTTCAAATGCTAATGATGCAATATTTAATAATTTTTTATTGTCTTTATATTTTATTAGTAAAGTTTGTACATTTGTATTTTTTTTTTAATTATTTGTTATTGTTTTTAACAAGTTGACTTCCAAATAAGCGAAACCAATAGAATCCCCCAACAACTTGCCACTTTTTTTCTTTAATCAACCAAATTAAAAGGAAATCTATTAAAAGAGGTACAACGGGTATCAACCCTTCTACAAAAGCACATACGTAACCAAGTATATGTTCATTTCCCAACATAACTCAGCACTATGTGTTCCTATTTCAACCTTTAAATACAAACATAACAATTCTATTCACACTACTTCCTATACCAACTAGCTATCCCCTTCTCTACAGAATAGACCGTGCCTTTGGATTCAAGCAGTTTATTTCCCAATCCACCACTAATTAATCAGGGTTGGCTATGATTTCCAATCCACCACTTTACCAATACAAGTTAATTTGACCTGTGCTATTTTATTGCAAATCCAACCATTTATAATTCCTTAAAATAGAAGCAACAAATTATAAAATGAAAAGGCTATATTAAAATGGAAAATAAACCATACTAATTCAGATATTTTGTTTAAGAAGAGGAAATAGTGCCATTATCTATAAATAGATTGTTTTTTCTTAAACAAGGAAAAAACCAAGTTAATTAAGGGAAAAAAGGTATAGATGCGCTGAACAACATATATGAAACATTTCCTCTCTTGTAATTTATTATTGAGAAAAGAAAACTTAAATTGCAAGCACTGTATATACACAGGGCAACGACATTTTAAAATTTTGCTTTCTATATTCTTTTTTTTATGCCCACTTGTGTTTTAGGTAATAAATAGGTCATAAATATTTTCCTGTTTTAATTTCCTAATTAATATTCTAAAAATACTGGTTAGATATATAATACCACTATTAGAAAATATGCTTTCTACATCGATTATTTATGACTTTCAACATCGTTTTTTGAACCAATGTTGAAAGTACCGATGTTGATAGTATTATCGTTAACATCGGTTTTTTAAAAACCGATGTTAACGTAAAATTACCAACATCGGTTATATAAATAATCGATGTTACTAATATGAATTACACCAAAAAAATGTATATTAATGTTGAAAGTTAACATCGGTTTTTTTACAAAAAACCGATGTTAACGAATGTGTTAATGTAGACAGTTAACATCGGTTTTTTTAAAAAATTGATGTTAACGAATGTGTTAATGTTGACAGTTAACATCGGCTTTATGTAAAAAATCGATGTTAATGAATTTGTTAATGTTGACAGTTAACATCGGTTTTTTTTATACAGAAAACCGATGTTAACGAATGTGTTACTGTTGACAGTTAACATCGATTTTTTAACAGTAACACATTCGTTAACATCGGTTTTCTGTAAAAAAAACCGATGTTGTTTTCAGGATTTTTTTTAAATAATGTCTCTATTTTTACAAAAAAATCAAAAATTAACCTGTAAATTTAAAATCAGACCACACATCACACAACATATATAATTTGCATTCTGCTTTCAAATAGGTTTTAGCAAAAAACTAGCTATCAACAAAGGTTATTCAATGTTAAAATGAAACAACAATTGTAAAAAATGTAATGCAAAGTATGTAAACTAATTAAGTAACCTAAAGTTACATAGTTGCCTAACATCCTATGTTTGATTTCTAACTTTTAGATAATACTGTGTCCACTGGATGCGAAGCGCCTTGAATCTCTTTGCTTCCAATGGTCTAACTTCATTAAAATACTACATGATCAAATAAAAAATAAATTAATAATGTAATAACAATTATTAGAAAACCAACTTTGTTTGAAATAAACAATTACCGTCTCCTAATTATTCCTGAAAGATCCTAAGATTATCGTGGACATCCAGTGCATCACGTAGTAGCCACATTCAGTTATTCCTTTTTGTCTATTACACTAAATACATAATAAAATTTGGATATTAATTAAACGTTAACTACAATTAGTGTACACACACATATAATATATATATAAGTAGAAGTTTTATTTAAATCACGTACCTTAACAACAATCCACCTAGCAGCAGCCTTGGATTTAGGTTGTGGAGTATCATCAAGTCCTTTCAAAGCACTAGTGTTGAATATGAGGAACATTAAAATATTGATGTTGTTGAGTTATGCCAATGAAAATGTATTGAAAACAATACTAACCTGTTAATTATTCCCTTAAGGTAGTTGTCTGACCTGTTATGTAAAGAACAAAACCAAACAACTAGGTTTTCCTTAGGCAGAATGACGACCATTTGCCAGTGTCTGCTGCAGTAGAGACGAATATGGGTTATTGTAGTAGTATAGATTATTTAAATTCAGTTGTTGTGTTTGACTTACCTATTCAGGTAGACTCCAAGGTAAACATCTCGTTTTGAACTCTGTATCCAACTCTTGATGTAACTTTTGGATTCAAATTGTGATTGCCCAGATCTCTGAATGAACTGTGGCTCGAGGAATCCTTACACATCAGAATTCCCTGCTCGTACACTTATCTCAGTCAGATGGCTATGTTGTTAAGACAAAGTTAATTATGTATGAATTTAAAACAATTACTTTGGTAATTAATAGTAATCTAAAATGACTTACATAATCCACAATTGTATAACAGATATACTGAGACATTGACCACCGTGTGCAATTTCAAAGAGATCTTCGTGCTTTATATACAACGGGAAGTTTTTATTAAACACCCCAAATATGGTAGCATCCCACATAACCTGGAGAGGCTTCAAAAACAGTTGTGGGATGGTCAATGTCATCAGGTACAGTGGATCATTGACCTCATCATCCGGGCTTTCTGGAGGTTTTGCTGGAGACACAGCTGCATGTTGATCAAACATAGTTAATTAACAAGTTTTGATTACAGTGAACAAATTAATTGAAAAAAATAAACATATAATAAGAGTAAAATGCCTGTTCTGATAAATGCTTCACAAGATGTGTAGGCCAAGCAAGGAAGGTGTTAAGTGCTTGCCCCACTAAGGTAACCTCGTCAGTAGGTACAGGAACGAGAGCCTCTGCATCTTTAACCTCCTCAACACCAACCTTGACTTGGCCATGCAACAAAGGGATGCTGTGAACTGTTGTGGATCCCTCATAAAGTCTTCCTAGGGCAACCAGGAGGGAAGGATTTTCTTCAATGTATAGCCCGCATTTGTCTGAGTCACCCGTCCCTGGATCGTTCCCTAAGGGAGCAACACAACTCTCCTTTGTGCTAACACAAGGACCTGAGGGACCAACCTCTGGCTCTGGAGGTAGTGCAAGTCCCTGTGATTGCATTTGCCATCAGCTGTCGAGTCACTTTTTCTGTGATTGACTCCTCCAGTTGGTCTCTAATTTGTTGGGTCAGCTGTTGTAGGTCTTCAGAACTGCGGGACGTTCGTGAAGCCGATCCAAAGTATTGCTTTATAGTGACACCGGCTCTAGCAGCACAAACATGGCCAGGGTGCTCTGGTCGCCCAATGGCAGCAGTCAGGACATCTTGACGTCCATGGGGGACAAACGATCCCTGTGACGCCTGCTCGTCCAAAGAATCCTGTACAAAACACATATTTGTCCAAGGAATTCACAGAATACACAAAGATAATTACAATTATTAATTAAAAATGACTCACAATCCTGTCAGCTATTTCCTTTGTTGCCTCAGACGTCATCTGTCCAGTTTTCTTCGTGCGGGCCATCTTCCACTTCACGTGGCGTCTGATGGGAGATAGAGGGTCAATGACGCCCTCAGTGCTTCCAGACTTGGCAACTTCTTCCAGTCTTTTCTTTGTCTTCTCAGCCATGAGCTTTTGTTCTAATTATTCATAACCCCCACGAGACAATACATGGGGGGCAGTGTTTTGCTTCTGGATGACCTGTGCCTTTTTCCGCACATCCTGCAAAAGTTTAACATTAATGAAAATGATTATTACAATAAATTATAAGAAGTGATTTTGTTATGGAAAACAACTAAAATGACAAAGTACATACCTCCCATGACGGGTCTCTGTGGGTCTGACAAAACTGGGTCCATTTTTCCTTGCTAATGTCGTATTTTTCACAGACAATGTCGTCCACACCGTCCTTGTCGGCTGCAGGTGCCCATTTCCTAGTCAAGTCAGATTTAAACTGCCTCTAGCGCTCGCCGACAGTCTGAAGAATTTTCTTCTTTGTCCTACTGTCAAAAGCTTCAGGGATTTCAAATTCCACCTGTCAAACAATAAATTAGGTTTTATTGTAAGTAAATAAAAAATTTAGACTATTAAAGAAAATCAATGAAGAAAACTTAAATACTTGAATATCCTCCCATATCAAATCTTTTTGAGCAGTAGGGACTTTCTTCCAGGTGTCATATGTCACGTTGACCTTATCACGAGCGACAATCCCCAAATATGTTCTTAATTTCCTCTTGTGGGGACCGTCGGCCTTGCCGGTAGCAGGATCGACGTTGACCACAGGTCTTTCTGCCCCAGGTGGTCTAGTGGCCAATGATCGTAGCCGTGTTGCCTTGCGTGTCCGCTTCAACGTAGATGGAGACGCTACTGCGTTTGCAGGAGGAGGAGGAAGAGGAGGAGGAGGCGAGGCAGGTGGAGTAGCCATGGTCCTTTAAAGAGAAAAAGTTAAGTTAGTTAATATTATCAAAAAACACTGTATGAGTTATGTAAATGAATGTATCAAAATGAAATACTATATTAGAAAATTACGTTAGATGATGTTAATTAATTCTCCTTCATCATGATCATTACGATTAGCATGAACGTCGTCAGCTTCTTCTTCTCCGACGCTGTTAGAAATCATTTGTGTAGACAAAGGACTAACATAAGTGTCCATGTATGAATCATCATCTTCTACATTAACACCAATTCTTTTCCCGTGTAGAACCACAGACCACCTTTCATCACAAGGGTCTTGCACATAAAATACTTGCTTAGCTTGTTCTGCCATGATGAAAGGATCATTCTGGTAAGCTAGTTTCTTTAGGTCTACCAACGTAAATCCTACATCATCAGTCTGCACACCGGTGTTGTTGTCAACCCACTTACATTTGAAAACACAAACATTAAATTTGAAATAGTTAAGCTCTCATATTTCATCAATGAAGCCAAAGTAAGGGATTGAAGCTACACAGGGATTGTCATCATGTACAGTTGCAAAGTGTTAAGATTCAGCCCTTAGGGTGACCACGCTGTTTTGCATTGTACTTTTGTCGTCTTGTGCTTTTGTGTAAAAGGAATACTTGTTTATGTCGTATCCTTGCCAAGTTATAACATTTCTTTTAGGCCCATGAGCTAGCTTTCTTAATGTTTCAGAAGCATTTTCATCAGCAAAGATTGTATCTTTAAACCAATCAAAGAAAGTCGTTATGATTTTTCAAGACCCAGTTCTTTGACATTTTTGGGTTACTTTGTTTGACTAAACGTTCATGCTGAACTATGTATGACAAAACTTTATTACTGTTGTTCAACACATACAAGTGAGCTTGTAACAAATCTTCTACACTTAGAGTGATAACATGCAGTCCTCTTGAACCCTTACCGCCCACTCTGTCGTCATGGCGAGACTCAACAAGGCCAACATGTTTAGCCTTTTCAATGTACTTTGAACAAAATTCAACGGCTTCTTCTGCGATGTACCTTTCAACAATAGATGCTTTTGGACGATGTAGATTCTTGGTATACCCTTTTAAGATCTTTATGTAGTGCTCAACCGGGTACATCCAGCGCAGATAAACAGACACAACATTTGATTTCTCTGACCAGGTGAACAATTAAGTGGACCATGATGTCAAAGAAAGTAGGAGGAAAATACATCTCCAACTGGCACAGTATAATTCCAGCCTCATTTTCCAGGTCATCAAACTTGACCGGATCAAGGACTTTGCTACATATGGCATTGAAGAAAAAACACAGGCAAGTTATGGCTAACCTGACTTTGTTAGGCAAAATGTCTCGTATGGCCACGACTAACAATTGTTGCATCAACACGTGACAATCATGAGACTTTAACCCTACCAGCTTAAGCTCCTTGAACTGCACAAGGCTCTTAATATTTGAAGAGTATCCTTGTGGGACTTTAACCCGGCGCAGACACTGGCACAAATTGATCTTCTCCTTTCTGGATAAAGTATGACAAGCTGGAGGAAAGTATATTTTTTTACCATCAGACCTTGGATACAACTGCGATCGTATGCCCATGTCAGCTAGATCTTGACGGGTATTTAGACCATCTTTCGTCTTGCCCTGAATGTTAAGGAGTGTCCCAATGACACTGTCACATACATTTTTCTCTACATGCATAACATCAATACAATGTCTAACATCTAGATCAGACCAGTACGGAAGATCAAACAAAATGGACCTCTTCTTCCATATGCAACTCTTACTTTAAACCTTCTTTTGGGTCTTTCCAAATACAGTATTAAGGTGTTCAACCCGCTGGAAGACCTGCTCACCAGTTAACGGTATCCGCGTAGTTTCGTGCTCTTGACTTCCATTAAAAGCTTTTTTCAATCTTCTGTAAGGGTGATGAGCTTTTAGAAAACGGTGATGTCTAGTGTACACTGTTTTTCTACCATGTTTCAGTTGTATGTAGCTTGTGTCTTCTTCACAGATGGGGCATGCATGATGACCCTTAACACTGTAACCGCTAAGATTCCCATATGCTGGAAAGTCATTAATGGTACAAAAAAGCATTGCACGCATTTGAAAAGTCTCCTTGCGAAACCCATCAAACACTAAAACCCCTTCATCCCACAACTTTCTCAGGTCATCAATCAACGAACTTAGATAAACATCAATGTCATTTCCTGGTTGTCTTGGGCCCGATATCATCATAGACAACATCATGTATTTTCGCTTCATGCACAACCAAGGAGGAAAATTGTAAATTACTAGTAGAACTGGCCATGAACTGTGTTGAGTGCTTAAATTGCCATATGGATTCATTCCATCACTGGCTAGTCCAAGCCTAAGATTTCTTGCCTCTTTGTCGAAATCCGGATACAAACTACCCATCGGACACAGTATCTTCTTGGCCTGATAGTAGCTTTTAGGCAATGTGTTATCCTATGGAAGCAGATCGTGCACTATTTGAAGCAATGAAGTAAAGCTTTTGTCACTCCATCCATATCCGGCCTTGACATTAACCAGACTTAACACCACCAACAATAGCGTCAAGGAATTGTTGCACCCCGGATACAAAGGCTTCTTTGAGTCACTCTACAATCTTTCATACACAGGGGCATGTGCTTGCTGGAAAGACTCTTGTCCAAGGTCACGAATCATATCCTCTAAGCGATCTCCCATTTCTACATCAAACGGTTCGGATTGCTGCCCACTCTGCATGTCTGTTATTTCACCATGCCATATCCACGTCGTATAATTCCTCTTAATTCCATCACACAACAGATGCTCTCGTATGTCATCCAGTATTTGTTGTCTTCCGTTCAAACAATTGATGCAAGGACAATAATATTTTCCATCTTCATCCGGTTGACCTCTTTCTGAAGCAAATTGTAAGAATTGTTCGACGCCTTCCTCATTTTTTGGGCTGATGCGACTTTCATTCATCCAACTTCTATCCATCTAAGTAGTAACTCGGTCATACTCTCAAAGTTATTCGATGCATGAAGATCTCACTTTTTTTATTAAAGGTGTGGCCCTATCCCATTCGGGAAGACCGTCTTTTATGGTAGCTTCATACATCAGGGTTAATTCTATTTTGTTAAATTTGACAAAATTTTGGCAGCATTTCGCATTGGTCTCCAAGTACACGACATGAAATTGGTGAAATTAATTTCCCGATAATCAAGTATGCACTCAGAGAACAACTAGAAATGCATTACCGAAATTTCATCAAATTAAACAAAATAATTTTAACCTTAACACATGAATCTACCATAAAAATATTAGTCTCCCCAAACTGTCCAAACGAACAATTCAAGATTGAATACAATGATTAAGCAAACTATTATGTTCTCTAATAACATACAATCATGAGTTTCTTAAATAATGGGTCTAGTTGAAATTATTTATTGAAAAATAATTTTAAATATTAGAGAAATAGACCTCATAAATAATTAAAAATAACATGTGATAGTCTCAATGTTTATCATAACATCATTTTGCCAAACAAATAAAGTTGACGGCAAAATCTAAAGATAAAGAAAAGTTTGAAGACTTTGACAAGCCAAATATTTGTTCAAATATTAAAATTAGAATTTAAAAAAAATAGAGACTGAAAATAATTAATCCGAAATGCTTTTTCTTTGTTTCTTCTTTCCTAAATAATTTTTTTATTAAATTTATTAACAAAAATTTCACATAATTAACAAATGAGGTTAAAAATAATAAAAAAATGACAAATGTAATAAAAATAAATTACATGTGGATTATAATTAACTCTAAATTTAAAGACTTAAAACATAATTTTTGTGTCTCATGAAAATATTTTTATTTTTGTTCTGAAAAATTTGTTTAAAAATAATGAAGTATCATTTTTTTAAATCCTACAAATATATGAGATAACTATAATTATTTAAATTAAACCACTGTAACATATATTTTCAATAAATCAAATTAATATATACAAATATTTTAATTTACTTTAAATTTAAAGATAATACAATAAGATAAATATAGTAGGATTTCATAGAATTTTTAAACAATATTCTCCATTTACCTTTTTAAGAAGAAAAAAACTAATTTTTTATTTTTATAATAATTAAATAAAAATATATTAATAATAAATTTTAATTTTTTTACGATATAATTATTTTTATCAACATATCATACGTTAACATCGGTTTTTCAAAAACTGATGTTAACATCATTAGTTAACATCGGTTTTTCAAAAACCGATGTTAACCGATGTTAGTGTGTATGCATTAACATCGGTTTTTTGGAAAACCGATGTTAACGTGTATGCATTAACATCGATTTTTTGGAAAATCGATGTTAAGAAGGATACTTTATTTACAAATATGCCACCGTGTTTAACTTAACATCGGTTTTGTCCAAAACCGATGTTAATAAGCCGATGTTAAAATTGTTTTTTGTAGTAGTGTACGACGTGTACGTTACAACCAAATACACTTGGACATCTTGGATTGCTCATGGCTAGCACCTAATTTATTTTCTTCCCCCAAGATTGCCACTGCTACCTTAGTATATTTCTTATAATTAGCGCGAGACTAGAGATGACATAATAAAATTTGGGTACATCAAATTTTTCTCCTATAACTATATATATAGTAAACACATTAAAAAACATCAAAATTATTGCATATGATGGAACCATCGTTACCATTTCTGACGAGCCTTCCATCATTGCCGAGCAATCTTGCATTTTGCCAGCTTCCATACTGAGGGCGTGCCACGAGAACAACACTATCGCTACTACGTGGTCTCGTCGGATCTTGAACAATACAATGAGGGCACATGTTAGGATTCCAAACCCCAGTGCTTCTAACTTGATCAAACAAGTAAAACAAGGCACAATAAGGGTGTTGGTTGGGGCCCTCCACATCTACACCGGTTTCAAAGACGATTTTATAACTAACCTTTGTCATTGAAGACTTCATCCCAATACCATTTTTTAAAAATCATCTCCATTTTAAAACTTGGTATTTATAAAATTGTCACCATCTGATATTTTAAGATGTTTTTATGGAAATTGTCAGGGAAAGTCCGTCGTTAAAAATGATTTTGTTAGTAGTGGTACAATATTAATCTATCCTTGCTATGATAGAGATGCCAAAATCTGATTTAGTTTTAGAGTAATCATTAATTCCAAACAGCTCTTGTCTGAAAATGCAATTGTTTCTCATCCTCCATATATTCCAAACATCTGCACCCCAAATCACAAACCTCACCTCAGCTGCTCTTTTTCTGGAGTTGGCTCCCCCCGTTGCATAAAATGCATTGATGTAGATTCTGGAAGAAGAAAGGCTTCATCTAGCCACCCGATGCAAGTGCACCATACTCTATGAACCTCTGTGCAAGTGAATAAAACATGTTCACTTGTTTCTTATTGTAAGGCACAAAAAGGACATAAGTTTGATTGCAAAGCTACACCTCTCAAGGACAAATTTTGTCTCGAAGGTAATCGGTGAGACATTGTCCCCCATATAAGAATTTGAACCTTTGGTACGTTGAACATACATCTTCCATATGGTGGAAAACATTTATATAGGACAATCTTGGCCAGCTTCTTTCATTTCACTAATAGCCAAGTAAGCCGAATGCACGGTGTACAATTCACTATATTCATGCCTCCATATCCAAGTATCCGCCTCACACTTCATAAGCAAAATATTGTTTAACATATTCACAAGTTCTTCTATCAATGTCTCCTCCGACATAAAGGGATTTCTTCTTCATCTAAGACTCCGCACCCACTTTTCACCATCTCATTTCCCCATATTATTTATAATGTCCCATTGGTGGAGTGATATGACAAAGAATCTAGGATAAGCAATAGCTAGATTATTGTCTCCCATCCAAATATCCAACCAAAACTAGCTTGATCTCTTCCCATTCCCAATCTTCCAACAAAGATCCCTCCACCAAACAGATGTCCTTTTTGACGAATTATCATCCACTAAATCTCTTCATCCCTCATATTTTGACTCTAGTACTTTAACCCATAGTTTTTGGGAAAAATGTAAATTATATTAAACCCAAAATGATACAACAATAAACGGGGCATACCCCGCAACTAGAGAAAATCAAAAGCCTCCCTAATACAAGAATGTCTATATCAAGATGTTAAAACAAATGCAACAGGTGCGCTTGTCTATACATAAGAAACTTAATCTTGCTAATAACCTCTATTACAGAAAATTGATAATCTTCAAAAATCAGTTTGTTCCTAGACAGCCAGATGCAATAGATTGTAATTGCTATAGCCAGACAACGTAATTTTCCTTGAACACCTGATGTGGATCTGCCCCTAATTAAAGAGTCAGTAATGCACTATAAAGAAGTGAAACGCCTGCGGAAAGGAGCCAAACTTTAACCCATAGTTTTCTTTTGAGAGAAAAGGTTTCATTTCCATTTTTCTAACAATACCTCATTAAAACAAGACAAATCTCTCACATACACCCAAACTACCATAATCTTTTTTTTCTAATAATTATATGATACTTGGCTCTGATACCAATTGTTGGGGGGATTTGAGGGGTACACTTGTGGACCACGAGTCACCACATAAGAAGACCTGACACCACACTCTAATCCAAAATCTTAAGGCTGAGTCTTCTCCTCACTTATATGGTACTCAACCTTTCCACTTCTATCCGATGTGAGACTTCACCTCACACTTGTAATCCAATAATACTAAATGAAATTTTTGCATTTTTTTATTATGAAACGATCATTTCAAGATAAATACTATAGAATAAATTATATAAACTTTTGGTGAATATAAATCTAATTTTAATTATGAAATTCAATTGTTATGGTATATACTATACAAATTTAATATTAAATCTTACGAAAACGATGAATTTATATTTTCACTCACTTCTAGCTATCTTATTTTCATGATCATGAAATTCTTCTTAATTGTAATCATACTATTATTTGATATTAAGAGAAATGTTAGCTAGCGGCATTCATCTCACAACTCTTTTTCTAACTCTTTCTGTAAGTTAATTTTTTTTAAAAAATACTATTATTTTGGTCTCACTTTTGATTGAATGATTTTATTCCTTAATGTTATTATAGCCTCTGCATTGTAGGGGCATAATATCAAGTACAGAACTAGTTTATAAAAAACATGATATTTCTCTCATAGTTACTACCGTTACCATCCCCGTTGAATACTCCATGATTTCTTGCGTTTTGCGAGTTGCCATGACCATGACCTGGTGCTACAGGAAGGTTGTCACTGTCGTCGCTCTCAGACTGCCATCTACGCTGTCTTTGGATATTGGCACAGTGAGGGCATGCCCTAGGTGTCCACATCCCGGTTCTGGTGACTTCTTTAATCATGTAAAGTATTGCCGATGAAGGGTGTTGGACAGGGCCATCTACGGTGAAATCCAACTCGTCAACGCCAAATAATGCACCATTTGACACTCGAATCTTTACCATCATAGAAAGACCAACATCGATTCCTCTAGTAAATAAATTTTCCCCGTTATTAGCATAATAATGTGCTATGGTCCCCATGTAAGGCTTCTCATTCTCTTTCTTCTTCTTCCACTCGGTAACATAAAGACCCTTCCTAGTTCCAGACGACCCATAAGGACAAATGGTCGTTGAAGTCACACCGCCCGATGAATTAGTTGTATTTCTTGTGTAGGGAACATACATTGACGCCCCTTTGACATATCCTCTGACGTCTTTTGTTGAATTTGCATGGAAACAAATCATATCTTCTACAAGAAGACCGGCTTCAGCTCTTCCCACAATTTGGGTAAAGCCACTTGAATATTGTTTTATTGCATGGCGATTGATTTTTTCTCGACATGTATTATCTTCCATCTCGATCTTTAACTCCTCGTCTGAATTTATTCCGGTGCTTTTGGTTATGGAGAATGTACAAGTTAATCCTTCTACGTTGTATGAGACTTCCCATTTCTGGCTCCTTTTCCCATTATCTTCCCACTTTCTCTCTCCTTCTTTCATGCTAATGGAGGCCAATTTGCCCAGTTGAAAATGGTAAGGACTGGCTCCATTTCCCAGAATACGAAAGCTGCCAGGAACGTTTCCCATGTGTATATATTCGACAATTTTCAACAATACTACTGTACCTACCTGCATGAATGCATGTATAATTATAAATGAGGAATGCTAGCAATGCAATATATTATTTGACACATTTTTTTTTGTAAATAGTTATTCTAATCGATTTTATGATTTTTGATAAATTTTAGTTAATAAAAAAAATAAAATATTTAAAGAAATATGTTAGAAAATATATTCCTAACCTTCTTCCATATAAATGTATCTTACAACAACAACAGCTGTTTTGGGTTGCGTTCAAACATGGCAAAATCTTAAATATGTGCATAGAGATTATAGAGTAGGTATTGTTCTTCGGCAAGGCTAGGCTAAACGGCATAAAGTTCCTATATACGTACACATCTCTATCATTTGTATCACAACAATTTTCTTTAACATCATGGACTAATTATGTATTTGTGCTACAATATAATATATCTCTTTTTTCTTTTTTTTTAAATTTTTTTTAAAATATTATTGTTAAATTCTTTTATTTATTTATTTTAGTTCTAGTTATTTAGTTTAAAATGTTTTTTGTTAGTCTTTATAGTATATAATTTATTTTAAATTAATTTCTGAAAAAAATTGAGAGGAACTAAAATCAAATTATCTGCATATATAACAAAGACAAACAAAAATGAATATATTATAGAGATTAAGATAAAAATAACAAGGATCAAAATAAATAAAAATAATTACTAGTGTTTTGAAAAAAAATATAATATAAAAGAAACATATTGCATGGACTATAAACATAGTTTCTTTAATAGGACTATAAACATAATTATTCATGACATTATTATTTTATCTCTTTTTATCATCTTAAAAATTTAACCTGGTATTTTTCTCTCCTCCTTTCCTATCCCTTTTTATAGTATACAAAATTGTACACCGAACGTACTCCCTTTTAATATCCATCAATTCTCATACAAATCTCTTCCCACCTCTGATCTCTGGTTTATATATCCCGTACCTTCTCATAGTGTATGGTAAGAATAGTTTCCATTTTTAAGAAAACCAAAAGTCGCCAGGACCAATCCCATGTGTGTCAGTATGCATGGTTCTAGCTAGAACATGCAGCATCACAATGAAATAAAAATCAATATAGTTAAAATCTAAAAAAACAATGAAATAATCAACAAAACTAGAATTAAAATCTGCGTAGAAATAACCAGAGCCTTACCTGCACTTGCAACTCGACGACGTAAATAGATTACTTCGATCCGATTAACGTGAAGACAAACTATATGTCTATATATCTGACCACTTTACTTGATTTTATTTTATTTTTTATGAGAACCACTCCACTTGAAATAATCAAATGATCTTCCTTCTTTGCATTATTGGGTTCGTATGGGGAAATTATAAATACACACGATATAGATTCTTCGCACATTAACATGGAGTAAAGCTAGCGTTAATATTACGCAGAGTAATAAATTAATTAGGTGGAATCTAATTCTCCAACATGTTTTCAACACCACTCTTCTCTCTTTATTGAATGATTCTGATAATGGTGCTGCTTTTTGCTTTTGTTCTATTCTTCCATTAAAAATGATGACATACAACATAACTTAATAACTGTTGGTTTAAAAACAAAGAGAGAAGATAATGGTGCTGCTTTTTGACACCACTCTTCTCTCTTTATTGAATGATTCTGATAATGGTGCTGCTTTTTGCTTTTGTTCTATTCTTCCATTAAAAATGATGACATACAACATAACTTAATAACTGTTGGTTTAAAAACAAACTTTACAAAAACTTCCAAAATTTATGAGGTATCATAGAAATTTTATAATATATGAAAATTATACATACATGTAAAAGTGGAATGGATAAGTTGACACGAAATTAGTATGTATTATGAGGAGGGGTACGCATAACAAGAGGGATGCAGTGCATGTACAGATACTAAACAAATGGGTAACTAAATTAAACTAGGTCTTCTCTTGTTATTGCATAGTTGGAATGTTCACACATGAAAATTATAAATATACGGATCGATTACAGAATAATCTTTGCACTCTGACTACATGTAGCATCCAACTCTCTATCATATTTCCCAAACTATTTTTCTCTGTATTGTGCCAGTGCCATTGCCTTTTATCGATTGATTTATACCTCAACGTGTTTGATTCTTGATTCCAATTTCCACTCGTTCGATTCTAGCATTTATATCTAGTGTGGGGGCCGGGTGTTTGTTTTCTTTAATAACATAAAAACTTTTGATAGAGTTTCAAAACCATTTTTCTTAAATTTTTGTGCAGAAAACATGAAGGATTTAATTTCTGGAAAAATAAACAAAAATAATCATGTAAAACATGACGAACACAAACAAATTAAAAGAGTTTTCTCGTATTATAAAGCAATAGTTCTGTTCGTTCGTAATAGAATCTACACAACTATAGTTGACAAGGTAAACAGTAATTTGTTTTATTTATTAGTGAATCACATGTACATGTACTTTATATAGCTACTTAAAAAATTAATTCTTAACTATATTATAGATTTTTGCTTATAAAGAAACTATATTATAGTTTTATATGTTGTTAATGTCTCATTTTAATTATTATACACATTTCTATATACTGTAAGCGAGTAAGTATATATAAAATAAATAGTTTTTGAAATATACTTAATTTTTGCATTTTTGTTCGATTTCTTTTGTGATACACTTTTTTATGGATATAGGATTTTATTTTTAAAAAAGGCAGGATTCTAAAAATTAAGAAATAATTATAAGAATAATAAAGCTTAAATAAATGTATAATAATGTAATAAACTAATTTACACACTTAATGAAATTAAAATACTTACAAAAATTTAAAGCCAACATTGAAATAAAAAGAATTACATAATACATGAAGTTATCTTTAAAAATAAATGATTAAAATTGTAAAGTATATATATATATATATATATATATATATTGGATAAATATGCAAAAAGCAACGATTGACCAACGCTACCATTATTAGGAATAGGACCCCTTCCAAATGAACTGCAAAATGTGCAGTCTTTTTTTTAGGGAACAAAACGTGCAGTTCTGAATCTCATCCTTCAAATTTACTGAAACTTGTTAAATTTCTAAAGATAAATTTACCATTTAACAAATTAAATCAACTGACAATGCAGTTCTTTTCACAACTTTAGACATCTTAATCCACCATTATGATCCTAACATGAAAAGTAAGACAAAAAAAAATTATCACAAATGAATTCACAATCAATTTTCTAAGTCAACTCATAAAACTAATTAGCACAACACAAGAGTTGACATTAATTAATTTGGGTAATCAAGTTAGGTTCTTCCCTTCCCTTGGTAAACATATAAATTGTTGCATATATTGGAACCACCGTTAGCGTTCCGGGCGAAGTTTCCATCATTGGCAACAATGCGGGCTCATGGAAGGATTCCAAATCCCGGCTCTGTTGACTTCATCCAATATGTAAAATAATACATACACAGGGTGTTGCTTAGTAGGACCCCATAGGAGTGAACTATTGTGCGCAAAAAGACACCCATGGTTTTAAATTGTGGTCCCAATCGTAACTGCAGTTGCATTTTTCTGCAATTGCAGTCGCATTTCTGTTGTACTCCACATTCTGTGTATGTATTATTTTTCTGTTGTCACTCCACATTCGCATAATGATCGCAATTGCAATCACATCAGTCGCATTTTTCTACAATTGTCCGCAAACCATCTCAATGACTAATATATGTCCAAAAAATTATTCCTTGGGGACTAGGGATACCAGAGACAAACCAATCGAGACAATACAAATCAATGTTAGAAAGATGCAAATTGTCAAAGCCAGACACTAAAGGATGAGTATAATAATGGGTGTTAGTGTTAGCGGACCATAGAGATATAAAATTGATTGGGTGGTTAAGAAGGAAAGAAAAAATAAGTCATTTGATCCCTTGGATTAACAAAAATTAGCAATTTAACAATCAACATTTACTAATAAAAAAAATGTTAACTGACCATAACCCTCATCTTTAACGAGGGGATGCGTGTTTTTTCTGAAGATGCATAACATGTAAAGAGAATTGTACAGGAAAAAGAGACTAGCTACGTTAGGGATATAAAAGTGAAGACGAGGGGATGTGTGTTTTTTTTGAAGATGCATAACATGTAAAGAGAATTGTACAGGTAAAAGAGACTAGCTACGTTAGGGATATAAAAATGAAGGGACTGTATAAGTAAAAATGGGATGATAAGCCCAATGAACTCAATGCAGATTGATTGGGCAGGACATGCTAGGTGCACCCAGCAACATTGCTGGTACACCCAATAATTAGGTGAATGGGCAAAATTGTCCTTGTGCCAAAGTTTGAAAATAAAATAATTTTTAAAAAAATTCCTTCTTCCAGACAAAGGTTCTTCCGGATGAACAAATTGTTCATCCAGAAGAACCTTCTTCTAGAGAATTTATCGGAAGAACTTCTTCCGGTAGCTTCTTCGGTAAAAGGTTCTTTTGGTAGAACAATTTATTCTACCGGAAGAACCTTTTTTCGGAAGAAGAAATTATTATTTTTTTAAATTAGTTTTATTTTCAAACTTTGGCACAAGGACAATTTTGCCCATTTACTTAATTGCTGGGTGCACCAGCAATGTTGCTGGGTGCACCTAGATTTCCCTAAAGGGAATTGATATTGGTCCACTAAATTTACTATTGGCCCCTACCAGCACATGGAAAAGACTAAAATATCTTTTCTCCTTCCAATTATTGGCACCAACCCTTCCCACTACTCTTTCTTCCTTCCTTTTCTCTTTCCCTTTCTTCTTTCCCCTCTCTTCCCTCCTTGCCTCACGAAGCCCTCCTTGTTCACGGTTTTTTTTTTTCAAGTTTGTCGATATAACACAATCATGGTTCATTGTGAAATTTATACAATAGTCTGTTGTGCATTTTTTATTTTTTTTGCAACCCCAGTTACATAACGAAAGCTACAATTCTACTATGCTAGTAAGGGTGAGAAAAAAATATATATCGGAATCACAATTTTGTTGTGTATTGTATTAAAAAATCTCACTTTTGTTACACAATGTTTTTTGCACCTGTACTAGTGCAACGAAAGTGTGTTTCTGATATACAAAGTGGAGAAGGGTATTTTTGGAATTTTGAAAGTTGGCAAGGGTGAATAGCAAAGGTGTTGGAAGAAATAGTATCTCCTACATCAAATCACCCAAAACAATCATATAAAAAAGAAAAGAGAGAATAAGCCCAATTTAAGTTTATTCAGATTGATTGGGCCGGGCCTTCCGATTGGAAATGGTGGAAAAATGAAAGGGATGATACAAAATAGGTAGAAACGATGGAAGCCGAAGGTTTGGATTGCCGGAAAACATGAAGCTTAAGCAGTTGGAAGGTCTCCTCGGTGGTCTTCAACAGTTCCCTCAACCCAAGGTAAAAGCTTTCTCCTTTCTCCCACTCTTTTTCACAATTTCCAACTTTTTATTTCTTCTATCTATCTATTGTTATAACATTGCACACTCATCACTTCTGTCTTGTTTGTGTTTGTGGGTTGTGGCATCATGCAGGTCGAGCTTGAACAGTACCCAACAGGACCCCATATAGCTTCTCGAATGCTTTTCACTGTGTTCCCTCTTTCCCTTTATTTACCATGTTTCTTGTTTCACTCTTTTATTCATCAAATATGCTAAAGTTGGATTCTTTTTGCCTTATCCCATGTCCATCATCGGGTGCTTATTAATGGGTTTGTTTTTTTAATATATACTTGTTTGTGGAAGTTGACCAACCTAGTATATGCAAAATGGTACTTGTTGGTCTCTTTTGTAGTGTGATTGTAAACATCTAGTTATGATTCTTGTTGTTGGTAAAATAGCAATTTTAACTGGTTGTAGGGATTAGGGAAAGATGGGGAGGGTATTTTAGTAAATCAATTCAATTATGTGAACGTGTGTGTGGATTTGAAAAAGATTTAGGGAATAATTTTGCTTTGTTAGTCTGAAAATAGTTATTGCCATTTCCACTTTTTTAAAGTTATGTTTCCTTTGCTGTTCATGAGAATCAGGCAGAGAATTCTTTTGAGGATGTGAGCGACAAAGTAGTGGCTGACTTTGGATGCGGTTGTGGTACGTTAGGTGTTGCAGCTGCACTGTTGAGTGCAGAGTGAGTTGCATCTTTCCCTGCTTACTTTTTCGGGGATCTTGATTTTCTTTTTGTTTCCGATTCCCTATGTTACCAGAATCATAGCTGAGATTAGAATCACATTATGGATATTTTAAAATTTTAAATTTCCTGCTTTTTTTAAATCAAATATCCAGTTTTAAATTTCAAATTCATGTTTAGTAAAACAATGTTCCACATACTTTTTCCCCTCTCAATCAAATAGTATGTTTTCGTATTACTATTACTAATGTTCTCTTTTTTTTCTTAGCATTGATCAGACATGTTCTTGGCATTGACATTGATCCAGAATCTCTTGAAATAGCTTCCAATAATGCTGAGGAACTTGAGGTATCGTCTTTCTGCTTATTATTATGGTAAATGAGTGTCTAGATCAATATGTTTCGTATTGCAATTGTCGAGTCTCTTGTTTGATGAAAAGAATAATAATTTTCTATATGTTTTGAATACTGTACATAAAATTGGAATAAGAGGTGATAAAAAGTGGTCATTATTATGCTCTAGATGCAATAAATAAATCTTTTTTGTATCAAATTCAATAATTATGTTAAAGTTGGCTACTAATAACTGATACACAACATTCCTTTGTTTTCAATTAAAACTGCAGGTTGACATCGATTTTATTCAGTCTAATGTCATGGACTTGGGATGGAGAGGTAGCTTTCCACATCATCTCTGTCTTATAATACTATATCATTGTACATGTTTGTGTCTTGAAGCATAACCCTTTTCAACGGGACATGGGTACATGAAGCATATCTTTTTATCTTTGAAAATATTAGAGAACAGGATCTAACCAAGTTTATAAGCACTCGAATTCCACTTTGTATGATGCCAGTTGATTTCGGGATGTGCAAGCTTAGTAATAAAATTGTCTTTATTTTTATTTCAATAAACCAAGCTTAGAGTTTTTCTATTGATCAAGAGGTTTTGTAGCAATTTGGTTTTGTACCTGGAACTAATTGTATTTGTAGTTGAATTTTATGGACTTCAAATTATTCTGATGAAGTAGATCTTTGCACTTTTATCTTTGTAACTATTACTGGGATTTTGGAGCAACACCGGTCTAATGAAAGCTTGTTGCTTGGTGAAATTTACTAATCTCTCTCTCCCCCACACACTTTTTCATTCTCCAAGTTGCTTCTAATTATGTCTCCAGAAACTATAATTGAGAATTTAACAGATTAAGTATGTAGGGCTTGATGTAGGCACAGAGAAAGCGTTCCAGCTTGAGCCAAGAAAGTCTAAACCTTCTATGTAGTACATCCACAACTTCTCAGCTCTTTCATTGCAACTCACCACCCAACAATGTTCACTCTCCCTAGGTTTAAGATAATAGGGCTTGACACCTAGCGGCTTCCTTTTACGGGTTGTCTACCGATCTCACTGGTTCACTCCCTTGAGGAATGTTCCTCGAGTCGCACTGTGTTTCTGAATTGAGTCCTTAATTCTTATAGCAGCAGGCATATTCTTTATGCATTATTTATGACTCATGGACATTGTATGCTATTTACAAGTATTCCATGTATGATGACTTGTTCTGGTAGTTGTTAAACAAAATGACCAAGTGAGCTAGTCATCGATTTAAGGGGAAAGCTGGCTGAAAATCAATTCTAAGTTCTAACTCTAGATTTTATATGTTGTTGAAATTTTTCTATAACAAACTCGTATGATTATCTGGGTATTGTCTCTAGGTCGAATTGTTGATACAGTTATAATGAATCCTCCATTTGGTACTCGGAAAAAAGGTGCAGATTTGGATTTTCTCTCCGTTGCTTTGAAGGTAAGCAATAGCATCAAAGCTTATCTATAAATATATGATTGATGGGAATTCTAATATTACCTTTTGTCAGGTTGCTTCTCAAGCTGTTTATTCCTTGCATAAGACTTCAACAAGAGATGTAAGTCGTTTTTATTTTAAATTCTAAATTCTAATTATTAGATTGAGTAATTGAGATCTGCAAGACTGATCAAATTGTTTTTGACTTATTATCTCCTGTATCATATTTATTTTATTATTTTTTCTTTTTTCACAGAAGATATATCTGGCCATTAGTTAATAAGGTTCCCATTCCACAAGGATGCCATTAGTGTTATTTTCTTCAACCTTTTCACTAGTGTGGCATCGTTCTATTAAACCTATTCTATTCTTCCTCCCAGTTATTGTTTTGCATCTAGCTTGCACTTCAAGTTTAGACATAACATCAATGATATGTTTTAGACTAAAACAAGTTGCGATTCAGGTTGCTGGTTTAATATGAAATTTTAGCAATACAGTAATTTTGGAAAATAACCATTCTTATAATCATTTAAATTTTCCTACAAAATACAAACCACCACCAATGTCTTCTCACTGATTGCTTGCTTAGTTCTTTTATGTTCATTAATGCATAAGCATGAATTCACACGTAATCTATAATTCTGCGTGGCTATTTTCTCCCCATTTGTGATAATACCATCTTTTCAATTTTATCTGATTGCAGCATGTGAAACGAACAGCATTAAGGGATTTCAATGCTAGCAGTGCTGAAGTTATATGTGAGGTTAGAGAAGTTTACTTCATATTTGATGTTTTTGAGTCTTAAAATAAAAGTTAATTTTTTTCTGTATACATGATGTTATTTTTGCATGAAAAAAATGTAAATCCTATTCCTATATATTTCCTTGTGACCAACAACAGATAAGAGTACTTCAACTATCAATGATAAGTTATTTTAACAGCTCTAGTTTAATCAACAGACTTCTGTCAGGTATCTGGCCAAACTCAATATTCTGCACCTATGATACTTGAACCACTTTCCAGATTAATCGAATTAAGTGTTTGTATATGGAATGCTATTTCTAAAAAAATGTGATGAGCCCATGAGTTTCATCTTAGGTCCTCCATCCTCACACCATGCAACCTGATTCTTTCATTGGCTTGGCTTAACTTTGATTTGAACTGCCCAAAATCTTCCATTCCGTTTAACAATTCTACCTGTATAGTTTAATAAAACCAGTTATTTGTATAGTAGCCATAGTGCAATTTACCTGACTTATGGTTGAAATCTAATTTTATTTTCTTGCTTTGGCAGCTTCGATATGATGTACCGAAAATGTACAAATTTCATAAGAAGAAGGAAGTAGATATTGCTGTGGACCTCTGGCGTTTTGTACCAGCAGCAAGTCATCAAAGCAGAAATACTTGATGCAGACAAGGATAGTGTATTTTGGAATAGATGATAAGATTGCAAGTAAAAAGAAAATTTTGGGTACCTAAAAGGATTAGAAACCTTCTCCGTAACTAGCTCTTGTAGTAAATTGGGTGATGCCACTTCTGTAGTTGTGTGTATCTATAAATTTGAGCAAGTTATACTCTTTCTGCTTATACATACAGAGTGTCTTCTTCGAGCTGGTTATAACTGGTTGCTTGATTATGAAACTTGGTGATGTTTTAATAATCCATTGCACAAAGTTGCATAAGATCTTGCTATCATAACCACAAGACAAGGTTATAAAAAAATTTACCTAGCTCCAGATGTAAAGCATGGGAAATTCTTGAACCAGTGAACCCTTCAGACAAAATATAATACTCCCTCCTTTCCATATTGATTGTCGTTTTAGCATTCAATTTTATTTTATTTTCATGTTGATTGACGATTTCAGTATTGAAGGAAATATTAAAACTTCTATTTCAATTTTGTCTCTAATGAATACTATTATTTTGTAATACTTCTTTTTAATACTTAATGATGTATTTATAAAAATTAAGAGAGTAAGGATACTTTAATAAAATTTGCACTCAATAAATACTATTGCCTTGGAGTAATTGTTTTCCTCAATTCACCTAAAAAAATTGTTTTTCTTAATTTGTAAAAAAAAATGAAAATCTTAAAGGTCAATCAATATGAAATGGAGAATAGTGAATCTGTTTAGTTTAATTTACTCTGAAAAAAATATCAGCATTTTAAGTTTTCTTGTGAAAAATGATTTATTTTTCAGAAGACAAACTCGACATGCTCTAGATTTTGTCGTGCAAAATGTCCGTATCTACTTTATATGTGAAACAAGTAGAACATGGCACAAGATGGCATGCCAATTTGGACATGGCACGATAACTATTTGACTTCTAACAGCAACAAATGCCTTCCATCAATTATTTCAACTATACCATGCAGTTTTAAATCAACCATTTACATGAGAAGTAACGAGTCAATAATTAATGAAACCAGTAATTCAAAACTTAATAAAACTTGTAATTCAAAAATGCATCCACTAATATTTTTCAGCATACAAACTGTAGAGAATTAACACAAAATTTAGTCCTCGTGTATCCTCAATGTAGATACAGATTAGGAAGAAGTGTCCCTGCCGATTGCACAATTGGTTATGAAAATTCAATTGCTGTTTCCAACATTAGTCTCTTGCATATATGCTTTTGGAACATGCATATGAATTCCCCAGTTACCATTCATGCTTGATGGTACTTATCCTAAAGTTATGCTGGTACTGTTGTTTCTTTTTCAGATGTCTCCCCAAGCGTAAACCGAACAAAACGGCGCACTTTAATGTTCTCTCCAAGTGCAGCTACAGTTTGCTTAACCAAGTCTTTCACTAAAACACTGTCATCCTTAATAAAAGGCTGCTCTAGAAGAGCAAGCTCCCCGAGCCTCTTTAAGATCCTGCCCTCGACAATTTTTTCTCTAATGTTCTCTGGTTTTGAAAGCAGGTCCTCTCTCTGCATTTCAAGTTCCTTTTCTTTGTTCACAATAGTCTCTGGAATATCTTCAATGGATACAAACTGCACCTGTGGGCAGGCCACAACTTGCATTGCAAGATCATCGACCAACTCCTTGAATTTCTCACCTCTACCAACAAAGTCAGTTTCACAGTTCACTTCAATTAGAACGCCGATGCGTGAATCGTGAATGTATGAACCAATTCTGCCTTCAGCTGCTAGCCTGCTGGATTTTTTGTCAGCGGTTGAGAGACCCTTTTTTCTGAGGTACTCTTGAGCCTTTTCAAGGTCCCCTCCAGTTTCAGCTAGAGCTTTCTTACAGTCCATCATCCCTGCTCCAGTTTCTTCCCTCAGTTGCTTAACCAATGAGGCTGAGACTGCTACTGTTGATTGCCTGCAGCAGAATGTTGAACAATTTAAGATTAGCAAAGACATTATGGGCATGTGTGGGTGTGTGCAATGATTATGTCAAGGATAATTCGAAGACAATACATACATGCGCACGTGTGAGACTGTGTGTGCAGGGAAGGTTGGTATAAATACATGCGAGAAAACATATTATTAAACCTATTGAGACAGTTAGTAGTGATGAGTCAGTTGTTTGAATTATTTGTAAAAAGAGAGTAAAATGAGAAAATGCTAGGCATTGCTTCCACCTTTTTGTATATAACTGAGTCGATGCGTAGTTAATGCCATCACCAAGACAATGTCTCCTTCGGCATAATTATGGCAATTATAACTCCTGTTTCTGAATCTTAAATAATGCACATTCCAGTAACTAATCACCCAAATTTAACAATTTATTTACTCAATGACAAGAAAGAATTCATAGAACTACTTACTTTGGCTCGGTCTCCTTGGCTTCTGGAACAGCAGGTTGCTCTTTCGCTGGCATAGGTGCTGGTTTTGCTGCAGTTTGTGCTGCTACTTCAGCAGCAAAATCCTGGCTTTTCTTCTCTAAACCCTCTCCAAGGTTGAACCGCACAAACCTCTTAACTTTAATATTTTCTCCAATAGTTGCAATAGTTTGCTTGATGAAGTCCTTTACTGCTACCTTATCATCCTTAATGTAGGACTGCTCGAGCAATGCCAGCTCCTCAAGTCTTTTTCTTATCCGCCCTTCAACAATCTTTGATCTTATCTGCTCTGGTTTTGACAAAAGATCTTCTTTCTGCATTTCTATTTCTTTTTCTTTGTTCACAATTTCCTCGGGAACATCTTCAGTAACAAGATACTCTACTTGAGGGCATGCAGCCACTTGCATGGCTATATCATCGACAAGCTCTTTAAAAATTTCACCTCGTGAGACAAAATCTGTCTCACAGTTTACTTCTACCAAAACACCTATCCTGCTGTCATGGATGTAAGAACCTATCCTTCCTTCAGCAGTGACCCTGCTTGCTTTCTTGTCTGCACTTGATAAGCCTTTTTTTCTAAGGTACTCTTGTGCTTTAATAATGTCCCCACCGGTCTCTGATAGTGCTTTTTTGCAATCCATCATTCCAGCTCCTGTTTCTTCCCGAAGTTGCTTCACAAGTGCTGGTGATATAGTTGCTGCAATCCAAAAAAAAGAGGGGGGCAGATATTTAACTATTAGAAATCCTATGTAAGAATGCAAAGAAAAATGAATAGGATGGAAAACCAAAAAGGTATCAATGAACATAAAGTGTTGTTGGTAACAATTGTCATAATTTAATCCCCAAAGGCAATGCCATTGATCTACTTGGAATTCCAGCCCAGAATTCCCACTGGCAATATAGCAAACTTGTGTTTATATATATATATATATATATATAATAAAAAGATTGAAAATGAGAAGTGTACAGATTATGTAATGAGCAGTCAAACTACACAAATACAGCAGCTATGCAGCCTCTATTATGTGCTCAACTTCACCCTGACATTTAGATATAAAAACTACAATACATTTATAAATTCAAGTCTTGCTAACATCAGTTTGATGCAGAAAAATGTGAAATGAAATAATATGAAAATCAGATGAAATTTAAACCTTTACTCAAGCCTTCTCCTGAAGTAGCGCCAGTTTGTCCATCAGAATTAGATAAACTGTTATTTTCCTCACATGCAATTGCAACCTCTTTGTCTTCAACTTGTGAGGTAAAAGAATTTTCATTCTCTGTGGCAGGAGTTAGTTTTTGTGCTTCTTCTTCAGGATCATCAACGGAGGGTTTTACTACTTCAGTGGCAGAACTTTCAGGAGAAGGAACCTGATCAGTTTCTTCTGTTGCATCTGTTGCAGAGGATTCACAGTTTAAGAGCACTCCTTTTATAGCAGTAGATGGAAAAAGGAAAAAAAATGCCAGCAAGATAAGGCGATTATAAGGTCAACTCTTTTATTTAAATAAAAACTAATAGATTGGGATCACAGTGGAAATGAAAGGCATGCAATATCATGTAATATATGAAGATCAATTTTGGGAAACTTGTTAGCAATTCTCATTCATCAGCCAAAATCAACCAGGCAAATAGGAATTGAAAAGAAATTGAAGCATAACCTGTAGTCAAGCTTCCCACAGGAGACAACTCGTCACTTTGTCCACCCAAACTAGTATCGCTGTCAATGTTTTCAGTAATAGCTCCAACATCATCATCTGCTTGTGATGCAAAGGAAATATTATTTAATAAATTAATTGGAAAGCTCTGGTGCATGCATCTAATTGTGCAAAATATGTTTGATTTTAGACTTACAATCCATATTTCTAGATGAAAATATAAATTAGAAAGAAAAGTAGATTGACAGATTTGTATAGCAGAGAGAGTGGGAGATAGATTAAACAGAACCTGCACTTTCTTGGAGAGCTGGTGCACTCGATGTAATATCTGATTCTGTTATTGTATCATTTTTATCAGGGCTAGGTTCAACCACATCACTGTCTGTTAGTACTGCAGCTGCAAACTCTTCAATTGCATCAGGAGTTTGTGATTGTTTCTCATCTTCCGTAACAATTTGATCAACTCCAGTTTCTATTACATTTTCATTAGCTATTTCAACAGGTGTGTCAGTTTTCAAATCGTTTGTGACATCTGTCTGAGTAACTTCTTCAATTATTGGATTTACAGTAGATAGATCCTCTTCAGGAATCAAACTTCCAGAAGCAACCTCTTCTTCCTTCTCAATGGCACTATCTATACCTGTCGTTGGGCTAGAAACATTGCTGACTAGGTTACTTTCATCATCCACAATAGCTGTTGAGGAGCCATTTGTTGCACTGGTTCCCACATTTTCAGAAATATCATCTTCAGCAGAAGGAACATCATCATCTGTCAACTTGCTGCTTTCTGGTTCACCCTGAACGTCAGGAACATCCAATACAGTTTCCCCTTGATTGACAGTTCCCTTAATTTCTTCCGAAGTACTTGCAGTCGTTGGTTTTTGAACCTCATTCTGAGTTTTCTCCCTCTCATCCAAAAAAGAAGCAATATCCTTATTCTTACGAAAAGCCAACACAAAAGGGTTTGTTGCAACATGGACAACCCCATGGTTAAATGTTGAGTCCAATCCTGCAGTATCTTCCTCCTTCTTCATAGTCAATGTTACTTGTCCTCTTGTGATACGCAAAACTCGTACATTAACTTCTTGACCGACTTCCAGCGTAGTGTTCCCCATAACATTATCAAATCCATCATCAGGTTCCTCAGATACAGGTAGAAATCCTTCCTCCCCTTCAGGAAGAGATATAAAAGCACCACTCCTAGCCAAATTCTTCACTGAACCAACCAGTTGCTGCCCTATGGCAAATTTGGTGCTTTTCGTCACATTATCTTTCTTTGAACTGGGTTTTGAACTGTTCCTCTTCCCAGGTCCAGCTTTCTCTGTCTTGACAGGTGCATCTTTACGCTGCTTACCAGTGTCAGCATTTTCACGCATAGAGAGAGAAATACGCTGAGTTTCAGTATTCACTTCAATCAGCTTCACCTTCACTTCTTGACCTACAGAAACAACACTTGTAACATCCTTAACATAGCTATCACTCAACATCGAAATATGAACAAGCCCATCTGTGAAAGCACCAATATCAACGAAGGCACCAAATGGCTGGACAGATTTCACTTTCCCAGTAAAAGTTGCCCCAGGTATCAAATCCTCATTCTTTACAGGAGGCATCTCACTTTTCCTTGCAGGTCTTGAACGTCTACCTTTAGCTGGATCAGGGTTGGCATCAGACTTAGAAGATGAATCTTCACTAATTCCAACTTCATTTGAAGTAATTTCACCAGAATCTTCATCAGCAACAGGACTTGGTTCCTCCACTGTTACATCTGTTTCTGTGGCTGATATGGAGGTGCTAGATTTCTTATGAAAAGAGCGTATTCCTTTGTTTTGTGGAAACGCTCCACTGGCAACAAATGAAGGTAATAGAAATCTCCAAGATGATGATCCAGGTTTTACAGTGCTCCTTGACAAGTTGAATCTTGTTAAAGTGTTATTCTTCCTTGTTGAATAGATGAATACAGGAATAATTGAAACATTGCCAATAGAGCATGGTATTACAGGATTCATGTTGGCTTGAATTGTAAAACTTGAGTTATATATTTTGGGATCAGTTCATCTTTGCCACCTTGACAAAACATATGTAGGATATTAATATCAGTAAGAAATGAGGTAACAAGTTTTTTACCTATGTGGCCTATATAATGATATATAAATAATGACAGTGGTGGACAAAAATCACTTAAATTGTTCAGCCAGCAAAACTTTACAAATACACAAATCACATTAATAACCTGCTTCAGATATCAGTATCAATTTTCACAGAAACATAAAGCACAATCACATCTTTTACAAATCACGAGTAAATTCTTGACAACATTGCAGTTGAAATGACTCCATGATAACTACCCCACATGAATTTTACTGCAACAAAGACAATCAATGAATCAAGGCTACATGACAAATGCTAGGAGATTTGGTATATCAGGATTTCCATTTAGTGTAGTAGGGGAATTAACATCACAAATGCAGTTTTCAATGATATAAGAATATGTTTGGTTTGAGAAAATGTTTTCGGTGTTCATTTCCTATTTTCACTAATAATTATAAAAAAATGTGATGTTTCAACATTTTTCCTATTTTCAAAACTCTGTATGCTAAACAGTGAAAACAACACTAAAATTTTACCATTTCCTTTACAGATGTTTGAAAACATGAAACACAGTGAAAACAAGGTAACTTAATTGTAATTATTAATTAAAAATAAAAGACAATAGAAGCTAAAAATGTTTTCTTTAATCAAAGAGAGGTTGGTTTTTATTAAAATTATTTATCCACTCCTGCAATATGATTGGTTGCTTTCATCTTATTGGTTTATTCATACATGATGTTTAGAAGAATTCAAAGCTCCAACTTAAACTATTTCACCTTGATCAAAATCCTAAAGCCATTGAGTTGTTGTATTTCAATATCTGGTTTTGGCAATCCAACTACATAACAAGTTCAGTTATCTCCTTAGTGTCATCAACGTTAATTTCAAAATAACAAAAACACAAATTATCATCCTGTGAAAATTGGCATTTCCATCAGAATGTAACAAGCAACATCACATGTTGAAATTACCTCAACCACAAGTAAATACAATTTGAAAACCCCACCCCACAAATTGTTGTAAGAGTCTAAAATCTAAATCAAGCTTACAAATTGAACCAAAAAATAAAATTAAAATGAAAAAAAAATTCAAGTCCTTTTAAGTTAAATACACACTACACATGCACATAATTGGCAAGGCCCACGAGTCCTTTTGCAAAACTAACAAAATTAGCTTAGTGAATTAAGCGTATTCTGTTTCAATTTCAAGCACACTAAGAACTGAGTCCAAAGTTCAATGAAGCAATTTCAACAGAGTACTGAAAAATCCACACAATGATAAGAAGAAGAAGCACGGAGAAAAACAACAACGACCCATCGTAGTTTGAAGCAGAATATGTACCTCGGAAGCTTCAAAAGGCCAAAACGCACACACACACACACACAGAAATTTCGGGAGAAAAAGAAAGAAGAAAAGGAGTGTGAAAAAATGAAGTCTTTGTGGCGAAACACGAAATGTATATGGATGATGAATGATGATAGATAGAGGGTAGAAGTGGAAGGAGGGAAATGAATGGCGAGGCTTTAAATCCTTATCATGAGTTGAGCCAACGTTGTTGTTTGTTTCTCGTATTTGGTTCCAAATTCACGCTGAAGCTGTTCGGCTCATTCGGCTTCGGCTTCAGCCGAATGGGCAACGCTGATAACTGAACAGCGACATGTAATTGGACCTTAGAGCCCAAAACAACAAGCCCCTAGAAAGGACATTGCTACGTGCACCCATGGTTATGATTTTCCCATTTTATCCTTCCATACGAGGCTTAAGGATTAGTTGATCCATAAGTTTTTTTTAAAAAAAAAATTTAAAAATATGTTTTACGAATTAATTTAAAATTAATAGCCCAAAGACGAGTTGAGCCTCTGGTTTTTAGGTTATTAGTAAGACACTTTAACCAACTAAGCTAATAGCTCAATTATGTTGTAAAATAAATATTTACTATTAAAATTAATTTTTTTGATAATAAACATTATTTTTATTTATAAAAAATATACATATTAAATAATTCGTATGAGTTATGTCAAAATTAATTGTTACAAAATTTATTATTTAAATTTACATGCGCATTAAATATACATTAGAAATTTTTAGTGTTATATATAACAACATTATTTATTTTATAATATAATTGGGTTATTAGCTCAGTTTGTTAGAGCGTCGTGTTAATAACCTGAAAGTCATAGTTTTGACTCTTGCTTGAGCCATTAATTTTAAATTAATTTGTAAAATATATTTTTGAAAAGAATTAAAAAAATACTTATGGATCAGCTAATCCGTACCGTAAGCTTCATATGGACTAATATGGATTAGTTCATTCGTATGAGGCTTAGATCAGTTGATTCGTAACCCTTTTATGGAAGGATAAAATGGAAAAATCACGAAATTACTGGGTGTACCAGAAATTTCGTTGGGTGCATGTAGCAATGCCCCCTAGAAATTGGGTCTATAGATGGGCTTAGCCCCAAGGCATGTAATTGGGCTTTAGAGTCCAGTTGTGTTCACTATTCACGTATTTTGTCAATCAAAAAATGATAATTTATGATTGGATAATAGTGTTTTACACTGGTACATTAAACTCATATAACTAAAAGGTCACTACAAAAAAAAAATAATGTTTTTCAGATGGTTTTTTTTTTCCAGTCAATCTCAATAAACTGCCACAAATGTTATAATTTTAAAAAAACAAACTAATGATCACCACCAACTTATATTACATGTGTCACTTAAGTGTAATAGAGAATAATTTTACCAATCACCAATTTAAAAATTTTGAGTATATTTTTTTAATTCTATTTTAACAGGCTTTACAATATATTATTATTATTTTTTAAAAAATTGAAACTCAATAGTGTAGACCTTTGCTACGATAAAATACCAGCACCCAAACTCCAACTCTCATTTAGGGTTAGAAGTTCTTCATAGTGTCGAAACATGGTGGATTCCCAAACTCCAACTCTCATTTTTGATTTAGGGTTCTTCATAGTGTTCTTTTCTATTCTTAATGTGATTTACAAACTCTAATATAGTTATGTGCCCAAAGCGCTTATATTCTCTTTCTGACAGATGTGGAATCGTTGACGCAATATTTTTCTTACAGATTAGGTAGTGTTCATGCAACTCTGTTTTGTTAAGATATGCTTTTCTGGCAGTATCAATAAATAGAGCTATAAACCATGAGATTCAAGTAGAGGGGAGGAAATAGAGGGGTTTCTTGAATGTTATTTGTGACAAAATTACATTGCTCAAACTTAAGGGAAAATTTCTTGCTCAATCTTAAGGGAACAATAAATAAGTTGTTACTAGAAATTAAGGAGCAAATTTTCTGCTATAGACGAGGTTGTCTTTTACATGGCTAGTTAATTATCCTAAATAATTGTTGTTGCTAATCTTATAAAAAAAATCATAATCTCGCATAGCCCATAGATCTAATATGTTATTGAAGGAATTATGATATGTTTTGTTTCTCAGAGGCTATAAGAATGTCTACTTTGCATAATTTAGATATACTCAAACATCTATTTAATTAATATCTTATTCTGTTATGAATTTTCAAAGTTTTGCAATGTGATGTATTTATATTTTAGTTAGTGGCAATGTAGGTTTCTAAGATGATGTAACTTGTCCTGATTAAATAATGACTTCCTTCAATTTTGTTGTCTCCTCTCACAAAATTACTCTTCTCTATATGAACTAATATCTTATTACTTTGTTGCAAATTTCACCTTACTTTGGTTATGACTGCAGCAATATGCTGCTGGATGATGTAAGTATACGTTTGATTTGCAAGTTCTTTTAATTTTCATAGAGTTAGAATAGGAATTGCTACATTGTACAAGTTTTGTTCCTGAGCTTATTGCCCCAACAAGCTATTGATCAAATAGAAAAGGAATACACTAAAAACTAAGTTTTCATTTTTTCCCTAAATGGATAACTTCTTTGGCTGAATGTGTCCATAATCAGTTTCATTGAAGTTATTTGTGTACCTGTACTTTTACTCTCCATGACCATGAATTTGGAATACTTTTTAGTTGAATTATGTGTGTTGTGTAATAGTACCAAACAAAAGTAATTGAAGAGGAATAGGTGGACTTTTCAAAATCAGGATATGTTTAGGCATACCCATGCCTTTGGTGCTTTACTTTGGTTGTAAGATGAGACTTTTTGCTGCCATATTTCACAAGGAGACCAAAGGATATATGATGGGAAGCTTTGGCTTGTGCTTGATACGTAAATTGACTGTGATATAAATTGTAGTGATGTTAACAGGAAATGCATAACAACTTCTGCAACAACATGTTGCTGGATGATGTAAGTACACATTTGATTTGCAAGTTCTTTTAATTTTTCATGGAGTTAGTATAGGAATTGTTGTACTGTGCAAGTTTTTATATTTATTTTGAAATTTGAATTTTCAAATGATTTGCAAAAAGGAGTGGGTTCATTTTTAAATAATTTTTTATGATCCAAATCACTCTCCCCTATTGGATTAACCCTTTTGCTTAAGAATGATGCTACTGTTAGTTTTTAAAAATATAAAAATAGTATAATTAGAAAAATAGATTATTTTATGAAACGGTTAAATAGTAAATAAGAGGACTAGTAAGACAATGGACTTGAATTTGGAAGGAAAAGGCCTCTAGCTATTACTGATGTTTACAATTGATTTGGAAGGAAAAAATATATGATTTCATAAGAAATTCAAGGTTCTGGTAATGTTTTTTTTTTTATAATTTACCTAGGATTCTTTTCCTTGGTGGTATAAATTCTAAAATTAATTAAGATGTTCCTTGGTGACATAAATTCTAAAATTGAAAGAGCATGCATAAGTATAGAGGCAATGAGACATGAAAGTTTTGTTTTTCTCAAATTCAAAAAAAAAAATAATCTAGTATATGGTGTTTTAGAATCTAGCTCCCTTACCCTGCCACTCATTTTCTCTCTCATGATCAATTGGCTTCACTTCTCCCAACTACAAAATGGGGGACCATAAATAAGGAAAATAAGTAATCTTTTGGAGATATCATAATCTAATCATGGTAAATTCCTTACAAGTTTAATTATGCTTTCTATGCTGATATAGTTAATGCCATCTTACGTATTCATGTACCTTTGTCTGTCAGTTCACTATGTTAGTTTACTTTTCTTTACTTACATAATCACATTCACACCCTTCATAAGATAAGGCATGTTCTTGATTAAAAGAATTAATAAGTAAGTGATCAATAATTGACTATAACCACTTGATAATAACAAGCTAAGACTATCAACTCTTATCGATCTCTTTTTGTTGGCAGTATCATCATTATAGCATGTGCCTTAGCTGCTACTCTTTCAAATGATTTGGTCATACTAAGGCTGCAATCGTAAAGCCAAAAATTTCAAGTAGAGAGCTTTTCTAAATCTTGGATTTGTTTAATGTGATTCTTAGGATGCTTCATTATCTTTACTCTTGTGATTATTCATTTTAAGTACAATATTCATTTGTTAATTTGAACTCAGTTCACATTGGAGAATGATTTAGTTGAAATCAGCATGATAAAAAAATTCCAAATGTTCGAGAACATGTCCAAAATTTCTAAAGGAGAAAATAATTAAGATACTATAGGTTTACTTGTAAGATTAATAAAGGACTCTTGGTGGAACATTGTGTTTCTTCGTTATAAGAATTGCATTTTCATAGTTCTCTAAAGTCTAAACCTTTGCACCAATATGTTTGTTTCTCTTTTTCTCTTAAAAATTATTGCTTTGTTTGGAATGTCAAGACATTAAAAAATGTCATGCTTGCATACATCCAAATGAAGGAAGGGCATATTCCTTTTGAGTTGGGTGCTATGTTTGGTCATAACACTAGTAATGTAGTTGTAAGTACTTCTCTTATTCTTGTGTTAAATTTAATATATTATTAACACTTGACATGATATGATTTTTATTTCATAGGATGAAGGAAGTGGACAAGATGAGCCAACACGAAGAGAAGGATCATCATTAGATAGTAATTTTCATGCAACTTGACATATGTTGCTTAATTCCTTTTGATATATGCTTTTTTGGGTGTATATGTTTCAAACTTTCAATGGTTGAGTAATTAGATCTCCTTACTTGAACACATTATTCATGCATAGTGTTTTAACTTGTTATTACACTGAATTTTTATCCATGTTGAAATTATGTTTGATATTTTTAATTGCAATTTAAATTCTATCAAATATGTAATTGACTTATTGGTGCAAAGTATAATTATAGGATAGAATGAATCATTTTGAAGATTGTGATGTGAATAGGAATATATAAGAAAAAAAAATTAATATTAATAATTACAATAATTATGATAGTATTGAAATTTTTTAGAATAGAAATTTAATACATTATCTCAATTTTTATGCTTAATCAAATAGGAATGAAAATAATTATAGAAATAATGGAAATGATTAAAACTAGAGAAAGATTAATATGAGTTTTTTTTATAAAAAAAAAGATAGTTTTTGGCCAAAAAAATGCAAAAACTAAAATAAAAAATACAAAAAATAAACTTTATGACAATTTTTAACGGTCACAAATTGTTTGGTGGATTTACCAGTGTTCATCTAAAAATCACCACAAATTTTGTCTAACATCGTTGTTAATCCTAAGAGTTGATCCTCATCATTGGAAATGCATTTTGTGACAGTTTTTAGCCGTCATAAATGACTTTTTTAACCGTTACAAATTATCAATTTTTTTGTAGTGGGTGAAAATATTAATTATTATGAGAAATTAGAATATTTAATTATAATCATTAAATTAAAATTGACTGTTCAAGAAAGAAAGTGATGAATATGTCAAAATATAGAATTATAATTTTCTAAATAAAATAGTTTTACATAATGTTAACTAATTACAATAAAATTAATTATAAAAACAGCAATAAAATTATGATTCATGGCTTTTTATTATGCTTAACTGCACTTTTTATTTACAATTTTTTACTTTTTTCTGAATTTTATTCCTAACTTTTTCATGTTTTTTGTTAATTTTACTTCTATTTTTAATATTTTTGATAAATTTTATCTTTAATTTTTTCTTATGCCAACATGCGATGTTAGCTTGAAGACAAAAGGTAAAATTTATAAGATTTTTTAAAAAGTTGATGATACAATGCTTTAAATTTATTTGTTAAAAGTAAAATTTATCAAAAAGTTAAAAATTAGGAGTAAAAAATGTCATTAAGCATTTTTCTTATTTAAAATTGTAGTTCATTGACATTATATGTGAGTGCATAAAAACATAAATGTCATATATTTGCAGGTTTGAAACGTTAAGCATACAACGGTTGAGATTAATTCATTTTAATAATAATCTTGTTTTTTTAATATAATAAATGAGTTTGATTAAATATTCTATAAGTTAAATTTGAATTCTGTAAAAAAAAGAGTCAAATTTGAATATTTACGTTCATCGATAATTTAAACCATTAGTTACGTTCAAATTTTTTATTTATAATTCTTTAATAAATATTAAATAAGAAGAAAGAGACCCATAGGGAGATGCACATCAAGAAAGAAGAAGAAGAGATTGATATAAATTTTAAATATGACCATATCATGTTAAATATTAAAATTAGATGTCATAATTTTCTATATGATAGATATCCAGTTCTATATTTAATTATGAATTCAACATTCTAATAAGATCACGTTTTGTAGAAAGCTCAATCAATTGTTTGTTTTTCGAAGAGCAAAATACTAGTATAATATAGCAAAAAGATAGTAATTAAAAATATTGGATAATCAACCCTCTCACAAATAAAATTACTCATACCCATAAAGAATTGTGAGAACACACACAAAGATTACACTATAAAAAAAATAATAACAAATAGTGGTTCGACATCTCTTGCCTACGTCCATGGAATCATCTCAAAAATATTTTTTTTATTACAAAAATGATTACAAGATGGTAAATTATCCTAATAGTGTATCACTCTACAAACCCGAGTACTTCACTCAATGGTTACAAGAAATGATAACACTCTCACACAAAGACACTTTTCTCTCAATAGAGTGACTTTGTTTCACAATCTCTCTTCTCACACACTCTCTTTATGTTTTGTTTCTCCACTAATAATTATCTTCTTTATTGTGAAGATTGCCACCAACTATAATAAATAAGTTCTATTGGAAATTAAAATAAAAAACAACTTCCAATGCATCCATTCAACTAAGATTCATTTAGTAAAATATAATTTTTTACTTTGCATTTAAGTCACTTAGTGATAAAAATCAAATTTCCAATATGCATGCATCTTATCTTTTGCCTTGAAACTCTATAATTGAGAAATATCCTCCAATCAATTTGAGAGTGAGCAAACTATGCCTCCAACAGAAGTCTCGCCCAAGACTTCAACAATATTAGAAAACTTTACTTTTTTTTTCACTTTGCTATCATGGTTCCTCTTCAAGGCTTGTCCATTCAAATAGTAAAGGTTGCCTTTTTTTTCCTGTGCTCGCAACACCAAGTGTCTCCCCTTGTACACATTGCATCCCCACTTTGAACCAACATACTTGTATCCTCATGATCTCTTCTTCCCCATCTCGAACCTTTGTGTGCTCTCAGCCATAACTCTAATATTATTGTTGGGTAATCAACACTCTCACAGATAAAATTACTTACATCTACAAAGGATCGTGAGAACACACACAAAGATGACACCATAAGAAAAATAATAACAAACACAATAATTTAACGTGGTTTGACATCTCTTGTCTACGTCCACAAAACCGTCTAAAAAAAAGTATTTCTCTATCACAAAAATGATTATAAGATTATAACTCACTCCAAATAGTATATCACTCTACAAATCCGAATACCTCACTCATTGGTTACAAGAAATGATAACACTATACAAAGATACTTTTATCTCAATAGAGTGATTTTGTTTCACAATCTCTCTTCTCACCTACTCTCTTCATGTGTTGTCGTAGATGAGTCATGGCAAGCTAAGGAGTTAGCACACATGTTAGTCTTCAAAGTTGAAAAAATATGAAGTTATGAAGATTCCATGTCGTGTTGAGGATGGGCCAAAGTGGACAAACTTTATCTTCAAAAACTGCATCATTTCGAGCCTTCCATAGTTGCCAAGAGGCGCAAGCAAAGAGGATACCCGACGGGAGTTGAAACTGTGAATGAAGCCAATGTTGAACATCTACTGAATGGAAGTCATTGCTGTTATCAAGTTTGAGCTTCCTCTAAACTGTTTTTGAAATGTTACAGTCTCATAACATATGTAACATATTTTCCTCCAAAGCACCACACTTGCAACAAGAGAGATCAAAGAAATATGTTACGAAATGCAGTTGTGAGAACTAACTGGGTTTGCGATTTAAACATTAGGCTCTTGTGAAATCCATCTATAGGCAGAAGGAGTTGTGTAAATACCATCACTGCCTGGTCTCAACATGTAAATTTCTCGAGTATTAGCATGAAGGGCAATGTTCATAAGCAATGCCTTGACATTAGCTGGGATAGCAGTATATAAATGATTCCACTGCCAAACTCCATTAACCAGAATATCGTTAATATGTAAGTCAGAATTGGATATGTGCACATAGTTCACCATACCACTGATAGGTCCCTCGTCCAAAAAGGAGTCACAGAACAAGGAAAATAAATTAGAAACCACGGATGTAAGAGTCAATCTTGCCATAGGTTCCTTCAGGCAACCAAAGATTCTGCATGGTATAGGTAGGGACTGCTGCTAGCACAGATTTAGCAAGAGTGATTATCCCTACTCTACTCAATAAATTAATTTTTCACCCTACTAATTTGGAAGTGATTTTGTGCACAATGAAGGCAAAATGAGCCTTTTTAACACGTCCTGTAAGGAGAGAAAACCATAAATATTTCCCTAGATTGGTAGTATGATTAAATTCAATAATAAAGGTGAATTATCCAACTTCCTTCCAGGAATATTGCTTGAAGCCATATAGATAGATTTACTCACATTGACTTCAAGCCTGAAGCTTTGCAAAACAAATGAAGAACTTCTTTAACCAAACACACCAGCTTAGAAGAAGCCTTAACAAATAACAGGCAATCGTCTACAAAGAAGAGATGTGAAATAGAAAGCCCAGTCCTTGAATTTTTACTGATTGCCACTGACCTAAGTCCACTTTCTCTTGGATCATAATTGCAAGTTTTTCCATACAAAGCAAAAATAAGTAGGGAGATGTAGGGTCACCATGTCTAAAGCCCTTATGAGAAATAAAACTATTAAGAATAGAATTATTTCATTTTAGAGCATAAAAGGTGGAAGAAGTACAATTCAGAATTAGTTAAACAGTGGGGAAATCCAAACTCTTTCAAAGTAACTCAGAAATCTTCTAGTCAACACAATCATAGGCCTTATCAAAATCTATTTATAATATATAAAAGTTGAGTTTTGCAATATCACACTATCAGGTAAGCAAAGTTAGTGATTTGAAAAAGGAAGACTATAAACTCAGGTTTTCAAAATCACATTGTCAGATTAGCAAAATTAGTGATATGAAGGAAAAAAAAACATTATACGTTTTGTGTCATTATATTAATTCAAAGTAGTACTGATCAATAGTCGTTAATATATTTTAATAAAATAAATAATTTCTCACATTAATAATAATTTAAATTATTTGTAATATTTAATTTTACATATTGAATAAATATGAAAGAAAATTTATTAAATAAAGTAAATGTAAAAGTTTACACTAATTTAATATTACTATTTATGCACAAATTTATTTATTTTTATAATTAGTTGCTTTAAAATATATTTCTAGGAAAATAATAAATTAAATTCATGAATTTAAAGTTATAAAATAATATAATATAATATGAAAATAAATAATATAAAAATTAGATATATATATATATATATATTTAAAAATAAAAATATTAATAGTTGTATTCAATGTTAATTATTTAAATTAGAACTAATTAGATAAATGTAAATTAATGATAGAAGAATAATAGTTAATATAAATATAAGAATTTTTATATTATTTTTATCGTAAATTTTATTGTATAAACTAATATTTAAAAAAACTATAAATGTAATAATTAAATAATAAATATTATTGGCTTCATTTTTATATAAAAATAGTTATATGCAAAAATATATGTTACAAAATTTATCGTATGATAAAGTTAACAATATATGTTTTCAATGATAAAAAAATTAATTATATTTTAGATTATTTTAATAATACATTGAAGTTGCACAATAAATATCAATAAGATTAAACGATTACATGTGTTAAAATACTATTAATCATATTAAACGAGATTAATAGAAAACCGTTATATATACATAAATGAATTTTAAGATTGAATTTTATGTAAAATAAATAAATCTAAACTCTAAGTTAACTTATTTGTGAAATATAATTTTCAATTAAGTTCATTTGTAGTCATTTAAATGTATTAACCATAATCATATAATTCTGATACTATTTTAAATAATAATTTTCACATTAATAATAAATTAACAATTTATAGTCATTGATTATAATTACAATTATATAACCATTTTCATGTTCATTATCAAATTGATGATTTCATTTTCTATATAAATTCTACTTCAAAGGATTATAAATATCCACCAAATTTCTTTCTAGTGTGTTTTTCATCTTCTTTTTCTTATTTTCAATATTATAATATCATTTCTTTCATTCTTTATTTTTATTTTTATGTATGAAAAATGATACTTGAATATGTTATTAATCATTGTCAAAATTGAGAATTTAAATTTTTTAGATCAACAAGATATAAGGTAGATCTATGTTCATAATTGATAAAAACTCATCTGTTTAAATTTTTATTTTCAGCGTTATTTATATTTATATTTTGATGTTAGGTCTAACTGTTTCTTTGAATGATTTTTATGAGATTGAATAAACATTTAAATCAATATTATGTTTTTATTAGAAAGTTCTTATATGAATCATTTATTCAATATATTTTGTGAGAAATGACAAGTGGAAATTGAAGATCATATTTGATCAGGTATCTCATCTTAATCTTTATCTTTTACCATTATTTTTTTTGCAAGTATCACTCCCGTTATTTTTTTCTTCATTTTATTGTTATGTTATTATATGTTTTATATAATATCATTTATTTTATTCTTCATTTTTATGTATGAAAGGATACCTTGAACGTATTATTGATCATCATCAAAAATCAAAATTTAACTCTTTTGGATTAGTAAGGTATAATGTAGATCTATATTCATCATTGATAAAAAATAAATTTGTTTAAATTTTTATTTTTAGTATTTTTTATATTTATATTTTGATTTTAGGTCTAATTGTTTCTTTAAATAATTTTTGTGAAATTAAATAAACATTTGAATCAATATCATGTTTTTATTAGAAAATTCTTACACGAATCATTTTTCTCTTTGTCTTTCATTATTTTTTTCTTTCCAAGAATTGCTTGTTTTTTTTATTTATTTTTCTTCATTTTAGTGTTATGTTATTATAAGTTTTAATTATTATTGTTCAGGTTTTTTTATATATGTTTCATGTTTTTTTCTTCTATAATTATTATATTAGAATTTTTTTCTTTTACATTATATTTGTTCAACAAGACATGAAGAAATTCTATTATTGTGATAATTTTATTTTTTTATCGATCATATTTTGAATAATTCAATTACGAATTTTTATTTTTCCTACTCAAATCAATTGTCGAATGATATGAATGATAATTTTTAACTATCAATTGACTAATTTATTTTCTTTAAAATACATGTTATGAGTGTCAATAATTTAATAATTATAATTAGCATAATTAATTTAATAATAATATTTTTAATTTTGAAATATATGCTAAAACTTACAATAAATAATTTAAATAATTAAATTTATAATAAATATTACACCACCACAACAACAATGACGACAACAACAACAATAGTAATAATTTGTAAAGATCAATCATAAGAAGCTATAACTTAATATCCTTTTATATTTAGACCATACATATCAATTAAATATCATTAATTTAAAATAGTTAAACTATGTAACAATATAATTATTATTACAAAGAAATAATAGAATGTAATAGTTAATAAGATATTAAAGATTAGAAATAAATAAAAATAATTGGTGACATCTTTAATAAGTTAATAAATATATAAACAATAATATTTAAAGTTTGAAACATATAATTATTTTTATAAATAAATTTTTAAAATTAATAACCAATGAAAATAAAACTAAAAATATGAAAAAATAAATTATTATTATTACTATTATTATTATTATTATTATTATTATTATTATTATTATTATTATTATTATTATTATTATTATTATTATTATTAAATCGTGATTATTCAATTTATATTACATCATAATGAGGTTAATTAATTCAAACTTTAAAACTTTAAAAATAGTACACAAAACTAATATATTCAAAATAAGTAAAATTATAGTTTAAAAATAATTAATGACCATATCTATTTAATAGAATTCACACTATTTCAACAAATTTAAAAAATATTTAAATTTTTATCATAAATATACAATCAAATTTTAATAAATATTGTACATTTTATATATATATATATATATATATATATATATATATATTATGTATTATTTTTTAACTTCTATGTTTCATATTGATATTGCATTAATATTATTATTTGGAGAAAAAATAAATTATAGTGAAATTCAATAGATTTAATAAATTTAGAAAAATGTGTTCATTAAAAATATAATATTTAATATTATTTTTTAATTTTAATATTTATATATTTGTTTCATTACTAAAAATATTTAAAATGAATAATTTTATTTATGTACATTTATTTTTCAAAAGATATTGCATTATCATTATTATTTGAATGAATAAAAAATTACAATAAATTTTAATATACTTAATTTTTAAGATAAAATTAACTCAATTAAAAATATAATTAATGAAATTTCTCATCAATAGTATAATTATGCTTAACATAGTATAAAATATTTAAAAATTATTGTTTTTATTTATATAAATAAATAAAAATAAAACGATATATATATATATATATATATATATATATATATAAATAATTGTAAAAAATTCATGCAACGCATAAGTTTAAAGTGTAATTAATTTTGAAGAGAAGATAATTAGATATACCTTCTTTTTTTTTTTAATGCATATGTGATGTACAATCTCTTGAGGGCATTATCTGTTGGTTCTCTGTTAAGGATGAAGCTGCTTTGAAAAGGGCCAATGAAAGAATCCAGGCAGGGTCTAATTCTGTTGACCAACACTTTAGTAATATCGTTGAAAAAGATGTTGTAGAAACTGATGGATCTGAAGTCCTTAAGCAAAACTGGGGAATCAATCTTGGAATGGGAACAATGAGAGTATTTGCAAGATTTGAAGGAATATAACTCGATGAGAAAGCATCAAAGACTAACTTCCAAACCTCATTGCCTGTAGTGTTCCAGAAGGATCTGTAAAAGATAGGCTGAAAGTCATCTGGGTCAGGGGCTTTGTTGGGGATCATAAAGATTACAACATTACGTACTTCAGTGAAGGAAACTGGCTTCAACAACGTACTCTTCATGTAATTCTGTAGGAATCTTTGGAATTGTTTGAAGTTGAAGGCTATCGGAAAACTCTCTTAAAAAAGAAAGAGCTTCTTGAAGAATTTTTTAGCTTCATTCTGGAGGAGGGTCATGTCAGTACCCCAATTACCATCAATAAAAAGGCCAAAAATTTGGTTCCTCCTGCGTTTGATTTGAGTGTGAAAAAATTTGATATTTTTATTACCCAACTTAATCCATTCCTCTCTTGATTTTTGAAACCACAACATTTCTTTTTGAGCAAGGACCTCTTTATAATCTTGTTGAAGATTTATCTCTAATTGAATAAGGTCGGAGGTAATTACCATATCAAGTTGGCGATGAACCTCTTTAATCCTTCCCTCCAATTGTCTTTTCCTCTTGAAAATATTACCAAAGACATCCCAATTGAACATAATGGATTTTTCTTTGACACCCTCCAATTTACAAATGGCATCCCCAGGAGTAATATTCCAAGCTTGAGAGACCAAGTTGGCATAGTTAGGGTGGGACATCCAGGCAGCTTGAAAATGAATGAAATAGTTTATGACCACTTCTGGGAGACTTGAAAAAGGTGACAATCAAGGGGTTGTGATCAGAGTTATAGGGCTGAAGCATTCCTCTATCCAACTTCTTTCTAACATGACCACCATTCTGAGTGTTCTTCCTCCATGTAAAGTGACCTCCAACAACCAAATCAATCTGTAGAAAAAAGAATCTCATTAAAGTCTCCGAGTAAAATCCAAGGGCCAGTAATAGATGTAGATAGATGGGAGGTGTGGTCCCAAAGAACACTAGAATCGTTGGGACAGGTGACGCATAAAGAGCAGTGCCTGGGGGTATCAAATCCAACAAAGAAAAAAAAGAGACATCTGTTCTATTAGACATAACCCATATACCCCCGGAATGTCCTGTGGCCTCTTGGATAAATATAGGAGAATATCCAAGTGATTTTCAGAAACTCTCGGCTTTGTGAAACATTACATAGGTCTCGTATAGCAGAATCAGGGAAGGTTTGTGAGACTTAATCTTCTGGCGAATGTGATGTTTGGTACAACTACCAATAGCACCTCTTACATTTCATGAGATAATGTTAAAGTCGTGGAACATATTCATGGACAATAAAAGGGTTGGGGAAGGGGAAAAACCCCTTAAATAGACATGTTAGCTGAATTTGGTGGACGAACTTGTCCCCCTACCATGAACTCAATCTCATGCGAGGATGATTAATGCGGTAATTCAATCAATATCCATGTCTTTTTCAACTTGGTCATCATCGTAATGTAAGAGTAAATTGGTTTTCAGAAACTCTAGTAATGAGCGATATCAATGATTTTTAAGATAGAGGATAATGAGCGATTTCTAGAAATACATTACTATTACCTAATATTTGGAATATCAATGATTTGACATAATCTTTTTGTGATCATTATTTTGTATAGGCCGTCCTTTTGTCCAAATATCTAATTGGACACAAAGTATAGACTATATGTCATCCCCTTGTATAGTTTAATTTACGTTTGTTGACACTTTAGTAGACTTTACTATACAAGTATCTCAAATTTATCTTTTTAAGTATGGTTATGCATTTAACAGGAAATAAGTTAGCATTTCTATTATTTTTTTTAGGACAAATCGAGTGAAGCTATATAATATGTAGATTAAATTCCTCTAAAATAATAGAAAAAATATATTAAGATGGTATTGGGAAGAAACGCCCGGCAACTCCTTTTTATGCCTTGCAAGGATCTTTTAGATATATTTTACTATAGATGTATAGCTCTGAACTCTGATAAAGATTGTGAATGCTGAAGCTTAGGAACCAAAATAATGAAAATGACGCCCTTAATTAGGTAATTTAGAATTAAAGGAAAAATCTTAACAATGAAATAAACTTAGGAGCTATTTGTTTTTTTAATCTATAAAAGGTATGTATTTCTCTTTCCAGGAAACACACACGGCCTTATTATAATTCAACCAGTATGCCTAATAAATTAACCCAACCATGTGTGGAACTCTGAATAATAATTTCGACATTGAGGGAAATGACATCATCGGTATGGTTGAGATTGCGTTTATATATTCATTAAAGTGAAAGTACCAAATTGTTCTTTAAAATAAAGTTTATGATGAGCTAGTTCTTTTATTAAAAAATAATCAAATTAATCCGAGAGAAGAAAATCTCGATGACACGTGAAAAGGACAGAGTATCTGTCATGTCATGCATGACAGAATGTGGCTGCTTCATGAGTCAATACTAGACAGAACTAATCAATTAAATCTATTTCAAATTCATGTTTTCTATATAAAAAAGAAAAAAAATCGAATTTAATTAGGGTGTGGGTGTGTGTATACATGCATAATTAAAGAACTTGAAAAAATTGGATGTTAAATGCAAGAATTTTGTATTCCCGATCTCCGAATGCATGCCCCAAGTAACCTGTAAAAGCTATCACTGTTTGTGTTAGGGAGATATATATAGTCGACATAAATAATATTCAAGCAGACCAAGATTCATTGGTAGCCAGCAAAAATGCACGAATATTTGAAAATAATATTTTGTGTTAAAATTCATGCATGATTTAGACCAAAAAGAGAAGATAGAAGGGATAAAATATAGAACTGAAATTAGAGGATGTATCGATAGTGAGAAAAGGTGGGTACAAAGTGATTACTTCATGATCATCAAGCTTTTATATACTAGGCTAATAAACTATTACTCATCTATTAACAAACTTCTAACCAATTACATTTCTAATAACTCCCCGCAAGTTAAAAGGTATTCACAACACTTTTAACTTGGGATGGACAATATAAGCACATAGGAAATCAAAGCAAATACAATAAAAAATTGCCAAAAAGTATACAATGACTAAATGATCAAAAGTCAACGGACAAAAAAAAAACCTTAACCATCAAGTAAAAATCATAACTCAAGACTTAACCACTAAAAAAAACAAACATATTTAATCACCTAAAAAATACATAAGCAAATCAATAACAAATGCTTAATCACCATATAAGTCAGAAGTACCAAAACTTAATCATCAAGCATCAAAGTTTAACCATGAATAACAGAAGCCGAGACATGACGATGGTTTTTTCTTGTCTGCTAAAATGCAATATTTATATATAGTGGTACCAGTAATACTATAGAGCCGCAAACCAAGTACACATAATTTCCTACATAAATATTGTATAACCATAGAGTAGCCAAGACATGATGCTTAACCACTCAAAATAACAGCGTAATAATATCTTAATGTTTAACCATCTATTGCATATGCTAAACACAATGCTTAATATTTTGTAAATTATTTAAACTTCGATCTCAATAGATTTTAAGTGAAAGTGATCGTTAAATCTGGTTTCAAATTTTCATATAAAGGAATCTGTAAAGAAACTTATGGTTTATAATTTGGGATTTAAGATTTTGAGTTTTCTCCAAATCATTGGTAAGTTACAATTAAGAAATATAATAAAATAAATATACTTAAGAGAAAGTGTGTGATAGAATAAATAATGTAACAGAAAAATATAAAATAATACTATGCAAAAATATTATAACTTTTCGTACGATTGTGGATTAAATATTATGCTGCTAACCACTGTACTTGTGCCATTGAATCCTTCCAGGATATATCGTGTCAAAAATTAAATTAAAAAAATAAAATTTTATTTTCTGATTCCTCAATAACGCTGGATAATTTGAAATATATAAACCTTAAAGGTCCTCTTAACATATAGGATTGAGACATAAAATAGTGCAAATTAAAGCAGACGCTGTGCGCTGCTAATCAATACAGCGCACACAACAAATGAAATTGGAGATCGGATGATTAATTAATTACTAATCAAACTTCACATTTATTTACATGATCAAAATCAAGTGTATCAGAAAATCATATCCAAGATAGATTATAAGAGCACTAGGGGATGTTGGTTTTGTGAGACAAGGAGGACCTATCGCATTAATGCTGCCACATTTCCAAGTAATCAGTGGGACTTTATAAAATATTATAATAAGGGATACATATTTAAAGGCAAGCCAAGTGTTGAATTTTTGTATTTTTTTTCTCTCAACATGTGGGTCAGGACCATTCCTTGTAGTTTCCAAGGTCCCAGTCCAGTTGTGCCAATTATATTTGCATAATGTACATGTCCATGGAGACTTCTTCAAGTTTTATTTTATTCTGAGAAAATCTTCTACCAAAGCAAAATATGGATTACATATAGATCAAAATATTTCTTAAGCATCTTAAGTAAAGATATCAAGAATTATAAGGTATCCACAAGTTTTAATCTGCACACATATCAATCCTACGTTTAATCGGCTAAATGTTAATTAATGTCTTTAGAGCATTGGTTAAAAAGTTAAAAGAAGAAAGATTTTTATTAAGACAAAAAATTATGTTTTTTATATTTTCCTATAATCATTACAATAAATATTTTTTATTTTAATTCTTTAAAAAATGTCCTCAAGTCAGTGATTTTTTCATTTTAATTCTTTAAAAAATGTCCTCAAGTCAGTGATTAGTAACGACCTTTCAATTATAGTGTAGGAGTAGGGGAAAAACACACAGATATATTTATATATATATACTCATTTTAAAATTAAAAGAGACAATATTTTTATATTCACAAAACATTTTTGTTATTATTAATTGGAAATCCAAATTAAAGATGAAAAGAAAATCTATGATAGCCATATAGACAACACCTTGTGACAGCAAAACTCGGTATATATGGTTCGGTTAATAAAATAGATTCAGACAAATTAAAGCATTCATTATTACACACGCAAGATTTTGTGGATAATATATTCTTTATTAGAAACAAAAATGAGAAATCTTACAAGTTGACAGATTCGTAGTTTCTAGCTACTTTTATCGAGAAATCATTGGCTTTGTGATTAAACCTCTTCATTTAATTGAAATGAAGAATGATAGTGAAATCCAATACTATCACATGATTAATAAAATATTGTTAATTCGGGTTTAAACGAAAATGAAAAACCGAATGTTTATGTTCGTTAATTGTTCATCTTCGTCTTATTTATTAGTACTAAATATATCATTCGTGTTACTGTAAATTTAAAATTTAATTACTACAAGAAAAGCGGAGTATAGCAGCCTCCGGACACTTAATTAGTGTTGGCCATGGCCCATTAGACCAACACAAGTTACTAGTGTCGGTATAGGTTGATGTAAAATTGATTTTCTTTAATGTTTTTTTTTTTAATTTTATTTTATAATCATTTGTATTGGGACAAATTTATTATAGAATGAATGGAGTAATACATGTAATTATAGCGTGAAAAAAAAGAAAGACAATTAAAGAAATATTTAAGAAAGAGATAAAAGACAATAAATGTGATAGATGCTAGCTAGTTTTAATTAATAATTTAACAAGTATTAATGATAAAATTAAAAAGTATGTAAGCTCTTACCAAATAACACAGTTAAAATTCACATAACAAAAGATTAGAATTCACATGCAAAAAATACTAAAAAGATTCTTTCATCTCTCTCACAATATGTATATCTATAGATTTGATTTGAACGTATATGAATATTTTTATTCCATACCACTGTTTTTCAAAATCTGGCGCTGTTAACAATTAATTAAGTGATGAAAGTTTAATCCTAGCTAGAGAGTTAATTAGTCTTATAATAACTCAATACTTAAACTCTTTGCCTTGACCATGATGAGAGGTAGGCACAACTCCCCGTGTGTAACACTTATATATATATATGTGTGTGTGTGTGTGTGTGTGTGTGTGTGTGTGAAAAAAAGAATTGATCGAGAATCTGATATAATATGAGATTGTGGCTGATTTGTGTGGATTTGAAACTTCTGGTGGTGGGGAGCTTTTGCTTAATTATATTGGCTTCTCTTATTAATGCAACCTGTAAGGGTTTGCATGTGCCAACAAATCTACATGTAGATACCATATATTCCCTACATCTCTTTCCAGTTCCTTTTGTCTTCGTTTTCTTATTTGCTACGATACAACACAACACACGCACAATCACCCGCTTAGCTCTATTCCAAACAAACAGAATCAAACCACATCAACTTTACATATACATAATCCCATGTTTTCATCCCCACTTTGATGGTACGTATATATGATCATTATCATCTACATGGGTGTTTATGATAGTCTTTTCTATGGCTCTTCCTTTTTTGTTGTCAAGGTAATCTCTCTGTTCAAAGTTAGACACTAATTAAACATATACATCAAAGATTAAGAATATCTAACTCAGTTGATTAAGTAATATGCATGAGTTATTATAAATTTTTTGAAGTATTTTCAATTACTAAGAATAAAAAATTAAGATATCAAAGTATGAAAATTTGTTTAAGAGGCTCACTTCTTTAAACACATATTTTTTATACACATAATTATCCGACAATCATATTATTATACTACCATATTAATTCCCTCTCCCCTCTCTTTCGGAGCTAGAATATTTTTTTTTCATTGAAACTAGAGCAGCTAGAATAACTAAAACTTGGGATTAGATGTGTTGAAAATAACTAATGATTTTAAATTTGATTTTTGAATATGCAGTTTGAATAAAGAGACTTATATAGTGTATGATTCTACTATACTAAAAAAAAATTATCTCCCATAAAAGATATATCTGACTTCCATTGAAGATAAATGCGACCTTGTACAAAAGCAGTATTTTTATTTAAATGTTTTTTGGTTTATATAATATTTAATTTATATGTTATAAACACCAATTTCTTTTAGTAATTTCTCTCTCAATATATGCAATTACTTTTTTTTTCCTAAGAAAATCATTTTTTTCGTATTTTGTTGTAAAAAATAATTTTTACAACTTTCATTATATAGACGCTATTAATTGTAACTGAAAGTATTCACATAAGTGTTTGGTTTTCCGTGTTGCGCCCCTCCCATGTTTTATACGTGTGATTCCTTGTTCATTGGGAAAGCATATGCTTGCTTTATATATGTGTGAAGTCTTTTTATGTAGTCTTAAATATACTAATAGAACCATTCAATGCCTTGAATTATAAGCAAGTTCCGAAGGATGGCCGTATGGTTTAGCAAAATACTACTATTCCACACGATAGGATGAATGTGTCTTCTGTGTTATATCCTTTAGAGTTATAAATCAAAACCTTAAATTATAAACAAGTGAAAGAGACGCAAGATTATGTGTTTAGGGAACTACTTTATTGATCATTATGTTAAGATGATATTTTATATGAAAGTGAGAAGATTAAATTTAAACATGTAAAAAATAAAATTTTGATGTAAAAAAATATATAATTTTTTAAAAATTTGACTCTTTTAATTATATGATTTTAAATTTTAATGATTTTGATTATACAATTTATATTTAATCATTTTATTCTCATATAAAATACATTCATCTTATATATCATACGTCCTTGTTATATTAATTATCATATATATCAACAGAATTTTTTTAATGTCATCCAGCATGATGACTAACAATATATATACGTGGACTTCTAAAAAAACATATACGTGGCATGATTCTATTAGCAGTTTAACAAATCGCATTATTTCTTATGCTAGAAAGGAAAGTGCCAAGTTAGAGGGGATGAATTTGGTTTACAAGGAAGAATTATATATTGAATCACCTGTTTCATGATCTGATTGAATACGTTTTCCGTTAATAAATCATAGCTGAGTAGACTGCGTTTATCTTAATGCTTAGTATCACGCGCAATAGAATAATGATCCCAGTCGAAAGTATATTTACGATGCAAACACAGCTTAAAGTAGCCTAAGATAATGTTTGACAAAAAAACGATTGAAGAGTTATTGTAGAAAAAATAGTCATAAATTAAAAATTAGTTAAAAAGTTAAGGATTGTTACGTTAGTTTATTAAATTAAAATCGTTTCATAAAATCAAAAGTTAAATTAATTAATAAATGTATAATAAAATAAAATAGTATGCTTATATGATTATATATGGGTGGGGATCAATTCCAAAACGTCCAAATTGCGCGCGTAAGTCTTTTGACAGTTTCAGATATTTTTTGACCGAGTCTCAGGTACTTAACCAACGTCCGGACGTTATTGTCATTGTGCTCAACACTTAGAGTTGTAATCATTTTTTTTTATTGATAAATATTAATTGTTAATGATTAATTTTATGTTAGTAAGAAAAATTAAATCTATAATTTTTTCTTTTTCGTTTCTCTTGGCTAGTCAATCTTATAATTTCTTTATAACAAAATTTGTTACGCTATTGAATTCATTCCAACTATTATAAATACCCTAAACAAAACCTAATAAAAAAAAAGAGAGAAAGTTGGAAGATAAATTCTCACATCACTGACCTTAGTTTTAGGATTTTTGTACATCCCAACTTGAAGCTTTTCAGATATTTTTAGGCTTAGTTCCAGGCTTCTGACCAACGTCGGACGTTATTGCTATCGTCACTGCTAAAAAAAAATAGATTTAGCATCAGCAGATTAACATCAGTTTACCGATGTTAATCTAAACGTGGTGGCATATTTGTAAATAATGTATATTCCTTAATATCGATTTTTCTGAAAACTGATGTTAATTAAAAGACGTTAATATCGATTTTTTTAAAACCGATGTTAACACCATTAGTTAACATCGGTTTTTGGAAAACTGATGTTAACATATCATACGATAACATCGATTTTCCAAAAAACCGATGTTAACGTGTTTTAATTAACATCAATTTTTAATAAACCGATGTTAACATATGATATGTTAACATCAGTTTTTCTCAGAAAACCGATGTTAACGTTAACATCATTGGGTTAACATCGGTTTTTTTTTTTTTATTGAAAATCGATGTTGGACTTATATTTTAAAATTTCAGAACCTGAGCCCTACACTTTCCTCGTGCTCTGTTCTTCGCTTCTTCTTTTTCTTCACGACCGTGAGTACAGATTCTTCAGCTTCTTTGTGCAGCTTCTTCGTGACTGTGAAACGTAGCCATGTTACCTAGGTACAACTTCTTTTTCTTCTTTGCGACCTTAGTCTTTGTTGTCTTCTTCTTGTTCTTCTTCTTTGTTTGTTTGTTTGGGGAACTTGTGCTCACTGCAAGGATGTTTGTTTGTGTGTGCTGCAAGGAGTTGGTTTGTGGAAGTCGTGCTCGATCTCGCTCGAAGGATTAGGTTTGTGGTCATTATCGTGGGCTATTTGGGGTGTTGACTTTGCATTCCATTCGGGGTGCTCACTCGTGCTTGCAAGGTGTCATTTTGAGTAAGGTAAACTATTTTGTTGAAGTTTAGGACTTTGTTGCGTGACTTTGAAGTTTAGGACTGAGTTTTGTGCTTGGTATTACATTGAGTAACAGTGTAAACTAAGACTTCTAAACATTTTGGCAGTCCATAAGAATTGTCTGTAATTAATTGCCTAAAGTTATTCTTCTGATTTGAGTTATTCATACCTTAGACATTGCAGTAAACTCTTAGCAGCAGCAGCCTCTTGCATAGCCTCAGTTGCTGCTATCTATGCCGCATCTCTGTGTTTCATTACTTCTTGTCACAAATGTCAACATAGAATAAGAACAAAATACAGTTAAAGAATTTCTCATATGAACAGAAGGATTTAGTATGCCATATAATCTTTTGAATAATCATCTAGTAAGGATATAAGTTAGGAACAATGATATGATCATATGACCAAGTTTTATACCTGTGGCATACTTATTATATAGTAGTATTCATGAATCTAACATGATACTCATTTGAGTTGTTTCAGTGTAACTCATGAGACCATTTTTTTCAAATATATTCTGTGACAACCAAGAATCAAAGAAGTAAAATGTGAAAGCAAAGGAGTTCTTAATGGATATACCCTTCCAATCTTCGAAATAGATGATGGGAGTGAAGCCCATGGAACACTTGCATCTGTCACTTTTCTATTACTTAGAGTAACTTTGACCAAGTTTCTAGGGAGTCCGCTGTTAGAAACTTCAGCTGATTTCTTTCTAATGGAAGTTCTTAGCTTACTAGACTTTTCTGGTTCTTCCATAGTTCCATTAGCATTAGCCTTCTTTGTAGGCGTTTGAATCTTATGTTGTTCCTTAGAGGGCTTTGTTGGTGCTTGGATCCTGCTCTCCTCTTTAGATAGAAACTTTTCAGTTGAAATGCTTCTCCTCCTAGGCGTCTAGTAGACCATAAAATGAAAGAAAAGGTGTATAAAATTTTTTAATTGACTTAATCCATGGAGGTAATGAATTGAAATCCAGGTCTCTCAGACTGAAACCAACTAAACTTTATAGCAGAGTATTCCACATAAATTTTTGAAGGAAAAACAATACAAAATGATGCAATTTAATCCAGCAAGCCCAGGCATTTGACATCAAGAGCTGCTTAAAAGGAGAAATGGTGACTCTGGGATAGCTTCTCTCAACTCCTTAGTTAATTATAGAAGTAGATTATATTAAGGTAGTTTTCTCAAAAATAAGGGAAGGGGTCCTCTAGGTCCTGAAATTGGTTAATAACAATAACATGTTTAATGCAGCTGCAATGTAGTATAATAGTTATGTACTCATGGTTCAGTTTTTAATGGAGCTTCAGTGTATTATAATAACTTTATACTTGTGATTCACATTCAACAATTCTGCTCTCTATCACCCTGTTAGAACTTAGAACCTTAAGCTTGATCCATCATACAATTGTTAACTGTATCAGGTATTTAAAGCCTACACAAATGTTGAGTTGCAATGAAGTTGTAATTGCAAGTTGAGAGACAGACTAAGTAACAATGAGTTAGTGATATACAAATGCTAATATATCAATTATGGTCAATAATTCGTCTTTAGTCCTTTAAAAGTGAAAATACTATAATATAGTAGATGTATCTTGTTGTCCCTTAAATTTATACAAATCAAACAGATTCTAATTGTCTTATTCTTGTTGGTTTCTAAACTTTATATAGGTTTGTGGTTGCATTCAGAGAGGAATTCTATAAGCTGTACTTGCTGACTTTGGGTGACATCAAGGAAAGGGTAAGATTTAAGCTAGGATTGCCTATTTTGAGCATTATTTAACTTTTTTATGCACTTTAAGTATATTCCTTGTTTAATTCCACTTTAAGTTGGCACCAAGTAAATTGTGATTGTTTGCAACTGCTGATATTAGGGTGTCTGACATGAGATAAGCTTGTAATTTCTCTAACAAAAGTGTCCACATTTCCATCATCATTGATTATGTGCTTTATTGCAACATTCAGATTATTTGTCATTATACCCTTATAGACCTTACCTAAAATTGAAATCCATTAATAAGATTTCCTTATACATACAGATTCAATCAAGCTTGGACAATTTATATAAATAAGTGGATGTCTTCAATTGGTTAGGCAAAGCAAAGAACCAAGATTTTAAGTTTTTAACTCTAGGAACACTTATCCAATTCCTGTAGCTCTTATTTCACAGTAATATGTATCTGTATTATGCCTAGGCATCTAGGAAATTTCGATTTAACTGTCTTATTGTATTTTGCGATTTTGTCTAGACTCATTCACGATTAGGTTAAATAATTTTTTGTCACCACTAGCTTTTCAACAAGGTGAGAAAAAAGAATCTCACCTGAAGTTCCTTTCCCAATGATATTCATTTCATTCAGATGGTTAGTGACCACATACACTTCCGTAATAGGAACTTTGGGACATGTAGTTTTCCTTAACATGTCTCCAAATGTTACTATAAAAAAAATAGTTCATGACACATGAGCATAATAACCTTAATCTATGATACTATGTAGCATGAGTTTAAAATAATTGTGGACTTAGGATTTTTTTTTTTGGGTGGGGCTGATCTGAAGTATCTTCGAGACATGAAGCATGCAGTGATAAGTATTATCAATATAACCCCTATGATTGCTCCAGTCACAATCCATATACCTTATTCCACATAAAAGCAATGATGATCAAAAGAGAGGATCACACCAGAATATGCATATTAGGAAGCACAATCATTGAAACATTTAAGCACCTATATTCCTCTTCATCTTCTGATTATTGCATTCTGTTATTTGATTTTCTGCTAGAGAAAATAAGAGTGATCACAAAGGTTAACTAGCACTTCATATAAGATAACAATCCAAATTTATGTGTACACTCATCTGAATAAATATGTTGTGATCCAAGGCGTCTCAGAACTGTTTTGACATACATCACATTTTCAATTTTGCTGCTTATCAATGTCACAAGAACTGCAATTCTACAGAGATTAGCTTCAATTTTTTCAGTTTTGGCATTGGTCTTTCTGGAATCTGTCTCTCCTATTGCATGTCAGACACCCTAAACTGTGATTGTTTTATTCACATTCACAATTTCCGCTTCCAATTAAAAAATAAAAAACCCTATCACACATGGCAAACCTTAACAATCTCATTGTCGCTAGCTACTTGAAAACCCCAAATTTTGGTCACTCATATTCATTCCTGCAATAGCACAAACTTACCCAGTGGGTGAGGTGATCCAATTGGAACTTTCCATTCCCATTTTGAACATTTTCTGTTCCCCTAAATTTTAGTCTACAACTCAATTATTATTTTTGAACTACAAGTTACTTATCTAGTATTCTTAACAGCTTTTGCAGGTAGTGCCTTGGAGGAAAGAAACAAATTTGAAAAAAATTGCTACCAGAGACAAACTGCTTCTAGAAGGTTAGTGCCACCAATCCTTACTTAGAGTGTTTTTGTGTGTTTTTGCTTGCTTATTTGCCTTCTTCGTTCTGCCTTGATTGGTTATTCTGCATGCTATGTTTTTGTTGTTTCCAAAATGGTTTGTTGCTGTCAATTATTGTTGAAAGAAGATAAATATAACACCCCCACCCCCAATACTAAGTTTACACCATCATGCCAACTTAGTAAAAAAAAACTCAACTATGTGTGCTAGAACAAGAATGATATAATTTTTAACAGTATGCTGCCTCACTTGGACCATTTAATTGATCAAATAAAATTGGCTTCATGGAATTGGTTGAAAGCAAGGATCCAGGCTTAAAACTCAGTTTTTATAGTTGGCATATTAATCATGTGGTGTGTCTAGCATGCCTTCATCATCAACAACGATCAAATTTGAATGGTATTATAGCAGTGGGAAATTAAATTCGGGATTTGCTTAGCAGGGGGTGGTGAGATTTTGTAGATTGTACTTTATACATGGTCTTAATTTTGTGTTGCTTCACTCCTAACCTTGAAAGAGTAGCTTGACTAGCTCCATGTTTCATTGGTGTCTATGCAACTTTTCATTGTATTCCTAGACCTTGAATTGTCTTAACCAGTGACAAAGAGCAAGTATTTGTTTCTCTCCAATCTTCCCTGCTCTTCATGTTCTCTCCCATGATTAATTTGTCATTGCCATTAAGAATGCTTACTATCAAGTATAAAATTATTAAAAAACATAATCATTAATATAAATTATTATATTATAATTATTTAATCTATCTTTTCAACATGCACCCGTTAATATACATTATCCAAAATCCAAATCCCGGTTCCAAAAAGTCCTAAAGTGGAAACAACTCACTTATTATATATAGTACTCACTCTAAACAACATTTTATTTCATATGAAAATTTGAAATCTGCTGCTTACTGATTTTGGTCTAACCATGCATGTGCTACCATCCCATAATCAATCACTATAATTTGTTGTTCAGTTATGAGAAAGACACATGTATGCATTTTCCATCCCATTCTCAAATGTGTTGTATTGATATAAAACTACTATTTCATTGTACTTACCCAGTACTACCCTTTTTCTTCAATTTGACTGAACCACCTGCATTGTCAATAAATGTCCATAACTTCGCACCAAGAATGCTTACTATGTGTCTAGTGGTTGGTCTTAATTTTGGGTCAGAACGGGTGCGTGCAGCTCCTAAGCTTACCAATGTCATTAACTCCTTCAAATTGTACTCTCCATTTAGTCCCATATCTGCTAATGCCTCAAGTGCCTTTTTCTCCCTCAAATTGATGAACCTTGTTTACCAATAACACCTCAGGTTGCCTAAAATCCATAGCCTTAAGTCCACTTACACTCTCAAGCACCACTACACAAAACTACTAGTCTTGAGCACACAACTTAAATCACAACTCTACTTAATTAAATCCACAGCTCAGGTCCTATTTTGATTAATGATGGCATGCTCATCCTTTACAAAAACTCAGCCACAGCAAAACTACCTAGTTTGGGTCATGTCAGGTTCTAGAGTCATACTGAAGAGTTATGTTCTTGTGAATGATTGTTCATCCATTCCTCATGTAGATAGAGAAGTGCAGATGCAAGTCATTTCCTATGTTATAGCTATGATGGTCAAGTTGTGACTGAGACACCACACACACACACACACACACAGTATACCTATTCATTCTGTACTCTAGTCTATACATCCAGCTAACTAGGTAGAGAGAGATATTCAGATGCTTTTTGGAAAGAGAGATTAATTTCATACTCAATCGGGACCTTATACAGTTGTGCAAAGCCATATATATCCAGAAAGTAACCCCCCTAGACCACTTTGTTAATTACTTAAACTCCATCTTCACTAATGAAATCAATTTGATTGAAAAACCTTTGTGGGATGAAAAACTAATTAATTTATGTTACCTATCTCTTTCTCAATTGCTAACAAATAGCCCACCTACTTTGTGCTGAAATTCAATTTCTTATTAGAAATTATGAGCAAAGGCAGAAAGTCTGAAATCCAATTACTCGTCCACTTGTTGGAGCATAGTAGTTTGCAGCATATAGTTTTTTGAATGTTAAATGTACTTAGCATTCTTATGCTTCTAGTTGTTTCTAAATTATGTCACAATTTACTATAGAAATTATATAATTGTTTCTTTGGAATATTATTGAAGTGTCATTTTGGTTAATTGAGTTAAACTTTTGATGGAATGTTGGCCACAAAAGTTGCTCGTAACACGGCGTGCCGTTGCACACACACATACCCTGATCACACACACCCACCCTCATCACCCTCATGACACACACACACAAACCCTCATCACACACCTTCATGACAAATACACACACACACATACACCCTCATGACACCCACACACCCCCACAACACGCACACACCCCCACCCACCCACCCACCCACCCACCCACACCCACACACCCCCACCCACACCCACCCACCCCCACCCCCACCCACACACCCACACCCACACACCCCACCCCCCACACCCACCCACCCACACCCCAATGTAATTTGCTATATAAACAACTATTGTTGATGTTGAGTGAACCTTAGATTCCTGTTTGAGACTGAATGCAATGATTCTTGCAAACTGTTTACATTAGTCATTGTATTTAGTCTTTAATTATCCGTTTGGATAGTTTGGGGAGACTGATATTTTTATGTTAGATTCATTCGTTAAGGTTATTATTATTTTGATTAATTTGATGAAATTTCGGTACAATGTATTTCAAGTTGTTCTCTGAGTGCATACTTGATTATCGGGAAATTAATTTCACCGATGTCATGTCGTGTACTTGGAGACCAATGCGAAATGCTACTGAAATTTAGTCAAAATTTTCAAAATAATGCTAACCCTGACGTATGAAGCTAACATAAAAGACAATCTTCCTAAATGGGATAGGGCCATACCTATAAATAAAAAAGTGAGATTTACATGCATGAAATTTCTTAGATGGATTGAAGTTGGATGAATCAAAGTCGCATGAGCCCAGAATATGAGGATGGCGTTGAGTAGTTCTTGCAATTTGCTTCCGAAAGAGGTCAACCAAATGAAGAAGGAAAATATTATTGTCCTTGCACCAATTGTTTGAACGGAAGATGACAACTACTGGACGACATACGGGAGCATCTATTATGTGATGGGATTATGAAGAATTACACGACATGGATATGGCATGGTGAAGTGACAGACATGCAGAGTGGGTCCCAATCTGAACCGCTTGGAGGACATGATTCGTGACCTTGGACAAGAGTTTTTTCAGCAAGCACACGCCCCTGTGTATGAAGGATTGCAGAGTGATTCAAAGAAGCCTTTGTATACGGGGTGCAAGAATTCCTTAACCCTGTTGTCTGCGGTGTTAAGTCTGGTTAATGTAAAGGTCAGGTATGGGTGGAGTGACAAAAGTTTTACCTCACTGCTTGAGGTAGTGCACAATCTGCTTCTAGAGGACAACATGCCACCTAAAAATTACTATAAGGCGAAAAAGATACTGTGCCCGATGGGTATGAAGTATCAGAAGATTCATGCTTGCCCCAATGATTGCATACTGTACAGGCATTAATTCCAAGAAATGTCCAAATGCCCTATCTATGGGACTTCACGGTACAAAGTGAAGGATGAAAAGGAAAACAGTTCTGATGAAAACTCAAAGAAGGGCCCTCCAGCGAAGGTTTTGTGGTATCTTCCAATCATTCCAAGGTTTAAGCATCTTTTTGCTCACGAGGACGACACAAAAGACCTTACATGGCATGCAAATGGAAGGATTTTTGATGGAATGGTTCGTCATCCGGCTGATTGCTCGTAGTGGAAGAAAATTGATGGTTTATATCCGGATTTCGGGAAAGAGTCAAGAAATCTTAGACATGGACTAGCCAGTGATGGAATGAATCCATATGGCACCTTAAGCACTCAACATAGTTCATGGCCAGTTCTGCTAGTAATTTACAATTTGCCTCCTTGGTTGTGTATGAAGCAAAAATACATGATGTTGTCTGTCATGATATCGGGCCCAAGATAGCTAGGAAATGACATTGATGTTTATCTAAGTCCATTGATTGAAGACCTGAGAAAGTTGTGGGATGAAGGGGTTTTAGTGTTTGATGCATTTTGCAAGAAGACGTTTGAAATGCGTGCAATGCTTTTTTGTACCATTAATGACTTTCCAGCATATGGGAATCTCAACGGTTACAGTGTTAAGGGTCATCATGCATGCCCCATCTGTGAAGAAAACACAAGATACATACAACTAAAACATGGAAGAAAAACAGTCTACAGTAGGCATCACCGTTTTCTAACACCCAATCATCCTTACAGACGACTGAAAAAAGCTTTTAATGGAAGTTAAGAGCACGATATTGCGCCGATACCATAGTCTGGTGAGCAGGTATACCAGCGGGTTCAACACCTGAATACTATATTTGGAAAGACCCAACAGAAGGATAAAAGTAAGACTTGCATATGGAAGAAAAGGTCCATTTTCGTTGATCTTCCCTACTGGTCTAATCTAGACGTTAGACATTGTATTGATGTTATGCATGTGGAGAAAAATGTATGTGACAGTGTGATTGGGACGCTCCTTAACATTCAAGGCAAGACGAAGGATGACTTGAATACCCGTCAAGATCTAGCTGAGATAGGGATACAATCATAGTTGCATTCAAGGTCTGATGGGAAGAAAATTTACTTGCCCCCAGCTTGTCATACTTTGTCCAAAAAGGAGAAGATAAGTTTTTGTCAGTGTCTTCGTCGGGTGAAGGTTCTACAAGGATACTCTTTAAATATTAAGAGCCTTATGCAGTTGAAGGAGTTTAAGCTTGTAAGGTTAAAGTCTCATTATTGTCACGTGTTGATGCAACAATTGTTAGTCGGGGCTATATGAGACATCTTGCCAAACAAAGTCAGGTTAGCCATAACTCGCCTGTGCTTTTTCTTCCATGCCATTTGTAGCAAGTCGTTGATCCTGTCAAGTTTAATGAGCTGGAAAATGAGGCCGCAATTATACTGTGCCAGTTGGAGATGTATTTTCCCCCTGCTTTCTTTGACATCATGATTCACTTGATTGTGCATCTGGTAAGAGAAATCAAATGTTGTGGTCCTGTTTATTTGCAGTGGATGTACCCGATTGAGCAACACATGAAGATCTTAAAAGGGTATACAAAGAATCTATATCATCGAGAAACATATATTGTTGAGAGGTACATTGCAGAAGAAGCCATTGAATTTTGTTCAGAATACATTGAGAAGGCTAAACTTGTTGGCCTTCCTGAGTCTCAGCATTATGACAAAGTGGGTGGTAAGGGTTCAAGAGGACTGCATGTGATCACTCCAAGTCTAGAAGATTTGTTACAAGCTCACTTGTATGTCTTGAACAACATAATGAAGTTTTGCCATACATACTTAAGCATGAAGCTTTAGTCAAACAGAATAATCCAAAAATGTCAAAGAATTGGGTGTTGAAAAAGCATAATAAGACTTTTTGTGATTGGTTTAAAGATACAATCTTTGCAGATGAAAATGCTTCAGAAACATTAAGAAAGCTAGTAGATGGGTCTAAAAGAAATGTTATAAATTGGCAAGGATACAACATAAAAAAGTATTCATTTTACACAAAAGCACAAGACGACAAAAGTACAAAGTAGATTAGCAGGGTCACCCTAAGGACTGAATCTCAACACTTCACAAGTGTGCATGATGCCAATCCCTGTGTAGCTTCCATCCATTACTTTGGGTTCATTGATGAAATTTGGGAGCTTAACTATGTGAAATTTACTGTTTGTGTTTTCAAATGTAAATGGGTTGACAACAACACCAGTGTGCGCACCAATGATATTGGATTTACGTTGGTAGACCTAAAGAAACTAGGTTACCATAATGACCCTTTCATCATGGCAAAACAAGCTAGATAAGTATTTTATGTGCAAGACCCTTGTGATGAAAGGTGATGCGTGGTTCTACAGGGCAAAAAAATTGGTGTTAATGTAGAAGATGATGATTCATACATGGACACCTATATTAGTCCTTTGTCCACACAAATCACTCCTAACGTTGTCGGAGAAGAAGAAGCTGGCGACGTTCATGTTAATCGTAATGATCATGATGAAAGAGAATTAATTAACATCGTCTAATGTAATTTTCTATCTATATATTTGATTTTTCTAGATTGATTTACATAAGTCATACAATTATTTTTTGTAATGTTTATTAACCTTGGTTTTTTGTATAAAGGATCATGGCTTCTCCATTTGGCTCACCTCCTCCTCCTCCTCTTCCTCCTCCTCCTTCAGACGCATCAGCTTCGCCGTCTGCCGTGAAGCGGACATGCAAAGCCACACGTCTACGATCCTTGTCTACTAGACCACCTGGTGCTGAGAGACCAGTGGTCCACATTGATCCTGCTACCGGCAAGACCGATGGTCCCCACAGGAAGAAATTAAGAACATATTTGGGGATTGTGACGCGTGATAAGGTGGACGTCACGTACGAGAACTGAAAGGAGGTCCCTACTACTCAGAAGGACTTGATTTGGGAGGATATTCAGGTATTTTTCTTTTTTTATTTGATGTTCTTTAATTAATAGCCAAAAAATACATTATTGTAACAAACAAACCTTATTTGTTATTGTCAGGAAGAATTTGAAATCCCAAAGGCTTTTGACAGTAGGACGAAAAAGAAGTTACTTCAGACTGTCGGCGAGAGATGGAGGCAATTTAAATTAGACCTCACAAGGAAATGTGCCCTTGCAGCCGATCAGGACAATGTGGATGACACTGTCTGTGAGAAATATGACATAAGCAAGGAAAAATGGTCCTAGTTTTGCCAGACTCGCAGAGACCCTTCTTGGGAGGTATGTACCTTTCCATTTAATTTGTTTTCAAAAAACATTAACTTGTTATAATTCATTCTAGCAATTTGAAAGATTATTATTTTATTTTTGAAGGATGTGCGGAAAAAGGCACAGGCCATCCAGAAACAGAACACTGCCCCCCACATTTTGTCTCGTGGGGGTTATGAATATTTGGAGCAGAAGCTCCTGGCTGAGAAGACCCAGAAGAAGTTGGAGGAAGCTGCACAGTCAGGAAGCGTTGATGGCGTCATCAACTCTTCATCCTCCGTCAGACGCCACCTGAAGTGGAAGATGGCCCGCACCAAGAAAACAAGGGAGATGACGATTGAGGCCGCAAAGGAAATCGCTGAAAAGATCATAAGTCATTTTCAACTAACCATTAGAATTATATTTGTTTATTTTTTGAATGCCATGTACAAATGTGTCTTTTCTATGCAGGATTCCTTTGAGGAGCAGGCGTCACAGGGATCCTTCGTCCCCCATGGACGTTAGGATGTTCTCACCGCTGCTATTGGACGTCCAAAGCACCTTGGACGTGTTCGTGCTGCTGAAACTGGTGTCACCATCAAGCAATACTTCAGATCGGTTCTACGGACGTCCCGCAGCTCTTCCTCGCTGCCTCCTGAAGAATTACAACAGCTGACCCAGCAAATCAGGGACCAGCTTGAGAAGTTGATCACATAAAAAGTGACTCGGCAGCTCATGGCATCGTTCAGCTAGATGCAGTCCCAGATGCAATCTCAAGGAATTGCACTGCCTCCGAAGCCTCTGGTTGGTCTCTCAGGTCCTCGAGTAAGCACAAAGGAGAGTTGTGTTGATCCCTCAGGAAATGATCCAAAAACGGGTGACTCAGGCAGGTGCGGCTTGTACATCGAAGCAAATCCTGCCTGCCTGGTTGCCCTGGGAAGAGTTTATGAGGGATCCACTGTTGTTCATAACACTCCTTTGTTTCTTGGCCAAATAAAGATGGGTGTGGAGGAGGTTAAAGATCCAGATGCTCCCGTTCCAGTACCCACTGATGAGGTTTCCTTAGTGGGGCAGGCAATTCACACCTTCCTTGCTTGGCCGACACATCTGGTCAAACCTTTATCACAGTAGGTAGTTTACTCTTACTATATGTTTCTTCTTTTTGAATTAATTCATCCAGCGTGCCTTAAATTAGGCCATTTAACTTTGTTTCATGAACAGACAGTTGTGTCTCTGGCAAAACCACCTCAAAAGCCGGATCCGGAGGTCGATGATCCACTTTATCTGATGACATTGACCATCCCAGAGCTTTTCTTGAGGTCATACCAGGTTACATAGGATGCCACCGTGTTCGGGGTCTTTAATCTAGACTTCTCGCTCTACATAAAGCATGAAGACCTCTCTGAAATCACACACGATGGTCAATGTGCCAGCATATCAATGTTACAGTTGTGGATTCTGTAAGTTATTTTAGATTACTTTTAATTACCTAAGTTATTGCTTTCGATTCATAAATATTTAACTTTGACTTAACATGAACAGGCATCTGACTGAAACAAGTATGCGAGCGGGGAATTCTGATCTGTATGGATTCCTCGAGCCACAGTCCATTCATAGGTCTCGGCAATCACAGTTTGAGATTGAAAGTTACATAAAGAGTTGGATGCAGAGTTCAAAACACGATGCCTACCTTGGAGCCTACCTGAATGGGTAAGTCACACAAAATAACTGAATTTAATTAATGTTTACTAATATACTAACCCATATTCATCTCCATTACAGCGGACACTGGCAGATGGTGGTCATCCTGCCCAAGGAACACCTAGTTGTTTGGTTTTGTTCATTGCATAACAGGCCAGATAACTACCTTAAGGGGATAATTAACAGGTCAGCGTTCTTTTCAATACATTTGCATTGAAATACCTCAACAACACCAGGTTTTAATTGTTATTGGTCTGGAATAGTGCTTTAAAAGGTCTTGATGATGCTCCACAGCCTAAATCAAAGGCTGCTACTAGGTGGATTGTTGTCAAGGTTCGTCATTTACATAAAACTTCCACTTATATATACTTCTTATGTGTGTGTACACTAATTGTTTAATTAATATCCAAATTTCATTATGTATTTAGTGTAATAGACAAAAAGGAAGCATTGAGTGTGGCTATTATGTCATGCACTTGATGTCCATCATCATATTAGGAAGTTTCAGGAATAACTGGGAAGCAGTACGTTTATTTCAAACAAATTCAATTTTTTTATAATTTGTGTTACATTACTAACTTATCATTTATTTCATCATGCAGTATTTTAACGATCCTAGACCATTGGATCCAGAGAGATTAAAGGCACTTCAGATCCAGTGGGCACAGTATTATCTCCGAGTTAGAGCTCAGAGCTAGGATTTAGAGACATTAAGTTTAGCTTAGTTTACTTTGATTTAACATTTTTGCCATTTCCTATATTATTTGAACATTGAATTCATTTTTTGATAGTTGTTAATAATAAACCAATTATTCATTGTTTATTGTGATTAAAATTGTTTGAAAGCATAATAAAATATTTATTTGCTGTGAATTGGGTCTGAAATTGCATTTTACAAGTACAATTTTGGGTTTATTGTAAAAACAAAAAGTTTATATGAAAAAAAAACTTGAAAACAACATCGATTATTAATAAAACCGATATTAATATAGTAAACAACATCGGTTATTTAGAAAAACCGATGTCAACATACACCTTAACATCGGTTTTTCAATAAACCGATGTTGGTTATTTCTAATAATATCAGTTATTTATACATAACCGATGTTAATATACAAACGTTAACATCAGTTATTTATAAATAACCGATGTTATATATAACTAACTACAACAAAATAAGTGTATAGCTGATGGACGTTCACATCGGTTATACATAAAAAACCGATGTTAATCTATTAGTTAACATCAGTTTTCTATAGAAAACCGATGTTAATATATTAGTTAACATTGATTTTTCTAGAAAACCGATGTTAATCTATTAGTTAACATCGGTTTTATATCAAAACTGATGTCAGCGTTCATCATGTATACACTTATTTTGTTGTAGTTCTTTACATATAGCATCGGATATTTAGAAAACCGATGTAGAATGCCATAAATAATCGATGTTGAAAGTGTATTTCCTAATAGTGCGTCTGTGAGACTGAGAGTAGTAACAAAATTTGTTACGTGATTGAGCTCATTCCAACTATTATAAATACCCTATGCAAAACCTAATAAATAAATAAATAAAAGAACGAGTTGGTAGATAAATTCTCTGTTCATTCACCCTAATTTTAGGATTTCAACTATTATAAATACCCTATACAAAACCTAATAAATAAATAAATAAAAGAACGAGTTGGAAGATAAATTCTCTATTCATTCACCCTAATTATATTTTAGGATATTTTTACATCCCAACTTGAAGATTCAACCCTTGGAAATGGAGCTTGACGAGTTAATGGCATCACCATCCTTCGTCACCATTTCTGACTTATCCACTTGTAATTTTTTCATGTTTTGCTAAATTCATTGTTGTTAGGATTAGATGAACTTTATAGAATTGCTTAATATATATGAATCTTTTGATTTAATATAGTTCCTTATTATTGGAGTAATTTTCACTCTGTTCTAATAAGTCACCAAAAACATATAACCAAGAGAAGAGTTAACAATCAACAAATGGAAGCAAAGGAAAGAAAAGAAATGAGAGAAAATAGAGGAAGAAAAGCCACAAGCCACCATGTATCGAAACCCCCTACCACTGCAACAACGACCGTCTGCCACCATCGCCCAAGTTGTCGACGCCAACATCTCTATCCAAACCTACACAACCTGTGAAAAGTCACAAGCCACCATGTATCGAAACCCCCTACCACTGCAACAACGACCGTCTGCCACCATCGCCCAAGTTGTCGACGCCAACATCTCTATCCAAACCTACACAACCTGCAACAACTGTATGGAAGGAGAGGGGAAGGATGGGTGTGAGAAGGAAGGTCATTAATGGACAAAAAAATTAAAGACATTTGGAGTCTCCTATTTTAGAAAATTCATAATTTTTGTCCAATCCTTATTTTTGCCTACATTTTTTATTTCTTATATTTGAATTAATTAAGCCATTTTTTATGATATCTTAATTAAATGAATATGTTTGATATAGGGTTCAATTAGACCAAAATACAAAAAAAATGTAAATAAAATTAAGAATTTAACCAAAATTATAAATTTTTTGAAATAGAAAAACTCTATTTTAAATTTTGGAGAACCAAAATTACATATTGAACAAAATAGAAAGATCAAAATTATATTTAATCCTATAATACCCTCCAAATCATGATGACTACAGATAAACTCTTTCTTTTCCTTGTTCCTCTAATTATAAATATTGCTTCAAGTAGATACATGGTCCTAATATCTTAGATAGACTATCACATCCTAAGCCTAGGAGTACCACCAAAGACAAACTTTAAGGCAATCCTTACTTCTCATATAGTTTTTATTTCATTTTTAGTGAATTCAATTTATAGTAACATCTAACAAGGTTTCAGGCTAAGCAATCCAAAACAAAATGGGATAAAATGGATAGATATAAATAAAAACAATTGATTTATGACTGGATTAATTGTTGTTACATTGAAACTAGGATCTTCTTGTAATCTTCAGTATCTAACTATACATCCCATGTGGTGGCATCAAAGTCTCTGCAAATGGCAGAAACAAGCATCTTCTTCTAACACTAAGTAGCAGTCACAGAACAAATTTCTAGCCTTTCTTTTAAATACAACAAAAAAACATTTAAAAAAAAGGATATCTATATATGTATTTTCAAGTGTATTCAAACCACTCATCTCTCACGGTTAGGTTGGCATACAAAACAGAATTGACCAATATTTCATTCAAAACCAGTATATAAAGAAATAATAAGAGACAACGAAAGGAGAATAAAGATCGAATGCTATCCCTTCAAAGTAAAATCTAAGAATTGTTACAACTATCAAAAGTTGAAGACAAAACTTACAGAATCAAAAGTGCCAAAGAGAGCAACCTACAAAATAACGAACTCAGGAACTCCCGAACCCACTAACTCACGAACTCACGAACTCACGAATCCACCAACCAGGAGCCAAGACAATGTCTAAAACCTACGAAACAACGAACTCACCAACCCAAAGTTAACATTCTATAGGGATAAGGTTAAAGCAACATGAAGGTTTGCCCACGTACCTAAATAGCAATAGTCACGAATGGGAACTCGTCAAGCCTGTGCGAACCCAAACACGAACCTCAATGGCAGCTTGAGTGAGGAGGACAGACAGGTCTTTCGAGCCTGAGCGATGAGGAAGAAAGGGAGAAGGAATGGCAGCTTGAGTGAGAAGGACAGACAGGTCTTTTGAGCCTGAGCGATGAGGAAGAAAGGGAGAAGGGTTTTGGTAACTGATCGCGTGGGGGGAAAATGGATTTTGGGGTTTTAAGTTATGAATAAGACAACATCGGTTTTTTAAACAAAACCGATGTTAACTTTACAATGTTAACATCGGTTTTTTCAATAACCGATGTTAAGATATTAATGTTAACATCGGTTTTTCAATAACCGATGTTAAGATATTAATATTAACATCGGGTTTTGGAAAAACCGATGTAGCATCAACTTGTTAACATTGATTTTTTTAAAATCGATGTTAATTAAGTCAACTTATTTACCAAAATACCACCGCACTTTTATTTACATCGATTTTGCAGAAAATCGATGTTAAATCAATAAATTGTAGTAGTGCCTTTTGTTCAACTAAAGATATTATATTTATTCAAACTTAATTAATTAATAACCCTACAAGACTTATACGAGTTTGTTTTAGCTAACCAAGTCTACTATAGTCTAATAAGACTAAACAAAATTGTCCTCCTTTAAAAAATACTTATACTTTATGACAGAAAAAAAATATCATTCTTGTAACGGTCTATTTGTTGTTTTTTTTTTCAAAAAACGTGACAAAACATTTTATATATTGACGTAATTATAGGAAACCTAAACTGTAGCTGGTAAACTTTGACTAAACAGGAAATAAAAAACTTGCGTTTGTTGACCTTGGCTGGCTTTTCAATTGAAAGCCAGAGATAAATTTTCTTTCGTCAAATTGTTTACGCAATTCAATACATAGTATATCTAATAGGGTTTGATCCATGTTAATTAAGGACTTTTGTTGCCAACACTGATTATTTTAGCCACAAAATTTTACAGTGAAAGGATCTCCACTCTCCCTTTTTAATTTCAGATTATATATTATTAACCTTAACGACAAAAAAAAATGTATTATGAAATTTTATTTTAACAAAAAGATTTTTTAAGTTTTCTTTTAACAAAATGCATTATGAAATTTGAGTAATTTACCTGAGATGATAAGTTCAAATATAATTACCAGTTACTATTATACTAAACAAATATTTGAACTAGGTAAAAAAAAATAATATTTGAACGTGATTGTGAAGAGAAATTTCAATATTTGAATGAGGTGAGAGGCCCCAGGTCCCTAAATAGATAGGTATAGTTCAAACCAATTAATTGTCAACATTTTCAAGTCACAATTACTGATTATTTTAAGTGGATGCAGCAATGCACGATATATAAAAGCTAAATTAAATAATTAAGCAGTGCCTTTTAGGTCAGCAATTCCATCAGCCCCCAAGAAGATTAGAAGAAGAGGAAGAATGAAAAGGCAAAGAAAGTAAAGAGTAAAGAAAGGGAAGGGAAGCAGATCCCCAAATAACGTAAAGCAACAAAATCCTATTTTCTCTTTAACTATAACACTTTGTAAATATTTATAAATCTGTCATCCGCTTAAGAAACAAATAACATACTTTTGGTGGGGTTAGTGGGGTTTCTTGTAATTTGCATGTGTTCACATGTCTGGCTAACAAATTGGAGGATATTCTAACTTTCCACCACACAAACAACTCATAAAATATGACCCACAAACCATGCGTGAAACAGTTCAGTTAGATCATTTGGTATCTCTAACAATTAATTATAACCCCATTATTATTATAATCATATATTTGGTATCTCATGTTGTATACTAATCATTTTTTTAGGTATATATTGTTTGAGCTATCTCAATCTCTATGTATGCCTCCCTTCTTATTGATTAAGCAACTTTTACATTTAGATCAAGATAAAATAAATTTGTGGATTCTAATTATTAACTCTACCAGAAATCAATTACTTTTAAAAACTTCAAAATGGAAAAGATTTTCGGGATTTGCAATTCATACATGATTTGGTCTCAAATTAACATTTTAAATAATTCATTACTAAATTTGATTTATTACTTTCCCTTCTTAACAAGTTACTTGTATGGAATTTTACAGCTGGTGCTTTTCAGGTCAGGCCTTTTAGGGTACTATCAGCTGAGACAAATTGACCGAGAACTAGGAAACCACATGCAGAGTGGAACCTACTTAACTCTTTGTTATCTTTTATATATATATATATATATATATATATATATATATATATATATATATTCTTGGTACACAAAGCTATGTAATCTACTTTGATAAGTGTAATCAAAACAATCTTATATAAAAGTACCCTAAAAATACCCATCAAGTAGAGAAGAATCAAAGACAATTAATTAATCACCTACATCCCACTTTAGAAGGCTTATATATGCTGATTGCAGTGAGACTGAGAAGTGCCAACCTCATCATCATCATCATCCTCGGCATATATAGCGTAACACATACTAATCAATATTTTAATAGAAAGAAAGTTTGAGCAAACATCTTAAAGAAAATCAATGCAAATATATATTCAATGAGAGCTCATATAATATGGACAATAAATAAAAAAAATTGCATATTTTATTTGCAGCCAACCTTGTGGCGCGTGGCTATATAGAGTTTTCCAATACAGCTTTTTTAACATTTTATATGAGAGACAATCGCTTTCAGAGATAGTCGATCTCCAAAGTCTGTATGACAAATAGGAAAAAAATTAATAAAAAAAAACAATCATTACTGTCTAAAAAAATTGTTAATAAGTAATCTTAAGACATTAATTAAAGAATTAAAATAAAAAAAATATTTATTATAAAGATTATAATAAAAAAACGTAAAAAAGAATCATGCATGAACAACATTTTTTTTACATATCTCAATAAAAATATTTTTTTAATTTCTTAATCAATGATTAAAATTTTTCCTAAAAAAATAATGAAGTTAAAGGGTAGAGAAAGAGAGATAAATTAGGAGCATAGAATCTAGGCGTGTATATATAACTTAACATTGAAATCTATACAAAATCTGATCCAGCGATGCAATTATTCCTGGGTTTGTTAGAAGCTTAAAAGAGAGCATAGGAGATCTCTGATTTCCTGCAAGAAAATTAAGTGGAAGCAGTTCTTCCGGGATTTGCCAAAAAGCTACCACAATCAAGACAAGAGAAGAGGCATGGATAGTAGTTATTTTGGAGAACCAAACATGGGAAATGAAAGAGTAAGTGGTTCTTCTTCATCATCTTCTTCAAGAAAAGGGAAGAAGAACAATCAAGACAAGTCAAAGCAACCCCAAAGAGGATTAGGTGTTGCTCAGTTGGAGAAAATCAGATTACATGGTCAAATGGCTTGTGGTGGCTATCATCCTCCTCTGCACTCTCCTTACCCATCTAACTTTAACAATGTAAGAGTACCTTTTTCTTTTCTCTCAAAAACTATGATAGCAATATTTTTGGCTTGGATTTTGGAATTCAATATTGGGGGGATTTTGCTAATTAATTCCTGATCAACATGCAGGAAGATCCAAGGGTGCAAACACCCTATTCATCAGTACCATCATCATCATCATCATCTTTTTCTTACTCATCTACATCATACTCACCTTCATATGGCTTCCAACCCAACATTGTGGTATGAGTAGTTTTTGGCTTTTCTTCAACCGATCTCAATTGATTTTACACTTCTACAGGCATGCTATAGCTTTATTTGTACCATATATGTTTAACTTATTCGTTTTCAATTTTTTGTGATGAGTGAACATGTTCCACACATATAGTTTCATAATTGTCAGTAACTATGACTTAAAACAATATATGCAAGTGGGCTGAAATTGTCCCCAAAGCAATTCGATCAAGGTAGTTTATTTTTCTAACCCTTGTTTTTTATAATTAGGAAATGATTTCTTCTTATTATTGAAATTTATGTATGTATATATATATATATATAGCATAACCCTAGCAATCTTTTTTTTTTGAATCTGGATTAATTATCTCCTATATGTTTGGTTGAATTTGAAAGTGCAAGGGTAGTACTAATTAACCCTAGGAGAAAAGGGAAGGATGGGGTGTTCTGCTAATTGAAAAGTATGTGAGTTAAAAATAAAGCAATTAAAAGAGCCAAAAATGTCATTCAAATCATTTTTGTTGCAAAAACGTACAAGTAATAATTCTTGTGTTTTATAACATGTCCATGTGGGTTTAGTTATATATATATATAGTATGGCAAGAGTGAGCACTACTAGAAAAATTGGATTTTAAGTCGGTTCTTATGGCCATGTCACGACGGTTTTCAACCGTCGTTAATGCCAACGTCGTAAAATGTATAAGCTATTTTACGACGGTTATGGGAACCGTCTTAGTATGTGCTAAATATTACAACGTTTCTTCCATAACCGTCTTAAAGTCTACAGATAAATTTGCGATATGAAGACGGTTACCATGACCGTCTTAATAGGTGCCAATTTAAGACGGTTTTTATGACCGTCTTAGATAGCATGTCAAGATTGCATACTAAGACGTTTTATGGGAAACGTCTTTGTATGTTATGCAAATTTACGACGGTTATGGGAAGCGTCTTTGTAGGTCTATATTATGTTGTCATTTTATGACGTTTTCGGAAACCGTCTTTGTATGTCTAAGTTTTTTTTTTTATTTTCTTCGTTTTATTGATGCATTTTTTTTACATTGATCTCTGGTACCTATAAATTAAATCAGACCATGCAAATTAAATAATAACATCAAATGAAATCTGAACAATAGCATCAAATGACATGCATCCTACATATATAAGTCCATGCAAATTGAATATCCTTTTTTGAATTAATGATCCTCTAATGTATGCAACATACAAAGTTGTAGCCATAATTGTTCTAATTCTTTGATGAAACCAGGAAAAATGCACTTGTACATAATACAAATCAAATTTAGCAGTACAATAGAAAAGAAAACTTATAGTTAAATAACAATTTGTCATTTCACTCACACAAGGTATATATACAAATATGTAGTTATGATCTAATAGCTACATTCAATGATTTTATTACCTTTGTCCACATCTATATATACTTGATTCCCATTTTCTCAAGCCATGCTTTTGTTGAGGATGCAGTAAGCTCTTTATTGACCCCAGATCTAGGACAATCTATTTATCCCCAACAGATTCATGCAGTGGCGCATCCACACTTAAATGAGGGGCTGCACATGCACCCCTCACTTTCAATCCAATATTTTGTCCCTCCTAATTTTTCATATTTGAACCCCTGCCCTTAATTTTCCCCTCTTTTCATGATAATACTTGTTAATTTTTATTCTTTAAATAGATTGTCCTAGATCTGCCACTGGATCCATGTCCAAGGTTTGAAACTTGAATTAAGAAAACAACAACAGGATAATGCAATTTGATATATGCATATTGAATGGAGGAAAGAAAACAAACAGTCTTGGATGAAGCACACTTACTCAATCAACCCGGTAGACCCATTGGCATATGAATAGAATAGACTATCAATTCGTTTTGATTCCTTCGAGCTTGCCTTACTTGAAGCTGAAAAATTATGCTTGTACGATTGCTGGGTTCAAATGTTCACCAAGTAAAGAAATTAACCTTGTATGTGCCATAACGTTGAAGGGCAAACAAGCCTATCAATATGATGTAGGCACCTGAAACTTCTATATCTGTCAAGTTTTACAAGTGCGATTAGTGAGTCATGTTCCATATAGAAGAGTGATATCAAAATTCTATATGCAAAGAAAAAGCATAACTAGATAAACAGTAAGCAAACATAAATCAAGTCAATTCACATATTGTTCTCCAATTAAAATTGGAGTTTAATTTAATCTACATATGCCTTACTAAAAATCCAACAGCATCAACCAACTTAAATTTGTATATTTAACCAAAAAAGCATTGACTTTGCAAGGCCTGAATATGACAATTATATGCCTTACTTATACTACTTAACTTTTATTTGTATTAGTAATTAATAATAATAATATATAATGAATCTAAACTTCTTCAAGTCACTCTATTTTTTTAATATCTATTTAATTTATTTTTATGTATAAATGAAGAAATAACAAAATGTTTAAAAAAATTAAAAAAATGAACAACTAACATTTTAACTACCCTAATCTAGATTTTAAATATAATTAGTATCTTAATCCTAGAAGATATTTTTTTATATAGTTAAAATTGCTATAAGATAAATATTTTGAATGTATATATAAGTGTGGATTATAAAAGATTGATAGTTTCTTCTATTTAATAGGATTAATATAAATAAAATTAAATGGTTTACGAATTAAATAAAAATTAAATAATTTTCAAATCATTTTTACAGTGACTTGAAAGAGTTTGGATTCATTTTATATCAATATTATTAACATATATAAGTTAAGTAGCATTGATAAAGTACATAGAAAATAAATTAAATTATTTAAATATTATGAGCTTAACGTAAAATATTAATATGAGCCAAATTAGATTGGCACGTAATTGTTGTATCATGAATGCATGAATAGAAAGTGGATGCTTAGATTAATTTATTTCGGAGAAATAAACAATTTTTTAAGAGCTTCCCAAGAGAGCTATAAAAATTTATTATTGCTGAAAAATAAGCAGGAAGAAGAAAAATGTTGGTAATCATAAAAATATACCATTTCAAGAAGCTGTCGTTCTTGTTCTTCTTTAGACTGAGTCTACCAGCATCATTTTTAAAAGATTGCATTTAACTTGACAATAGTCATGGTAATCCAGAGTTCACCAAACCTCCAATTGAAGGCAAAATGAAATTCAACAAAAAAAACATATATGACAAATCAAAACAAGAGTTTTAACATCAAGTCAAATAAATTAAATCATGATTATGCAGTAAATTGAATATTATATCTTGGTGCTTTCATGGCTTGCAACACAGAAGGATGTTTCTCTTTGTTTTTTCAATTCATTCTTTTAATCCCTCTAGTCACTTTCTCTTCCTTATTTCTACCAACTACCATGGCCAATGGATTCTCAATTGAAGAGGCAACTGTCTATGATCTCCAACTTCCTTATTTCTGCTATATACATATCATATATATGTGCTATTATAAAGTAAATTTCAAACACAAATTAATTTTTCTCTTCTCGGATATTGTGGTATGCAATAAGAATTAGAAGGTAAACAAGATAACTCAAAGAAATCTAGAAATGAATCTCAAACATGCAAAAAATTGTCAGTCAACAAAGCATCAAGTGAAGGAGTCAACGACAATTCTAAGGTTGGATCAAAAGAAATCAAAATGAAAAAATTGATCGAAATCATCAACATTACTGGCCTCCTTCGATCAAACGGATTCAATTATAAACAAAGACAGCCTGGAGAATGAACAAGTTAATTTTCAATACCCAAAACATATATATCTTATTACAGAGAAACTGAATTTGTATTGAAGTTTAAGAAATAAATAAAAGCTAGTAATATATATACCTCTGGGGCTCTATAATCAAGCACACCACATGCAGAGTGAAGCAGCCCATCTTGCAAATATTGATTTGTTAACAATAACAGATAATTAATTACCAGCTAAATAATTTATTTATTTATTTGGCTATTTCTGTTTATACCTCCTCAGAGAACACATTTGGCCTCTGCCCTTGAAGAAAAAACGAGACTGAATTATCCAAAAGATAGTCACTAGTAGTGTGGAAAATCCAAAGAGACCAAGTTAATTTCATGATTAGACATTTTAATTTGATAATTCAACTACTTATAATATATGTGCCACTAGAACATGGAAATTGTTTTCTTCTTCAATTCTCACCTCTGGTCTAACCAAGAGGGTGTCTAGATCTGATGCCAAGTCATAAAAAATGGGATTCACGGAAGCAAGCTTCATTGACAAGAACTGCATAAAATTAGAGGCATAGCTAGCTCGTTAGTATACATATTATACATAGCTAATGATGAATAATTAAGGTGAAGTAACTAGGAAAATATAAAGACTATATTGAAGGTACACCTTCGTCCTTTCACTTTCTTCTCTCTTCTCACCTAAAAAGTTAAATGGTCACTGATTTGTATTCCTTCAGCCTTGGCTTGAACTTGAAGCTAATTTCCTAAACTAAAATTTTAAAAAGGAAGCTAATGTCATATCCTCACAGTGGTAATTTGTTATAAGGAAGCTAATGTCATATCCCTGCCAACAGAAGCAACAAGCTGACATCAATGATCACTAACAAGTTACCAAAAAAAAAATGGAAGTATATAAATTAATGCTAAACCTGAACAAGCTTTCTCCTCAGTACTTGGAAAGCCTCGACTCTCATTGACAAAAATCTTAGAAATTTTTTGGTCAATATGTTTTCAAGCTCATTGACTCACTCATGGTCAATATGTTTTCAAGTTTATCCCAAAAATACATGGTAATTAAATTGTTTTTAAATTGGATAAAGAACTAATAACTGACTTGCTTTAGATAGATATTTTTTCCAGAAAAATTAGGACCAGTGATGATATTAATTCTCCCTAATGTTGTAAAGAATAACGGAACAGGGATTAATAACAATATAATGTTATCAAAATGGATTTCAATGATATAAGTTAGCTAATGTCAGTTATGTATGTCTACATCTATTTACCATCATGAAGAATCTTAGTGTCATTAGGAATAAATGTGTCTATAGTCATTTCCTGCAAAACATGCCTACAAACAAAACCAGTTTTTATCATTAACCATGTCAATGATTCTCCATTTCCAAGAGGTTCTTATAAAGTAAATGGTTTGAACCTTCCATTTTTTATATCAAGCAAATTTTCTTCAGTCAACAAAGGCCTGACATAATTGTTCTGCCGTGCCAATGCCATTAACAAAAAGCTGAAATAAAATTATCAATGATAAAAAAATGTTTGAGCAAGCACCAGTTATTATAATGACAAAATTTATCTTACTTGTCCAGTTCAACTGCAAAAGTTGCCACCTTTATCAAATAGGTTTGGAACAACAATATATGTGAAAACAAGTCTCTGGTGAGTGGTGATCGCCCTCTCCATATCTTGAATAAAAGAATTCATAAATAAGTAAGATTTGCACCAGAGACCAAGTGTTATAATTTTGAAGGCAAACTCAATATTATCTATTTGAGTTTAGGAACATCACATAGCTTTTATACCACATAAGCTGTGTCAAGGAATTTCATAATTTTAAGAAAACTACCCCAAATTAATATAATGAATAAACAAAAAATAATTTAATCCTGAAGAAAGAAGAGCTTAAGAAGGATGCATAACAAAATTAGGCCACAACCACATGAAAAGCATGCCAAAATCTTATATTATCATTTTACCTGGTCCCAAATTGAACAAAACCAAATCCCTTGCCAGGCTGAATTTTGACAGAAACAATTTCCCCAAATTGCAGAGAGTTTTGCTTCAGCTCCTCCTCTGACACATTAAGATCCAAATTACCAACAAAAATCTGCAATAAAAAGCAAGTAATAAGAGTAGCATAGCACAAGCAATGAAAATCACAAAAAAATTAGGTTAGGTCCATCTTCTATAGTTAATATAACAAACTTACGGTAGTATTATTGACATCATAGTCCGGTGGTTGAACTTGAACAACAGGCGAAGTATAGGCCGGAACCGGATACACAGGTTTGGGCACAGGCGCGGCGGGTGCACCATAAGCACCGGTGGTTTTCTTGGGCGTAGCAGCACTAATACGCATGGGCCTGGTGGAGCAATAAACGCCGTTCATTTCAGTCATGGCGCGGTTCCGTTCATTCTCATCAGAAAACTTAACGAAGCCGTAACCCTTGGAGCGGGCGGTGTTGGGGTCGGTGACAACTTTGGCGCCGCGAACGGAAGGGGAGATGGAAAGGCAATATAAGTTCTGAAAAGCATGAAATAAAATAATTATAAACGAGACGAAGACGTTTTTTTAAAAAAGAACAAAGGCGGTTTCTTTAAAACCGCCTTCGTAACATTTGTAACAAAGGCGGTTTTTATAAGAACCGTCGTTAAGCTTTATAAAAGATTGATATTAATTTCCAAAATGCCACCGTAAGCTTTATTAAATCGGTTTTTTATAACCGACTTAGATTCAACGATGTTGAATCACACTTTTTTAGTAGTGGAGTTTGGATCGTAGATCTTGAAATTGGACAACACTGTTTGCTTGTGCAGATGTCCCTACCCGAATATGAAAGAACAAGCATTAGATATGGAGATTCACAGCCAACTAATACTGCAAGGTACTTAATTTTTCCAGCCCTATATTAGATTTTTTCTCATTATATATGAGCAAAGAGCAATACATGTTTGTTCTTCTCATTCTGTTCTATAATTCTTTGTTATCAAGAATTTCTAGGCTAATATATATCTTTAATTAATTCTTTGTTGCAAACCAGATGGGAACATTCCACTGCTCAAACTAGACCTTTACTTAACCTATATGTAAGGATTTCTTTTCAACTTGTATAAATCTCATTTAATATTCTACACAAAAAACCTATATTTGCCATCCAATAATTAATCCATCTACAAATTGAAAATCACCTATATGTTGGTTTCTGTAATTATATAGGACTCACAACACATAGATACCAAGAAGCATAGAAGTGGTTCCAGGGGCGAAAGCAGTCAGAACTCTGAATCAAGTGACACCCAAGAACCAGATTTGGAGTTAAGACTATCTCTTTGATCTGCCACTAGTAAGAGTGGCAATTCTAGTAATTGTAATGCTTTTATTTACAATTATGAATTGAAAAAACACATGAACAAGCCAATGTGTTTGTTTTAAAGTTTCATCCGGAGATATCATATATATACTCTTGTGTCATGGAATATATATATATATATATATATATATATATATATATATAGAGAGAGAGAGAGAGAGAGAGAGAGAGAGAGAGAGAGAGAGAGAGAGAGAGAGAGAGAGAGAGAGAGAGAGAGAGAGAGAGAGAGAGAGAGAGAGAGAGAGAGAGAGAGAGATTAACTACTCTTTGCATAAAAGCAATGCAAACTTCTCTTTTAACGTATATTATCAAAGAAACTAAAGAGAAGTAATTGTTATGATCTCTTGCTCTTAATTATTTAATTAGGTTAATTTCAATTAGTTACTATGCAGAATATCTTTCATGATTTCCAGAATCTATCTTCGTTAATATGCTAAGCTACAAGGTTCCATATATGTGCATGAAAACTGGGAAGGGATTGATCATACGGAACTGAGCGAATATATATATATATATATATATACACACACATACACTACATTTTCTTTTCTTCAGCCAATATTAAATTGGAATATGCATGTTAGAAAGATCATTCAGAATTACTTTTGCTCAATTTTTATGTGTAAAAACCCCGTAAATTAGCTTGAAATCAAAGTCTAGATATTGCCACAGGCAGAAACACATATTGTTGTGAGTTCTTCTGTAAATGAAATTAACTTTCACTAAAAATACTAAGGTTGTATCTATACTTACTAATTAATGTTTTCCTGCAGACTTAAACTCTTGTCATTGTGAGTTTCATAGTCTCTAAGCTCAAATTTAGTTACCAGTTTGGGCAGCTAGCTCCTTGTGAGTGAGTAATGAACATAGGACCTTTATCCCTTTACCGAGAATAACATATTATTAGCAAATTACTGTACAACTTAGTAAAAGGTGGTTACAGTGGGAGGAAAGTGCGATTTCAGGAAAACTTTATTAAAGGTTCCGATTAACTTCTTTATGAACAATTATAGGAAAAGAAAATGAGATAAAATGAATTGGATTTTTCTAATAAGTTAAAATCAACTAATGAGCCATAGCTTTTGCACAAATTTAAAAATATAATTTCTATAAAAATTTTAATATATAAGTTTATTTTAACTTTGAAAAAATTTAATTTATTTTTTTAATATTATAAATGTTTATGAGAAAATATATCCAAATAGAACGTTAATGCATTTTCAATCATATTAAGAAGCTTATATGATTTGCCAGGCATAAGAACATAAAAATGGATATTTTTATTCTGTATTTTTTTTATTCTGAGCATAAAAAATGGATATGAGAGAACTTTGATCTATCAAAATATTTTTCACTTGAAATTAATTAATACTAAAACTAAGCTAAACAAAGAAAAAAATATTTTTATCTTCATTTTCTTTTTAAATGATGAAACAATCGTTTGAATCTAATTTAGAAAACTAGTATACTCCAATTACCAGTGGATTAATTAACGTAAAATTGTTTTAGTTTAACTAAAGATCTCTGATTTAAATCTTTAATATTTTCGGTTGGAAGATATATGTGATCTAGAAAAAAAAAACTAATATGATCCACTAGCTAGCTCAGCTCTAATTAAACTGATTATAAGCATGAAGTTATGAGTTTTATTATTTTCAAGTTGTTTCATCCGCAGCTAAATCGATGCATATATAGAGAGAGAAAGAGAGAGACCATTTTTCGTAGAAACGTGATACAAGAATGTAAGAACTGAAAAAGAAAAATGAAAACAGTGGAAGACAATAATTGACTAACAAATGTTAATCACTCTTCATGTCTAATATTTGAGTCGCAAAGTTGTATTCTAGAGGCACCTATTTCTTGTTTACAACAAGAAAATTGAAGCACTGTTCATGAAATGGAAATTCTGCCTCAATGTGTAATATGCAACATAGTATGGAGATTGCGTAGTAGTCAAGGGAGATTCGTTGGGTAGGTCAATTTTGTTGAAATTTATTTTTATTTTTTATCAACAGATGAATAATGATATTGTTTACGAATAATCAAGTACAGATAATAATTCTTCGTAATTAAATTTCTATCAAAGATTCTCATTAATCTCATCAAGAATCAAATGTCTGCTCCACACATTTGCAGCAGCCAGTGAGAAATTCGTTTCTCACGTGTAAAATGACAAAGATTAGGCAATCAAAATAGAAAAATATATACCTCGAGAGCAAGAAAAGTCTTTAGATGACACGTTCAGACAGGAAGTTAATCAACGGTTAAGTTGAAGGTTTTTGACAAATAGGGAAGTTTTGGTACATTTTAAAAGTTTCTTAGATGTCTTTCTAATTCTAGTTACTTCTTGATCTGCCAGTTTGTGACTTTTATTATAAGCAGCTTTAGCCTTTAGGCGCTATAGTGTGACCCTTTTTTGACAAAATTTTGACTGACACATTCAAAAGTAAAATTAAAAGAAATGGAGAAAGTTGGATTCTATAAATTAAATTAAAACTAATTTACTTAAATTACCTTAATAATTAAGACATAATATTTTTCACTATATATAGTTACATGATATAGAGCTAGCTTTGGTGACAGTGTCTATGTTTCATATGAAAAAGCTAGATTTTATTTCTATGTGTGTGTATGTATGCACAGAGTGTTAAAGCTATGCAATGAATCAACTTCTAGAGGCAAATGATGGAAAAACAGCTGTAATAATGTCAATCAGTGAAAAGAATAATGCAGACAAAATAGTTAATAGAGATCACTCCAAGTGGATGCTATTAGATCAAACATGAATAATCATAAAGGCTATATCTTCCAATTGATTAGTGCTAATACTCCATTTTGATTCTATGCATATCTCACTCATAATTTTCAAAGAATCTTGCGTTCAATTTTGCTTTCACATCGGACATATACTTTTGAAAGATAACTGAAGGAAATATAAACAAACAAATGGACATTAGTTCCAATAAAAGATCTTTATAATTTCAGACGACGAAGAATTTCTTTCGACCGTAATGTTAGAAGTTCAAATATCCTAAAGTCTTCACTTTGGAGAAGGTTTTATTTCTTACTTTATCAGGTAAAATATTAATTAAAAATAAAAAAATGCAGTGTTATTAATTTAGGATTTAATACTTTTTTCATTTTTGTAATTTAGTATTTTTTTATTTTTGTCCTTAAAAAATTCGTTTTAATCCTTATAAAATATATTTATCCTTAACCATTTTATATAGCATTTTTTTCAATGTTTAAAGCATTATTTTTTTCTCCAAAACACTATTTAAAATACTTTAAGAATAAAAAATAAAACAAATGTGTTTTGTAATGACAAAAAAAAATAATTACAAGGATAAAAAAGATATTTAAGGCTTTTAAAAAAATCAATACACTCCACATGCCTATAATATACTAATAAATATATTTCACGCATAATACACCTATTTGTTTTTTTTTATTATAATTTAAGTAAGAAATACAAGTAATTTAGATTCAAGAAAAAAAGTAAATTTTAAAATAAAAACATTTTAATTTATGGCATAAATAGTAAATATTTCAAACTAAAAAATAATATTAAAAAGTAACTAAGATTAGGATTAATTTGAGAATTTGAAATCATAAAATATTTTTTTTTAATTTGAAACATATATATAGTTAGTGTCAGTCAGGCCAACGATAATTTGACGCTGCCAAAATAGCTTTAGTCATGTACCTAAAATAGTATTGCCCACGTCGACACTAATATTAGTGCCATTCTTTTTTTAATAGTCATAACTTTCATTTTAGCGTCGACCACATTAAGCTAATGTTAAGGGCATGTTTGGGTAAGTTTTTTTAGAAGCACTTCTAAAAAAAGAAAATAAGAAAAAAAAAGATGAGATGAGTTTTTCCATAAGTAAAAATAAGCTCTCCATAAGTTAATTTTTAAAAGCTCAATAATATAGCTTCTCTAAAAGATGAGATGACATTTACAAATTAGTTAATGAAAAACTCATTTTAGCTAATGGAGAAGCTTATTTCATTTTTTTTCTTCTTATTTTCTTCTTTTAAAAGTGCTTCTAGAGAAGCTTACACCCAAACAGGCCCTAAATGGCAATTTTTGACAAAATTAATATCCACAACTATTTAAAGATAAAACTTAGAGACAGAACTTATTCTATCTCTATCAGCGACGAAAACAGAGATGAAATTTAAGAAGTAGAGATGGAAAAGGAAGTCATGGATAAGAGGCGGTGTAGTTCTATTTGGGGTGATGATGATATGAATGAGTGGCTTCTCCATCTATTGGTTTTTCGGCGAATTACTTTGCTTGTGGGATACAAATTGTTTTCAATTATCAAATCAATTTGTTAGTGACGGGTTCATTGGATTGGAGGCGGCGTGGAAGGAGAATGGGAGAGAAGTTGTTATTGTTAATATATATGCACCATGTGATAAGGTGGGAAGGAGAAACATGTGAGAGGAGTTGAGGCAGTTAAAAAGCAATAGCCATATTTGTTGTTGGTGCCTTGTGGGTGATTTTAATTGTGTTAAGGGGGCATGTGAAAGAGTAGGGGTTGGTGGGGAGGACGTAGGGGTTGGCGAGAGTGAAGAACTTAATGATTTTTTCATGAGGTGGGAATGGAGGACTTGTCTTTGGTAGGTAGGCCAAATGGAAAAGCAAGAAGTCATATTGATAGGGTATTAGCCACAAGTGTGTGGTTCGATGCATGGTCGAGTTGCTCACAATTTATTCTTGACTGGAATATATTAGCTCATTGTCCAATTCTTGTCAAGAAAAAAATTGTGGATTGGGGACCTAAGCCCTTCAAGGTTCTTGATTGTTGGCTCTTGGATAAAAGAATTATCAAATATGTGGAAGATGTAAAAGTGGATGGTTGGGGAGCATTTGTTCTTAAAGAAAAATTGAAGGCATGAAGAAAGAGCTAAAGATATGGAATGTAGAGCACTTTGGAAACTTGGAGAGAAGACAAACTCAAGTTGAAAAAGAATTGAAGTTGGAATTAAAAGAAGAAGGTGATCTTGAAGAGAAGGAGTTAGAGACGAAAAAATGGTTGCAGGAAGAATTTTGGAATGTGGCCACATGTAACGAATCTCTTTTAAGGCAAAAATCAAGGATGAAGTGGTTGGTAGATGGAGATACAAATTCCAAATTCTTTCATGATAATGTGAATTAGAAGAGAAGGAAGTGTTTACTAAAAGGGCAAAATATTGATAAGGAATGGGTCGATGAATCATATAGTGTAAAAATGGAGGTGAGAAATTTTTTGAAGATAAATTCAAGGAAGGGATGGAAAAGAGGCCAAAGTTGGATGCAATGGAATTCAAAATGATTTCACAAGAGGATAATTACTTCTTTTTGGCCAAATTTGAAGAGGAGGAAGTAAGGGAAGCGGTATGGGACTGTGGAAATTTGAAAAGTCCTGGACCGGATGGATACAACTTCAAGTTCATCAAGGTGTTTTGGTATCTCCTCAAATATGATGATGAAGTTTCTTCAAGAGTATCATAACCATGGAGTTTTTCCTAAAGGAGGAAACTCTTGTTTTATCTCACTCATACCTAAGGTTAGTGATCCACAAAGTTTGGGAGATATTAGACCAATATCACTTGTTGGTTGCATGTACAAAATATTGGCTAAAATTCTCTCAAATAGACTAAAAAGGGTGTTAAGCAAAATCATTTATGAGAGATAATTCAAGTTCTTGGGTGTAAGGTACTTGTTACAAAGTGTGTTGGTGGTTAATGAAGTGGTAGAAAAAGCTAAAAGGTTGAAAAAAAATACTTGTTATTCAAAGTGGACTATGAAAAAGCATATGATTTGGTAATTTAGGTCTTTCTATTATATATGCTTCATAGGTTGCGATTTGAGGAGAAATGGATTTTGTGGATTAAAGGATTCTTGGAGAGTAGTAGGGTGTTGATGTTGGTAAATGGGAGTCCAGACAATAGAATTCCTGGTGTCTAAAGGACTTAGACAAGAGGATCCGTTAGCGCTATTCTTATTTAACATAGTTGCTGAAGGGAACAAAAGGAACAATTGGGTGAATATCCTTCAATATGCAGATGACACTATCTTCATGGGTGAAGCCACCTTGTCCAATATGGTTACCATAAAATGTATGCTTAGATGCTTTCAAATTGTGTCTGGACTTAAGGTGAACTTTTTCAAAAGTAGATTTGGCACAATTGGGGTGAGTGATAACTGTTATGCATGCATTTTTTGTATATTGAAATCGCAAAGCAATTATCTCATTTTCTTATCTTTTATTGCTTATTTTGTATTAAAACAATAGAACTTAGCTTCTTTTGAGTTTTTATTCAGAACATACTAAAGTTAACGATTTTGGAGTAACTTTTGTCACATTTTGTGTAGAGATGAGTTGTAGCAGAGGAAGAGAAGCAGAGGAAAACAACCAATTGGTGCAAGGAAAATCCATATTCGGAGCTCTGGCTGATCCATTTCAATCCATTTTTCTTCCATTTTCTTCCCTTTCATACCACATTTATTTTTGTAAGTCTCTCATGACAATGAAAGGGTAAAAATCACCAGTTGTTGGGAGCTCTAGAGCCCAAACTCTCTGATGTAATGATTCTAAACTATCTTCTAATATAATGCTATTATTATTATTCATCCATGTGCTTATTTATATACTTATGGTTTTATCATCCATCTTTATGTACTATTTTAGGATATAAATATTCGGAAATGTTTGTATTTTTAAGAACCTGGGAAGAATATCTAAAGTGAGTCTTATCTAGGGATAGAATGGTTTCTTTTAGCATGTTCATGCATCTCTGCTCTTAATGCAAAATCATTTAGTAACCAATTACCAAGGGATTAGGAGTGATATTAAGTGGTTTAGGTTCTTTCAGTCGAGGGATCTTAGTTAGAATAAATTAGTAGATGCGGGTAATAACCATATTAATGTTAAGAAGAGAAAAATCCATTAAGATTACACCATGAGAATTTATGGCAAGCAGAGCCCCCAACACGTTCCTTAAATCACTACAACACCATCTCACAACTTTGAGCGTTTGTTTTCTCAACCTTCATTTTTCTCTGTCATTCGTGGATCAGATGTTGGAAAGGTTAGTTGGTCAGACTTTCTAGTGTTTTTGGGATGGTTATCCTGGTTATAACCAAATAGCGGTGGATCCAAAAGATCAAGAAAAGACCGTTTTCACATGCCCATTTGGTGTCTTTGCCTACAAACGGATGTCATTCGGGTTGTGTAATGCCCTTGTTGAGAAATGCATAGAGGTATTCATGGATGATTTCTCTGTGTTCGGCTCTTCCTTTGGTCTATGCTTATCCAATCTTGAATTAGTATTACAATGGTGCGTGGAAACAAATCTGGTACTAAATTAGGAGAAATGTCACTTTATGGTCAAAAAGGGAATGGTCTTACCTTTTAACTTATGTTCTTTTTGTGCAAATGACTTCTAAAAAGTAGAGAGCTTCCACATCACAAGCTAGGCTACAAGATCCCAAGCCAGAATGGGACTCCACCAGGTTCACATCAAAAGTGGCTTGGTATAGATACCAGGATAATGTTCATCTCAAGAACATCCTTCTGGATAGGAACATCGAGCCTGACTACACATAGTATGACGACTTCCTAGAGGAGTTGGAGAGAAGACGATGGCACAAGAAGCTCACCAGTCTTCCTGAGAAGAACATTGATGTAGCATTGGTGAAGGAGTTCTACTCCAACATTTATGATCCCCATGACAGCTCGCCTAAATAGTGCAAGGTCCGAGGATAGGTCATCAAGTTTGATGCTCAGACATTGAACACCTTCCTGGAGATGCCTGTGGTCTTATAGGAGGGCGAGAGGTACCCTGCCTTCTCCTAGTTTCTCCACACCTACCCCGACCACCAAGCCATTGAGGCCAAGCTCTGCCTACCTGGAGGTCGCTTCATTTTGAATGCTGAGGGAGCTCTTTGGAAGATTCTAAGGAAGGATATGACTAGCTTGGCTCATATGTGGAGTGTCCTTTCCTACTTCAACATTGCCCCTACTTCCCACACCTTTGAACTCAACATGGACCGGGCCCACCTTATTTATGAAATTATTATGAAGAAGGACATGGATTTGGGAACAATGATCTCCTCTCAGATCACCCAGATAGACCAGTCCAACTAATCCAGGCTCGACTTCCCTGCTCTTATCACGACCCTCTGCAATGCCAAGGGGGTCCACTTTGAGTCCTTGAGACCTATCATTAATTTGGCATATATACAAAAGAACTACTGGAACCCAGTAAATACTTCTGTAGTATTCCGAGGGGCCAAGAAGGCTCGAGGGCAAGCCACATAGGAGGTCCCTCCAGCACCACAACCAATTCCTATGTCTGCATCCACTCCTCCTTCATCGCTACCACCAGCTCAGGAGCTTTCGTAACCCATGTTGTAGAGCATTCATCATGGCTAGTTCTTGATCATGCAAGCATTGTAGTAGATCGACACAACACTCTACCTACCCATTATGACGCCAAAGGAATTCTTCTAGTAGGTAGCCTGGCTCGAAGATCGACCTTCTTCGTTTGAGGGGGGTGAGCCTGCTGCTGCTGCTATTGAGGAGCCTACTATTGTTGTTGTTACTGAGGATCCCACTACCGTTGTTGCTGAGGAGTCTCCTGATGTTGCTGCTACTGAGGAGGAGCCTACCACTGCCGCCACTGCTAATCCCGATGAGCCTATTCCTGCTGAGGACCCTACTGCTGATGATGTGGAGCCTGAACTTGATGAGGACTATATTTTTGATATCTCAGCGGCTCAGACTCCAGTTTGGGATCCATCATCTACACAGGATTAGGTCATCAAATTTTGGACTTTTATTTATTTATTGTTTTGTATTTATTATTGTCTTTTTTTTGTGATATTACTTGTATTGCAATACTTTGGTTTACTGCTTAATTAGAAATTTTGGATGATAGATAATCATTTGATACATTTTGATTGATTTATTTGGAAATTCTTTTTGGAAGTATGCATAGTTGAACTGACTGCAGGACTAAGATAAATTGCGCCTGGTTAGTGATTTTGTGAAGTTTCCAAATTGTGAGTGAACACATGTTGATTGATTGAGTGATGGTTTTGGGAATTGAATGTGCATGAGTGAGTGGGTTAGCTTGCATGACAGGAAATTGTGAATGAGAAACTTAATGCTTCACAGTATCGTATGAGTTGTGTACACCTTAATTGCGAGAGAAACGACTGATCTTATTGTCTGGATTTTGCATGATTCTTGAATAGCTTGAGTGCATACATGATATGGACATGATCAAGGTCTTGTTGTTTTTTATATTTCAGTCACTTGGCCAAATAGCTACACCTAAGTAAATAAATAATTGAATCCCTTGCACCCTCTTGACCCTAAATGTGAATAATTTTTCCATTGAACCCTAAGCCAAATGTTCATGCTTCTGTTATACACATACACCTTTTATAGGTTGTAGGAGAGCATTTTTATGGATCAAGAAATTTTTTTTCCAAATCTAGGGGAGTGTCTTGGATGAATTTTGTTACAAGGAATTGATTTCTCAGACAGACACAGAGAATCAAAACTATGTTCCCTTGTAGAATCTATTAAAAATAAAATAAAAATATAAAAGAAGAAAAAAAAACAACATAAAACAATAGAAAAAGGGAACAAGATCTGAAGGTAAATACATATCAATAAAATCTCCATGTGCTATGAATAATTGCTAGATACAAGGTTTGGTAGCCATGAGCAGAAATTGATTCGAGAATGCTCTCCTACAACCTAGATGTTTGAATTCTAAGAAAAACCACGATTCCGTGCTAGTCCAGCCAAGTTACAAGCCTAATAAAGTCCTTAGTGATCCATATTATGTGTGTACAATTGCATTGATTAGATGATGTGTCAATTTGAGATTTATAATTTCAGTCAGTTTAAATGATAGATACATAGTTGAAACACTTGCGTGTTGAGTGAAACACTAGCCTTGTGAGGAGTGAAGCATGATTAATCTTCTTGAATACTTGTCATGCCTGCTACCCTTTTCAATCTCTGAGTACATTCCTTGCATGATTCCATCATAAAACCATGACTTGTGTGAACTTAAGAATTGGAAATTGAACTTGTTGAAGGATATGCAATTATTTTAGTTATTGTGATTGGTTATAGCTTAAACATTGCTTTTGATCTAACTTAGTAAAGTTTAGTTTACTTTTTCTTGAGACAAGCAAAACTTTAAATTTGGGGGAGTTTGATAGGGGCTATGCATAGGTTATTTGTATATTGAAATCACATAGCAATTATCTCATTTTCTTATCTTTTATTTCTTATTTTGTGTTAAAATAATAGAACTTAGCTTCTGAGTTTTTATTCAAAAGATACTAAAATTAATGATTTTAGAGTAATTTTTGTTGTATTTTGAATAGAGTTGAGTTGTAGCAGAGACATGGAAGAGGATGAATAAACAGAAGTGTCGCGCTCAGTGCGACCTCCTCGCTTAGCAAGTCAGAATCGCTCAACCCAAGCTAGCCGCTTGGCGCAAGAAGTCACATTGGAAAACAGCTGTCACGAGCAAGTGCGCTAAGCGCGTATCCTACACTTAGCATGTGGCCACTTGATCAAGCTGGACATGCACGCTCAGCGCGAGAGTCACACTAAGCGCACAAGAGAGCTCTGATTAGTCTATTGGTTGGTGAGACATATAAAAGGAAATGAAACCTATTTTGTTTCCTTAGACACGAAGGAAGCCAACAGAAGTAGAGGAAGAGAAGTAGAGGAAAATTCATTTTCGGAGCTCTGGCCGATACATTTCAATCCACTTTTCTTCCATTTTCTTCCCTTTCATCCCACCTTTATTTTTGTAAGTCTCTCATGACAATGAGAGACTAAAATCCACCCGTTGTTGGGAGCTCTGCAATCTAAACTCTTTGTGACGTAATGATTCTAAACTATCTTCTAATATAATGTTGTTATTATTATTCATACCTGTGCTTATTTATATACTTATGGTTTGATCATCTATCTTTATGTATTGTTTTAGGATATAAATATTGGGAAATGCTTGTATGCTAAGAATTTGGAAAGAATATCTAAAGTGAGTCATATCTAGGGATAAAATGATTTCCTTTAACTTGTTTATGCATCTATGCTCTTAATGCAAATCATTTAGTAATCGATTGCCAAGGGAAAGTTGAGATAATATTTGTCTTCCAAAAGAGAGTAGAGGTCTGGGGATTAAAAATGTTTTCCTCTTTAATGAGTCTCTTTTGGCAAAGCGGAAGTGGAAGTTATTAATTGAAATAAAGGGGGAGGGTGAGGGGAAGTGTTGGTGTTAAAGTATGGAGGTTGGAGGGATCTTGAGAGAAGGAAGAGATTTCTCGAAATGCTTCCTTTTTGGTGGAGGGGTTTGTGTAAAACTTGTGGAGGTAGTAGTGACTCAAAGTGGTTTGATAAGATGGTGGCATGGAAGGTGGGGAGAGGAGAAAAAAAATAAAATTTTGGAGTGGTGTGTGGGTTGGTGATCAATTGGGTAACAATTTCCCTACTAGATAAGAGGAGAGGGTAATTGATATTGGTGAATGGGTTAAAGGGGTATGGAGGTGGAATTTAGCTTGGCATAGAGAGTGGTTTGTTTCGGAAGAGGAGGTTGTGGATAGGCTTTTATTGGAATTGAGGGGAGTTTCCTTACGAAGGAATGAGTCAAATTCATGGAAGTGGGTGCTCAATCAAATCGGGACATATTCGGTTAAAGCTACTTATGTGGTTCTCTGTGATCACCACTTTGCTTCCACCAAGGATGATGTTTTGGCTCATACCTGGAATCTAAAAGTACCTCCAAAGATAAAATAAAAAATAAAAAATTCATTGGACTTGTTAGAAACCAACTGCCAAGTGGTGATAATTTATCCAGAAGAAACGTGGATGTTGGACTTGGTAGTTTTATTTGTCCGTTCTGCAGAGACCATGAAGAGACGATGGCTCATACTTTGTTTTGTTGCACAAGAGCAGAGGGTATTTGGAAAAGTGGTTATTCGTGGATCAAACTTGACATAGCACTGCCTGGTGATGTCCGAATGCATTATTGGCAATATACGCCTTTCCCTAGAAGGAAGAATCTGCAATCACGGTGGAGAATTTTGTGGTGTGGGGTAACATGGGTCCTTTGGAATAATAGGAATAACATCATATTCAGGGGAAAAGAGTTTGATAAGCACAACATTATGTAGGAGATCTTGTTCCATGTATGGTCATGACTAAAGAATTCGGATTCCTCTTTCTCTTACTCGTATGCTCAATGGAGTGTGAACCCAGGTGTATGCTTGCTCAGGTAAAATGTTTCATGTGTGTGCAGGTTGGTGTTGGTGGATGCAAAGGATGGGCACGGTCTCCTTGGGTAGAGGAATGCATGGCGGAGGAAGTATGTGGTGGTACAAATTATGCACAGATTGCACCTCACATGGGATTGGACGTGACTAACAATTAATGTAGCATGAAGGATATGAGGTGAAGAGAAGCGCATGAATGCTTGTCACGTTGTAATTATACAATACTCATATTGGTTTTGGGTAACAACACTTATATGTTATGAGTATGTGGTTATGCAATATTTATGTGTCGTCAAAGCCATAAATGTGTTATAACCATGTTCCTCTCATAGTTCCAATAGTAGGAAAATGAATGAGTGGTTGAGAGCAGACAAGTTGGTTAAGGTTCTTCATATGTACGCACCTTTGGTACCACTGGTACCTTTATATCTTTATATATATAGGATAAACAAATATTGCTGATTAAAAAAAAAAACAGTTATTGCCTTTTATTTTATAAAACTTATAATTTAATGTTTGATTTTGTTTAATTAATAGGATAAACAAATGGGAAATGAAGAGTGTTAGAGGAAAATAGCTTTTGTTATTTACAATGGTTGCCACAATATGCTTCATCGGACTCCTTATCTATAGGAAAATGAAGAATATTAGTGGAAAACTATAGGAACTAATACTTCAACCTTTTCTTTTTATATTTGTTGTGAGCACCAAACCTTCCATATTATAACTAGAAAAATTTTAGTTGTAATTATGAATTGAGTTTCAAAAGTTCTGTTTTAAAGTAATGTCATGGATTACATGGTGTTTTTCTTGCAATATCTTCCCTTTCCACGATGTCTTTAATGGTTGTGAATTTTTCTCCTTTCAATATTTTGTTATGTTTTACCATATTATTAAGCATGTTTATACAATAATATAAGGAAAAAAATTAAACATGTTCCTTATTCACTAATAATCTTAACTTCAACACATTAATCACTTGTGTCTAATTACTTGATTATCATTAGCAAGTATACGTCTGTACTTAATTATTTTTGGGATCAACCTGTATAACCTGTTTCAACTTAACATTTCAACTTAACATTTGTGTGGTCTGCTCGTATAATATATCTCTTCATTGTATATAGCATATATTTTTCTTCATAATTAAGCAAATGACTTTGGCTATTAAGAATTTTGTTGTGGCTATGATTTGTAAAATTAGTTTGCATATAAATTTGTTTCTCTCATGTCAACTTTCAACTCAATTTACAGCATAAAAAAGCATAACATTTGTGTTATTTTTTCATGGGGGAGATAGTCAAGGAACCAACTTCTGACCTTTACAAGCTACGTCAAGGCCTAAGTGGATGTCAAATGAGTGACTTAATGAGAAAATAGGAAAGGTATAGTAGTATGTAAATGTTGGGCTTATTTATTTTCCAGTTACTACTTTTGTCAAGGGAATTTCTTCTTAATTAGCAAAAAAGGTATATTTCATTATAAGAAGGTACAAAGGGTACCCTAAGCTATATAGAAGTGTTGATCATCCTCCATCCCCGAGGTTACAAGATATTAATATGTGAATTAAATATTTCATAACCAAGGAGATCAAATAGAAATTACAACCCCTTCCATCTCTAGTTAATAATTGTAGTCTCCCGAAACGTTACCAGCACAAATGTTATGCGAGCCACATTAATGTCCTCCACCAATCAACAATTGCCTTCTTTTAGAATTACCCATATCATTTCACGTTCACTTGGCAATAAATGATATTGCATGATTCTGCCGCAACCAACTTGCAATTAGGATTTTCAATTTCGTGCTCCCTACGCAACAACAATAATAATTAGCATGCACATCAAATGTTAACTATTTGTCAAGTGTATCAAATCGTCACAAGTAATAAAGTTTTCGGAAGTTTGAGTGTCGAATTCACAGAGACTTTGTTTGTACTTAGATTAATGCAAACCCAATTTAAAAGCAAGAGATAAGAATTTAAAATAAAAGATAAAGAAAAATAGAAGATAAAGTAAAGAAAAGATAAGATATTTAAAGATAAAATTAGAAGATAAAAGAAAAAGATAAAAGATTGAAAGATCAAAATAGAAGATAAAATATTTAAATTGAGATATGATAACTACTTCTACGAAATTCAAATAAAGTCTAAATCTACTAAGTCTAACTACTTACTCCTAATAAAACCCAACGGTAAAATAAGGAATAATAACTTCTAAGAAAAAACAACAATAGAAAAATAGGGAATAAAATCTATATATTAAAATCGTTAAAACCTAACAAGTCTAATCAGCCTAGATATATGGATTCAGGATTTGTCTGTTATCAGTGAACTAATTTTGCCCCACATCTATCCATCTACTTGCCCCTGATGTCTCACAATGACAAGCCTACCTTAATTACCTATCTTCCAAATGTCCTTTGCGAAAACTCAATAACTAAGATGCATTAAGATTACATTCTAGATGTTTGCTAAAGCATGGGCATTGGGTCAATGCGAACCCTATGATTTCTTTCTTTTATTGTTCTATTAAGCGTTACCCTCTCCCGAGTGGCCTAACCCTTAAAACCGATTCACGCATTCATTCCTTATCCCTAATTAGGTTTTACCCTCTCCCGAGTGGCCTAAAGACTAACAGAAAATAAAGTCCGAAATGCATAATAAATAAGAAAGAAAAGCAGATAAAAGAACCTGGAAGGAAAACCCTCTAAAAGATAACCCGATAATTTCTTTCTTTTAGTGTTCTATTAAGCGTTACCCTCTCCCGAGTGGTCTAACCCTTAAAATAGATTCAAGTATTCATTCCTTACCCCTAATTAGGCTTTACCCTCTCCCGAGTGGACTAAATCCTAACAGAAAGCAAGTTTCGAGATACAGGATGTAAAAAGAAAGAACGGTAAATAAATAAAAGAACCTGGAGGGAATTCCTCTTTTTATTGATAACTCTTGAAATGCTCCATACATCATTAGCTTTTTAGGCCTGTCAGGCCCTAGCTAGGGGATTAGCCACTCATGGTCATGAGGGCTTTACAATGAGAAGGGGGGTGAAAGAAAGGGAGTAAATGAAACCCCTAGAAGAGGGGGTTCTGTGGTGGTCTTTTGTTCCTTGGACTGGCTCTCTATTTATAGCTGCTGAAGTGGGCTTTGGGCCTTCGTAGGCGCGCTTAGCGCGACACCCCGCACTTAGCGCGTGTACTTCCTGGCCCACTTAGCCCGTGACGCGCGCTGAGCGCGCGTATTGGGCTGAGCCTTCTTCAAATTTTATTCTTTTCTTCAAATTTTATTCTTTTCTTCAATTTTTTTTCCCTTTTAGCTTGTTACACCTCCAATTTTTATATCTGCAATCAAAATTCGAAATTAATTAAATCTTTCCAAATTGAAGCATAAATAACTGCTAAATAATTAATTCTAAGTTAATTTTAGACCGATTTTCCACTATTAATTCACTATTATTTAGCAGTTATCAACAGACATTCCCTTGCAGTAGGTATAACATGCATAACTCAAAAAAGAAACTTATCCTAAGAAAGGGAAGCTCGAGGCTGTAGTACCCAATGTGAGTTGTTTAAAGCACATACTAGTATTTAATTGCCATTGAGAAAAAGAATTAACTTCAATCTTTAACAAATTCTTTATACATATCCATGCAAAAAATTAAATGTCTCGAATAATCTTTTGGTGATAAAAAATCTCTTGTTTGAAGACGCACATATTCCTTGTCTTCCATATAATCCATACAATAGCTACCCCAAAATCATCGTTATTAGCCCACTTTTTCTATTCCCTGCCACTTCCCAATGTTGGGAAAAATGCAATTCCACAGTGTGTGGTAATATTGTGATGTCCCCAAGCCACTCATAGCACTCCTGCCAAATGGAATAGCTTTTTGAACACATAAACAACAAGTAGTTTGTAGTCTCCTCCTCAAGTAAGCATAATGGACAGAGGGTTGAAGGTATAGTCACTCCTCTCCTATCAAGATTCATTCTTGAAGGCAAGCTATTATGCATGATTCTCCAATCAAGGCATTGGACCTTTGGTGGTACATGTAGGTCCTAAATGTGTGAAAAAATGTTATCAACCATTGTATACTTCATACATCCAAAGAATTCCCCATAGGCAAATTTAACTAAAAACAAGCCATTAGATTCTTTTCTCCACCATCAACAATCCGAGGTATCAATTTTCAAATTGAAACCATCAAGTTTTCTATGTAATTCTTCTTTCAAGCTCTCCTCCCAAACAAAACTTCCTTCCTCCAACAAAGATTCCACTTACAAGTCCCATCTTCCCATATTCCCATATCTTGGATAAGAAGATTTTGTTGCATAGAAAGAACAAAGAGTCTAGAATAAGTGTGAGCAAGACTTTGTTCTTCTAGTCAATTATAAATCCAAAAATAAGCTTTGTTGTCACTCCCTATCCTCCACTTAAAGAGATTGTCAAACCACTTTGTATCATCATTCGCGACACACATATAGCACAAATCCCTCCACCAAATAGATGCATTAATTGTCATGACTTTCGGTCTTTAGAATGCCCTTTCATCTCTCATATTTTGGCTCTAGGACACACACCCTCAATGCTTCCTCATTTTGGAAAAGTCCCACCTACATTTTCTCAGGAGAGATTTGTTAAGGGAACCAATACGTTTAATGCCTAACCCTCTTGGGATTTTGGCCTACATACCTTTTCCCATCCAAACCTTTGTCAAGGGAAATTAAATTTGGAACATAGTGTGATTGCTTTATCTTTTGAAATTTAAGAGTGTCATTGATTTATCTTGACTTCCTATTAATGATATTAGCTTATTTATTGTTTTATTGATGCATTGTTTTCTTAATTTCATGTCTATTAAACAATTTTCAATTAAAATTAATTATTTGATGCTTAAAAGTTATTAACAACTAGAAATGATTTTCATTAATGGAATTTGAAATAAAGTGGTTAATTATGTTTAAAAAATGAAACAGGTTGAGATATGTAGATATGTATAATTATAAACAGAATTATATTTGTCTCTAATCAGAGACGGACTATCACAGTTTTAAAGACGGACAAAAAAATAGTGTCATTATTTTGAGATGGATGTCAATCTAACTCTGATTAGAGACGGAGCTATAATTTTAGAGACGGATGGCTCTGTCTCTAACAGACATGAATGGAAATTTTTTTATATAAATGACCAATTATACTTCCAACAGTTGATAAGAGATGAATATATAATCCTGTCTCAAAATATTCGGAAACGCCCAGATCTGTGATTAGGCTCTTTATCTAATTATTAGAGACGGAAAATTTCTTTTAGTGACAAAAGTCTTCCCTCTCTACATAAGATTTTTCTAGTAAAGATATCTACTTCGACACCAAGATAAAGTTGAATGTGGTGTTAGTTTCTATAATGTAGTTTATGCTAATGTGATTTTCTTATATTGAGTTTAGTCAAAAAAACTTATAAGTTTAAACAATTTGCTAAACTTGGGGGAAAACTTAATAAAGTAATGCATTTTTATAACTTATTGCATTCTCTGATGAGAGTTAAGGACTAATCTCACAAAATACTAAACTTAATACATTTTAGGAACTGAAATTTCCAAACAGCGGATCGATGCCCTATTAATTATATATTCCACATATTTTGCACTCTCTTATCAAATGCAATACTTGGTAAATTTTTAAGCAAATACAAGTGACCCAATCGTTCAAAGCAGCATTGCGAAATATTTATAATGAAAACTATATTATATAATTGATTTAATTTTAATTGATTTAATTTAATTATTGAGGGAATGTGTGAGAGAATGAGCATAAGAGAATTGTTTAGACTAATTTTTTAAAAACTAATTAGTTATTAAATTGATGAAAGTATAAATTTAAGTTATCCATGAGTTTAATTGTGATTCAACCATAATTTAATCGACAATAATTAAGCATATAATCTTAATATTATATAATATATTAATTAATAAATTAAAATAAAATTGTACGAAAAAATTTAAATAAAATTTCAAATTAATACAGAAAGATTAAAATATTGTATATATTTTAAGAAAATTATAATAAAAGGTTAAATAATAATAATTCATAAATAGACTTATTTGACCATTATTTATTTTTAAAAAAATCAAAGTAAAAGTTATAATATTAAAAACTGTTCTACTTTTTCGGTGAAAGTTTAAGCTAATTTGTTTATCATTAATTTTGAACGATTTTAGATTGATTTGATCCTTTTTGACTGCTTTCTATCGATTTTTTAAGTTGTATATAAATTTAATAATTTTATTGATTCATTAATCTACCATTTGAATTGACTGGTCCAATTCTACTTTTCATTTTAAGTTTATGGGCGTTTGACGAGGACAAGTTTTTTGGTACTCGAAAAATATGATTTTTGAAAAAGTCGATTTTTAAGAATTATAATTTTTGAGATTGTGGAAAATATATTTGATTAGTTATAACATATTTTTTATGAATTAAAAATTAATATAAAATATATAATTAAAACTTTTTTTTCACTGGTGAAAGTTGAATTCTGTCTGTTTGTTATTTTTTTTTACAAAAAAGTAAATTAAAATTAATTTTCGAAAATCATAAATTTTAATAATTTTTTTATTATTACATATTAAACATGGGAATCATAATTTTTCATTTTAAAATTATTGAGAAAGTAAAAATTTTAGCCTATCCAAAAGCTCCTTTGGAGTTAAAAGCATAATGGAGTCAACCAAAAATGAGCAATGGATATGCATTAACAAAATTTCACACAAATATCGATAGAAATAATAATTAATCACTGTGAAATATGAATTGAACACTGTTTTTAAAGATAAGAAAGGGATTGTGTGTCATCCTCTTGTTTCTTCTTTTTCTGTTTTTACCTGCTGAGATGGGCAAACTGTCTTAAAGCTAGACTCTCACACACGATAATAACATTCTATCTTTTTGTTATTATTTTTTACATCTATTTTTTCCTGTCTCCCATCTTGTCATACATATAGCGTGTCAAGTGTCAACCAGTGTGACTTACTTGAAAAGAAGCGAATCCATTCTTTCTGTCTACAACATTATTATAATTCTAATAATTAGAGGAAGAGAGACACTTCGAGTCTCTTTATATATTTTAAATAAAAATAAAATAAAATAAATATTTAGAAGTTAAAAAAATAAGAAAAGGAAATAGCTAACTAAAAAATAATAGAGCAGTTAGTTATAAAAAAATTTGATGAAAAATAAAATTATTTAAAATATATATATACTAAATGGGATAATTTTCATTATTAGTTGTTATAGATAATCATGGGTAAATTGTTTTTCTTTCTAGATGTTGCAAAGTATTTTTTTTATAAGAATAAATTAGACTTAAGTGAGATAGGATAGATCTTATCAGCATCAAATTACTCATGGACTCAATTGGATATTGAGTCAATAAGTCATTGATTGATGTCCATGATTCAGTTTAAAACTATTTAAGTAATTTCATAACCTGTAGACTTATACACAAAGTTTAACAAAATTTAATATATTTAAAAGATAAATTTTGAACTTATTTAAAAATCTTAAGCAACATATTATTTTTTTTTCTTCAGAATTCAGCCTACACTAACACATAATTTAAATCAACTATTTATTAAAACTATAATCGTTGCATACTGGAAAATATAATTTAATATATATAGAGAGAGACAAAATATAAAAACAAATTCAATGAAGTGAATAAACTTGTATAAAACTTATTTTATTTAGAAAATATAATTTTTTTCATTTTTTCATTATTGTTATGATAAAAAATAATTATTTTTCAAACAAGTAAGTCTATAAGATAAATACAAATTTTACTCATAGATGATAACATAAGTCAAGGGAAAGAACTTAATTTGAAAGTGGTGATAACTTTATAATGTCAAATGGTAAGATGTGATTATGCTTGGTAAAAAAGCAAGTAAATCTATAAAATTAATTTTCTAATATGAGTAATGTTCTTCAGCTTAAACTAAATTATAATTTTTAAAAATAAATAAATAAAAATTGCATGACTCAACAAGTCAATTGAATCGTCAGGTCAAGATTGAGTTGAGCCGAATCAAACCAGATCAAATGTGCATCTATTCAAATGGTGACTCGAACTAGTTAAATGTCTAAACCAACAGGTCTAGTTGAACAGTTCGAAACAAGTCTGATAACTATGAATAAGATCCTTGTTAATAATAAAATTATTTCTTTAAATATTTAATATTGAATTATCATGTTAATTTTCGTTGAGGAACCTGGTTGGCTTGATTTAGTGGTGTCTTCTTCCTCAATTTGCTTGATTTAGTGGTGTCTTTTTTCTCAATTTTTTTTTCATCCGCAACAAGACTCCAACTTCAAACTTTTGTTTAAGAAGACTGAGTCAGTGCCACTTGAACCAACATCTTGTAGGTAAAAACTATCGTGTTTTGGTATATTTGTTTGAGAAAAATATTTTTTTTATGCAGTGATGTATTTTTATTTAATTAAAAAGAAAAGGAAAAATAAAAAAATAATTTCTAAATGTAAAAACTTAGATTTTCTTTCGTTGTTTTTTTTTCTTCTTCTTTTTCCCAAACTAACAAATGCAGAGTTAATTAGTCCTCCCCGTAATGATGCTATTGCTGTATGATAAATTATGCTCGAGTAAACAGTGAAAGTGTTACCAAATGCACCTCATTTAGCATAGTAGCTTATGATAAATTATTCTCTATTCTTCTGAATTAAGCATAATATGAGTGAATCAGAAGAAGCCTTTTGTCTTTCGCACTAATATTTAGCTTATAAAAAAATTAGCTACCGCGTATACTTGATTGGTATTTGTTTAATCGAATACTAAACTAAAAAAAGTTGTCTTTATTAATAATTAGCAATAGATTATTTTTTTGTTAATTTAATCTTTATATAAAAAATAAAATCATTAATATAAACATTATGAGTTTGTTTAGGAAAAAAAGCATTATATGAGTCTATGCTAACATTATGATCTATTTTGCACATAGAGTAGTTTTAATTGATTTGATATTCAGTCTTTGATCAGGGTATTTCCATGTGAGAATGGATTTTCAACAGTGATTTTTTTATTGCATAAATACATTTTAGTCCTTGAATAAATTTTATTAATATAATATTCTATAATAAAGTGAAAGTTGAAAAGAATAATTAATGAGATCATAATACTTAATTATGTCAAAAAATAATTTCATTGTAGAGGATCTCTTTCCAGATATACACTAGTATAAGTTTAACTCCTTAAATATTGTTACAATTAGGAACTCTTGTTTTTGTTTTTATTTTTTCTGTAACATTTAGGGTACTCTTCTAATAACTGTCTTTACTAAAATTTAAATTCTGGTCAAATTTTGATTTTCCCTTGCAGGCAACTTGCACTATTGTACTCATCATTAGCCCAAAATCAATTTTCTAATTTTCCAATTAGAACATAATAAGCATTAAAAGCAACTCCTTTTCGTAAAGGTAAAGTAAGTCATTTTTAAAAAAATAATGGTCAGGTACATGCAAAATTCCGTTTAAAAAAGAAGGTACATGCACAATGGTCAGTGCAACTTGGCCCATTTATGAAACATACGTATAAAACAGGAAATAATATAGCAACCATGCATATATATGGAATGGTGATTCAATCAAAATCAGATCTTAAATTCAAGTAGTTGATAATTAATATTGGTATAAACTAATTGAAGGCGCATTCCGTACAATATCCATGTTTCACAGCAAACAGAATCACAGATAGACCTGTCACTAAGAAAAAGCAACTCTTTCAAAAGGGAAAAGGAAATGGGAAAATATTGGCAACTTGATTGAAAAGTTGTGGTCTGTTGGTTGGTAACATTTGCCTCCGGACGAAAGAATACTACATAACTTGATCCTCATGTTTGCCTTCGAATTAAAGTAGTCAATATGGTCACATTTTTTTTCCCTCAAATATATAAAAGTTAATCTGAAGAAGATATTAATTATTACCGTTAGATGTGGCCGGGGAAAAAAATAAATTTATTAATATAATGGTTTATGTCAAATTAATATAACATAAGTCAGAGAAAACACTGTTAGAAGAAAGCGTTTCACATCGGTTAAGAGACAATTTTTTATGATGGTTATTAATGATCGTCATGTGGTTATATTAAAAGGATGGAATCAAAGGGAATAGAACAATGCAAGCTGTAAAAGAGAGAATAGAACAAGACGGAACGTTGTGTTATGTCTGATAGAAACCTCTCACGTTTCTGGCACTAAACTAATTAAAAGCACAAATGTGAAATAAATAGGACTGAACATTACTTCTAATTATATATTGTTAATGAGAAGAGTTGCTAGATGTTGACTCTTCCAAACTCTTACTTTCCCACTATAAATGGTGTGTCACAAATATTGGTCCAAGAGCTTAGGCACCAGTAACTATTTATAGACTATTTTTTCATCAAGAATACATTACAAGCCTTTACTACACCACAATAAAAAAATATATTAATTAATAAGAATTTTTCATAAAAAATTGCTTCTTAATATTTTTAACCAGTGTCTTAAATGCAGTACTTGTTAGCATTTTAATTATTCTAAAATTATTCAAGTCTTTACCTACAGGTCTGAAGTATATATTGGAATACTATTATTTCATGATATTTATAGCAATGTTATCTAAAAGAGGAATATATTTTGCTAGAAATTAAGAAATCAGAAACACCTTCTACCTTGCGTTACATTCCATAAACAGAAAAGTGCTAGTTACCGTTTATTACAAGGCAATCTCCAGTGGCTAAAATCCATTTGCTATTTTGGCAAATGCTTAAACAAGCAACGCTCATATGAAAGCTCAAATGAAGGTTTATTAAACAGAAGCCTAACCTAAGGAACATAAACCAGACACACCCAAGAGATCTCTTTGAGGTTTCTCATCAAACACCTTTAGCCAACAACAATGGCACCTTTGAACAAAGTTCTTTTGCTCCTCACCTTATTGTTCCTTGCGGTGGATGCCAAATACAAAAACAAGAAAGACAAGAAGAACAGTGTTTTTCATAAGATTCCCAAATTTCCAAAATTTCCAGTTCCTATCATTGGAGGTGACCAGAAAGTTGTTGTGGATGGTGGTAATAATGCCATTGCCAAGCCCGATTTTGAAACAAACAACCTAGGGCATTGGGAGTTGATTAATAAGCAGTCGGGTGTATCCGCCATGCAAATCAATTTGATGCCCAATAACAAGATGCTTGTATATGATGCCACCGTTTACCGTACCTCTAGACTCCCATATCCAAAAGGGATGCCATGTGTTCAATGGGTTGATGACAACCTTAAGCAAAGCAAAGAAGATTGTTTTGCTCATTCAATGGAATACGATATTGAGACTAATCAAGTTCGAGCACTCACGGTTAGTGTCATCTTTATTTCTTCTTTTCACACATTACAAAATTAATTAGCTTAGTGTTGTTTAATTAAAATGTGATGCATCATACTAGTAGCATGATATACTAATAATGAGTTTAATCATTATATATTGTCAACCAATTAAAATCATAATTGATATAACTTTTAAGTTAATTATCATAAAAATTAATAAATTTATCATATTTATGATTCGATAAAAATATAAAACACTTTTTTATTTGCATCACTTCATTTTCAGTCAATTTCTTTTCATATGTTTCTTTTCATTTTCTATTGTATCAAGTATTTATCACTTTTCTCCCTCCTCTTTTGTTTTTCTCTCCATCTCTCTCATCCTTCCACTCAGCCAAAAATGAAAGGAAACCTAATGTTTAACCATGATGAAGCATTTTTCTTTTTTGTGACACGCTTTCAAATTAAAGGGCACGAGAGTTGATTAAATGCATGGCATAATGTGGACCTTGGTGCAGGTAAAGACAGATCCATGGTGCTCATGTGGAGGACTTACACCTGATGGTACCCTAGTTGTTGCTGGTGGTTTTGCAGACGGAGGGAAAACCTCCAGATACTATGGCGGTCAACCTGATTGCCAAGACTGTGACTGGAGGGAATACCCCAATAAATTGCAAGAGCCTAGATGGTACGTAGATACAGTATTTATCACTATAATGTTCATTTAAATCTTAAATCTTGACAAAACTGATTAAATTTAATCTAATTAACTTAGCTAATTAAAGTTTTATTTCTAATGATTTCAATTTTTGTTTGGAAACTCTAAATATTCCAAGGATTTGGCTTGCATTTTGAAACACCAATTATATATAGTTTGCATTATTATTATTTTTTTCTTTTGTGTATATGCTCGTACATGGAAAAACTCTTAAATACATATTATTTATCACATTATCTCACTTAGGCACTGGAGGCAAATAACATGTATAAATGCACTTTACACTTTAAATTCAACATTATATTTAGGTAACGTTTCGTGACAGATAAAATGGAATGATAAATCTTTCTCTATTCCGGTCTCTTTAATTCCACCTTCTTCAATAAAATTATATATACCATTTTTTTTTACCTCATGCATACGTTTTATTTTAATTTTAAGGAAAAATTATTTTTTGTTATTATAAGCGCACAAATTTTACCTTTTAATATTTACACTTACAAACAATCTTTTCTAATCCTTACTAAGGAGTTTAAGTTAGTTTGTCGAATAGGTGTATGAGTTATTGTAAATTTTTTAATATTTATCTTTAATTGTTATGAATAAAAAAAAATTTAGATCTTGTGTAAATATTTTCAAATCCTTTTTTTTTGTTGATATTGTTACACAAACATTACCTTTTAGTGTTTGTTATTTTATAATGGCAAGAGACCAAAAGTATTTGTGCAAAAAGTAAAAATGATCATTTTTAAGTTTAAAGATTAAAAGGGTAAAGTATGTGCAATTATAAGGCATAATTTTTTCTACTTTTAAAATATATCGAACATATATATATATATATATATATAATATTTTCATCCCTTTTTAATATATCTACCCAATGCTACCTTGGTATTAAGCAAACGGCCTACATATTAGTTGTCTAATTAATCAAGAATATTAGTTTCATTTCATGTATATGAAAAATAGATCATACATATGATAATACCACAAGCATAATCATTTCACTTGAGAAGATGTTAGAGTATTAGACCAATATGTCTTTCCTACAAAAACCATGCATTATTGATTTGTTGTTCCACTCTTGTATATGCTAGGTATGCTACTCAAGCAATTCTTGCCAATGGAGAGTATATTGTGATAGGAGGTCGTAGATCTTTCAGCTATGAGTTCTTTCCAAAGGAAGGGCAACCTAGTGACAAACCCATATTTTTCCCATTCCTCTATGAAACCTCAGACATTGATGAAAACAATCTTTACCCTTTTGTCCACCTTTCTAGTGATGGCAATCTCTTCATCTTTGCCAACAACCGTTCCCTCCTCCTCAACCCTACCACCAACAAAGTGGTCCGCACCTACCCCGTCCTCCCCGGTGGTTCCCGGAACTACCCGGCTTCCGGCATGTCTTCCATCCTCCCTATAAAACTCGATGGCACTGAGCTAAGTAGTGCCTCCATCAAGGTAGAGGTCCTTGTATGTGGTGGCAACAGCCATGATAGTTTCATCTTAGCCGAGACTGAAAAAATTTTCAAACCAGCCATCAAAGATTGTAGTAGAATGGTGATCACAGACCCTGACCCTAAATGGGACAGTGAAGAGATGCCTTCAGGGAGAACCATGGGGGATTCTCTTGTCCTCCCCAATGGACAAATCTTGTTCATCAATGGTGCACAAAAGGGTACAGCTGCATGGTGGGATGCTGATGAACCTAACTTCACACCAGTATTGTATTTCTCTGAAAAACCTAAGGGTCAAAGGTTTAAGGTGTTGAAACCTAGCCAAATAGCTAGAATGTACCACTCAACCTCAGCAGTGCTTCCTAGTGGCAAAATTTGGGTTGGTGGTAGCAACACCCATGATACTTACAAGGACAAGGATAGGTTTCCAACTGAGACTAGGATTGAGGCTTTCTCTCCTCCTTACTTGGACCCAAAACTAGATAAATACCGACCCCAAATTGTTGAGGAATCTTCAGAGAAGAAGCTGATGTATGGAAAAAACTTTGAGACACAATTCAAATTGCAAGACACGAACCAGAAATTGACCAAGCAAGACATTAAGGTCTCCATGTATTTTCCACCTTTCACCACTCATGGCTACTCTATGAACCAAAGGTTGTTGTTTCTTAAGACTTTCATTGCTCAAAACTCTGAAGGGACTTACAAGGTTACGTCCAAGGCACCAACTTTCCGAGAGGTGGCTCCCCCAGGATATTACTTGCTCTTCATTGTCCATCGTGGAGTTCCTAGCAAGGGAATGTGGGTGCAAATTGGGTAGGATTATTACTAGCTCAATTTCAAGGCACACGTGGAGATCTTTGAACATGTTTTTATTTTAGTTTTTTTTAATATCTAGGAAATCCTCATTTTTGAAGCACAAAAAATGGAGGAAGAGAAAGTGGTGTTATTATCGCACCCTTTTCTAGTCATGTAAAAGTTAAATCATTTTAGTTCATGTACAAATAATTAGTGTCAGCTTCTACATGAGAACTATGTCATGTAAGGGGGACTTCTTCGAGTAAAGAACATGATGCAAAAGATGTTTTGATGAAGTAAAGTGAAAAATGATAATTTTACTTTTTAAGATTATTCGTTTTAGCATTATTGTATACAAGGTGATGATAAGATTTGAACTTGTTACCTCATAGAAATTATCCAAACTACCTACCATTAGTCCAATTTTAGTGAGTACATTTTTTCATATTAACTTGAAAGTATAATTATTTTTGCATTTTATATATTTTCTTTTGAACTAGCAAAATATATTGGTGATTAATTTAGTGTAATAGCAACGAAAGAATAAAAAAGAATAGATACATAGTGGGCTAATAGATAATGATGAGAAAATAAAATAAAAATGAAACAGATTCCTTATTAGTCATTTTAATTAACGTATGATTATTTCATTAATTTATAAACTCATTTAATCAAAAACAAAAAAATTATGGCAAACAATATTATCTCACCATCTCTTGTGGTATTTTTTATATGTTGTTTGAATTTATAATTTATAATTTTTTCTCAATTTTATCCTCAATATTTTAATTAAAATCTATCTTCTAATATTATACTATTTATTTTAATTTTTATTAAAATATTTTATCATTAAATAAAAATAATAAGAGTTCAAAATTAACTAAAAAATTGTAAAAATATAATTATTTTAAAACATATATATTTTTCTTAAAAAATAGAATTTATATAAATATATAATTAATTTTACGTCACCTTATATAATTATTAGCTAATTTAACTACTAATTTTACCAAAAATCAACTATATATATACGTTAATTAAGGAAGTTGGAAGAGTGAATATACGTGTGTAAGTATATATGTAACAACTAGTCAACTCTATTTTTCATTTGCCCCTCTCCATCCCCTTTATATATATATTCCCCCTTAAATTTTACATCATATAAAAAATATTCTTTTATCTTAAAGAAAGAGCTAGCACAAGTAGTCCAAAAAAAAACATTATTTTCCTCGATCAGGGGTGCACGACCTTGGTGATGAACCAACAATGGTAGCCGGTAGCTGGATAGTCCATTGCACTAGTCCTAGGCACGACACTCATCATCTCTTTCTCCGCGTTCCAGCTAAGTCTGGTTTTCTTCCCAGCGTTACTCTTTAATTATCATGCACCCTACCATGTAGTAATTAAGTTGTAAACTAAACATCAATAAGTAATAATCTGTTTCCATTGATTTCAAGTTCTGATTACCAAACTCAAGTGCAGTGTTTGTTATCTTTGTTAGATTCCTTTCACTGCATACTTAGTATATATTTGTTTATTCATTTAATAGGATAATAATCAAACCGCTTAATTATGTTTGAGATTAATAATATATATTTGATTTTTATTTGAAGTTTTTTATAAAGTTTTTTTATTATTCTAAGTGATATATTAAAAATTTTGTTTTGAATTCTTATGTGGTGAGAAGAAGATTCAAAATAAAACTTTTAATATAACAGAAATATAATAATAATATTTATTATTTTTATCATTTTATTTATATTTATATTTGACATAAATAAAGTTATTTAACGTTACAGATAGCACATTTTGTTGAGTTTTAGTTTTGTTGAGTTTGTTGAGTGTTGATCTTTTATATTTATATTTGACACAAATAAAGATGAATATAATCCAAAGGACAGCTAATCTTGCCAAACTTATTTATGATACCTGACGTTAACTCTTTTGACTCTTAAAAAAACTAATTTCAACAAATCAAATCTAAAAGGAAAAGGTCAACAATACTCGGAAACCAGTTATTTAAGTTTTCAAATATTTCCAGCAGAATGTCACATCTTGCCACTATTATATATATAAAGTGATCACGAACCAGGACACTATGCATTCAAGTTTAATTTCAATCCATAGAAGATCAAACAGAGGCGGCAGAAGTTAACATGGCACAAATTGAGAAATTTTTGGTAGCTTTGTTCCTCTTTGCAATGGCACACAGTATAATCCTCGTAGATGCCACTTTTTCCAAAAGCATGTACATCACTTGGGGTTCCCGACATGCATCAATGCAGGGTGAAGACCTCCAACTTGTGTTGGATCAAACCTCAGGTGAAAACTCCATAACTGGATCCAATTTAGATTATCTCAACAGATATTTTTCTTAGGCAATAGAAAACATTTGCATTTATATATGATCAAGAAAATAATATGAAGTTGCAACCATGCTGCATTCTTTAATTTAATACTATGTTGCAATTGAAATGAATGGCGATAATGATCTAATAATCCAATTGCAAACAAGTGCAGATATATATCAGGAGAAACAAATTAAATTAATCATTAACCTATCCAATGTCATAGAGATTCGACAAAGTTTAACATTGGCTGTCGAAAGCCTAACACAACCCTCTCCTTTTATCCGGGCTTGGGACCGGCTAAGAATAGCAAAGCTATTAGAGAGAGCATCGGGGGTGTTATGTGATGTGAAGGGAATGTGAATCATCGCATTCAAGCAGGATGGATGAAATGGAGAAAAGTATCGGAGGTGTTATGTGATGCAAAGGTACCGATCAAGCTAAAGGAAAAGTTTTATCGGACTGCGGTAAGACCGGCGATTTTGTACGGAACAGAATGTTGGGCGGTCAAGAGCCAACATGAGAATAAAGTAGGTGTAGCGGAGATGAGGATGTTGCGGTGGATGTGTGGTAAGACTCGACAGGATAAAATTAGAAACGAAGCTATTAGAGAGAGGGTTGGAGTAGCGCCTATTGTAGAGAAGATGGTGGAAAATAGACTTAGGTGGTTTGGGCATGTAGAGAGAAGACCGGTAGACTCTGTAGTGAGGAGAGTAGACCAGATGGAGAGAAGACAAACAATTCGAGGCAGAGGAAGACCCAAAAAGACTATAAGAGAGGTTATCAAAAAGGATCTCGAAATTAATGGTTTGGATAGAAGTATGGTACTTGATAGAACATTATGGCGGAAGTTGATCCATGTAGCCGACCCCACCTAGTGAGATAAGGCGTTGATGTTGTTGTTGTTGTATTAACCTATCCAATGTCTTAATTGACTGCATTATGAAAAGTTTAATGAATTCCTCCATAATTTCACCTTAACTAGAGTATTCGGTGTTGCTTTTGAAATTTAGGATCCGCAGCACAAACAAAGAAAGCATTCTTATTTGGAAGTATTGAATCGAGAATCAAGCTAGTGCCTGGTAATTCTGCAGGAACAGTTACTGCCTACTATGTAAGTTCACTGTATTTTTTCCAATTAAAAAGAAAAGAAAAGAAAAACAAGTAGCAAAACTTCAGATCAGCTAACATCATCAAAATTGTGTCAGTGAATATTGTAAAAATATGTAGATTTTACAAAAGGAAAAGTGCTAATGCTTCATCACATAAACTGTGCGCAGCTATCTTCTACCGGAAGCCAGCATGATGAGATAGATTTTGAGTTCTTAGGCAACATTTCAGGACAACCATACATTGTCCATACAAACATATATACACAAGGAAATGGAAGCAGGGAGCAACAATTTTACCTCTGGTTTGACCCAACTGCTGATTTTCACAATTACACCATTCATTGGAACCCCATTGAAGTTGTGTAAGTTGAAAAGCTACTAAACTCTACCAGCACAAAGTAATTAATTCATTGTTCATTTTTCTTAGTTCTATATGAAAGAAATAGTCAATTAGTTATACCTTCTTCAATTGCATCATGATCTATGTTATTGATTTGTTATCTCAGGTGCTAGTATATTGATAGTGTACCAATTAGACTATTTAATAGTTAAACCTTAGAGATATAAGGTTGATCTAGTGATGAAGGAAAAATAGAAGGGGAGGAGAGGTCGCGGTTCGAATTCTCCCCTAAACAAAAACTAACAATAGTAACAATTAACATTTCTCAATAAAAAATAGTTAAACCTTTTTCAATTGCATCATGGTCTATATTATTGATTTTTTTCTCAGGTGGTACATTGATAGTATACCAATTAGGGCGTATCGAAACTATGAAAATGAAGGCATTGCTTACCCAAACAAGCAAGGAATGAGGGTTTATACTAGCCTGTGGAATGCAGATGATTGGGCCACTAGAGGTGGGCTTGTTAAGACCAATTGGAGTGGTGCACCATTCATAGCCAGATTTAATCATTTTAGAGCAAGGGCTTGTAAGTGGAATGGAGCAGTTAGTATCAACCAATGTGCATTAAATTTCCCTGCCAATTGGTGGACCTCTCCCACATACAAGCAATTGAGTTATGCCAAACTGGGCCAGATGAATTGGGTCAGGAACAATTACATGATCTATGATTATTGCAGAGATACCAAAAGATTCAATGGACGGATGCCTCCTGAATGCTTCAAGTCACAATTCTAAACATAAAGGAAGGCATATGCAAGCTGAAACGTGTTTTTTCATTTAATTATTGCTTTTGTCCCATTTGTTTGTGTTTCAACCTATGTGATTTCATTCTTGCTAGCCAATTCAATTGAATAATGTACACTATTTTGTGTATTGCAATATAGTTTCATCTTCATTCCATGCCCATGGGCTCTTAGTCATACCTGTATTATATTATCTGAGAGTAAATTGATTATTGGCCATTGTTTAGATGGCCATTTTATTGTTGTTATTGATCTTACCGATATATATTAGAATCCAAAAGGTTCCTACTTTCTAACATATTGTGGATAAAATTTGTGTAACCTTGTATTTGGAATTGCGTTTTCACGCCACGCTAACACAGAAGCTACATATTGTAGCATATGGTGGATGGTGGATGCAACTTTTTCATTGTCCGAATGTGCGACCCACCAACACCCACTAAGATTTTATGTATTTGTATTTAGGCTTAAATATGTTTTTGTTGTTATAAGTTAGTGTTTTTTTTTTAAAAAAAATAATTGATCCTTATAAGTTTATTTTTTTTTTTAATTTTAATCATTCACGTGAGTGTTAACATTTTTTCAATTTTGATCCTTATAGATTTTAAAAGAAGAAGAAAATCACAATTAAACACAAGATTACCATCAATTCCAAAACCTATTGTATAACCTCATCCTTATCTTTTGTAGAGTTGTAGAGCCCGTTTTTTTTTTTTCTATTTTGTTTCTATTCATAACTATATTATGTTACTAGGATCTAGAATTTGTTGAGGTGTATCTTTTCTGTTATTTCCTTTTAACTTTTCTTTCATAGGTTGTATATATATACATTCCCCATTCCTTATTCATAAGAGGGAACGGGAAATCATTTTCACCCTTTTGTCTCTCAACATTTCCTTCCTTGCCTTGTGTTTCCTTTTATGGTATTAGAGCTTCTCATTGGAGCTCTGCTAATTGCCTCCCTCTATCAAAATGCCAAATACTTCCCACACAAGCAATCCTGATGTTGTCACGCCACCCTCTAATCCTTGTCTTGACCCATCTAGTCCTTATTATATTCATCCTAGTGACAACCCATCCTCTATTTCCGTCACCCCAGCTTTAATTGGCAGCAACTACCACTCTTGGTCTTGCTCCATCAAAATGGCCTTAATATCTAAAAACAAGATGGGTTTTTTGAATGGCATAATACTTGTCCCAACTATTTATCTGTCGTGGGAACGTTGTAACACCCTTATCATCTCTTGGTTGTTGAACTCTTTGTCACCACCAATTGCGCAAAGCGTCATTTTTCTTGACCGTGCCATAGATATATATAGGGACCTTCATGAACGATTTTCCCAAAGTGATCTACTCCGCATAGCAAAACTCCAAGAGGAAATTTACGGTATCCGACAAGGTTCTCGATCGGTCTCTAATTACTATACAACGCTGAAGTCATTATGGGAGGAACTCGATAATTTTTGTCCCTTCCATGTTTGCACATGCTCCACAAAACTTTATCATCAACAAGACTTCATAATACTTTTTTGAAAGGCTTAGATGACCATTTCTCTGTTGTTCGCTCTCAAATACTTTTGATGGACCCGTTACCGTCCATTAACCGTGTTTTTTCCATGGTAGCTCAACAGGAGTGTCAACATTCTTCATCATACACCATTGATGAACCAAATGCCTTCGTTAATGCTGGACAATCGGCGTATGGATAGGGACGCGGCAGGGGAGGACCTGGCGGACCACCAAGAGGCAATACCCGAACTGGTGGTTCCAACAAAAAGTGTATTTACTGTGGCCGTACCAGACACACAATGGAAGTTTGTTACATTAAGCACGAGTATCCTCTTGGCCACCCACGTTACCTTGGACGACCAAAGTTCCACAACCGGGACAACTCTTCCTCCTCTTGTGCTGCCATCAATAGCGCTGCACAAGAAGCAGATTCACGCATTCCTTCCTTGATTAGTCAAGACAATGATTCCAACGGGTTAGGCTTTAGCCTAACCAGAGCCCAATATCAAGGACTTCTAGGTCTCTTCCAGCAACAAAAACCAAATGTTGACGCTAGCCCATCAATGGCTTCTTCTCAGCCTAAACATGCCAATATTTCTCAAGTGTCCAAATCCAATTCTAATGACTCTCCTGAAATGTATTTTGGTACCCATTTTGTCTTTTGCACCACCATTACCCCACGTTCTTTGTCTAATGCACACACTGCTCCTATCACTCACACAATTAATTGTACCCCTTGGATTATTGACTCTGGGGCCACAGACCACATTACATGTTCCTTTAATAATTTTTTAAGCTTCTAAAAAATACAACCTGTGTGTATCCATTTACCCAATGGTTTTGTCATTGTTGCTCATATTTCAAGAACTGTCCAGTTATCGCCACACTTCATTATACATGATGTTCTTTATGTTCCAAATTTTAAATTCAATCTTATTTCAATCTCCAAGCTTTTGTCTTCATTAAAATACACTCTCACCTTTTCCAATTCTCATTGTCTAATACAGGAAATGAAGTCCTTGAAGATGATTGGTTTGGCTAAATTAAAGCATGGATTATACCAGTTGCAGATCAACAAGGATGTAAACCAAGCCATTCCTAAAGTTTCCTTCATCAATAACTTCTCCACCCCACCTATTACCGAAACTAACCTTTGGCACTTTAGACTATAGGTCACCTTTCCGGTAAACGTCTCAATGTTCTTCATTCTATTTTTCCTTTTATTTCTAAACATGTTGAAGAAAATTGTAATGTTTGTCACTTAGCTAAACAAAAGAAATTGTCATATTCTCCTAGTATTAATAGAGCTTCCAAGATTTTTGATTTGGTTCATATGGATATTTGGGGTCCTTTCTATCAACATTCCATTCATGGTCATAAATATTTTTTAACTATTGTGGATGATTTTAGTCGTTATACATGGATAGTGCTTCTAAGATCAAAAGGGGAAGTTAGAACACAAGTTCAAAACTTCATCATTTTAATTGAAAATCAATTTAAAATCACAATTAAATGTGTTAGATCCGATAACAACCCAGAATTTTTTCAACAAGATTTTTTTTCATCCAAAGGAATACTTCATCAAACTAGTCGTGTCCATACGCCTCAACAAAATGGTCATGTCGAAAGAAAACATCAACATATTATTAACGTCGCTAGAGCTCTTATGTTTCAATCTCAACTTCCAAAACATTTTTTGTCATATGCTATTAATCATGTTTTTTATCTTATTAATTGAATCCCATCACTAATAATTAAAAACCAAACCCCTTATAAATTATTACATAAAAAGAAACCAGATTTTTCCGTGTTGAAGGTTTTCAGTTATTTATGCTATGCATCCACACATCCATCCCATCAAAAATTTGATGCTTGAGCTAGACGAGGTATTTTTTTGGGTTTTCAAACTAGGACAAAAGGGCATGTCATCTCAGATTTAAATTCTAGAGAAATTTTTGTGTCCCATGATGTTTTATTTAATGAGATGGTTTTTCCATTTACTAAATTTCCTTCCAATGACATGTCTAATAACCAAAGCCCATTACCAGCTAATCATGCTCCGCCCACAAGGTTTTTTTACTACACCATCCCCCCTAACACTCGGCCTATAATGCAGCAGTTCAAAATCCACGCCATCCTTATCTCAATCGTCGACGTCACCACCAGAACCCCAGCCCACCCACCGCTCAACTCGCCCTCACCACCGTCCCACTTACCTTGCTGACTACAAGTGCAATGCGTGCCCTCGCATTCCCATCCATGGCTCATTACAATCAAACCAATCTTTTCCAAAGATATCTCGTTGTCCAATATGTTGTTAATTATTCAAGTATATCTCGCTCTCGCACTCGTTTTTTTATGAGTCTGTCTCCTGAGCAAGAACCCACCACTTTTCGCGAAGCCGCAAAGCACCGTTTTTGGCAAGAGGCCATGAAATATGAGATTCAAGCTCTTGTTCGTAATCAGACCTGGGACATTGTCCAGATGCCACCACATGTGAGACCAATTGGTTGTAAGTGGGTGTATAAGATTAAGCGTGGTCCGGATGGGTCAATTGAGCGCTGCAAGGCGTGTTTGGTGGATAAAGGCTATTCCCAGATCGAAGACATTGACTACCTTGATATCTTCTCTCCGATAGTCAAGATGAGCATGATTCATGTTGTTTTGGTGATAGCTTCCATTCATCATTGGCACTTGCAGCAACTTGATGTTAGTAATGCTTTCCTATATGGGGATCTCAACGAGGATGTGTATATGGCCATTCCTTAGGGTGTCTCTGGCTATCAACCATCTCAATGTTGCAAACTGAAACGGTCACTCTATGGCTTAAAACAAGCCAGCCGCCAATGGATTGCCAAGCTATCCAATTTGTTGAAGCATTATAGATTCATGCAGGCTCACGTTGATCACAGCCTTTTCACGAAGGTAACAGGTCATACTATCACTGTCTTGATCATTTATGTTGACAATATCGTTCTGGCTGGTAACTCAATTGCTAAAATTGATAAAGTCAAACACCTCTTATGTTCTAATTTTCATATAAGGGACCTAAGCAAACTAAAATATTTCTTAGGGATTGAGGTTGTCCATTCCTCCTCTGGTATTTCTTTGTGTCAAAGAAAGTATTGCTTGGACTTGATTTCATATGCAGGCTTTTTAAACTGCAAGCCATGTTCCACACCAATGGACACCTCTTTTCGCCTCCACCATGATTCCAGTGAAGCTCTTGTTAATCCCTTATCATACAGGCGGTTAGTTGGATGTTTGATATACCTAACCAGTACCCGTCCGGACATCGTTTATGCAACCCAACAACTCAGTTAATTCATGATTGCTCCTACTCAAACTCATTTTCAAGCTGCCTTGAGAGTTGTTCGCTATTTGAAGGCTACTCCTGGGAAGGGATTATTCTTCCGCAGAAATACTTCTTTCCAACTATCTGGTTTTAGTGATGTAGACTGGGCCACCTGTGTTAACACATGTCGATTTGTCACTGGATAATGTTTCTTCGTTGGTAGTTCTCTGGTTTCATGGAAAACAAAGAAGCAATCTACAGTCTCTAGATCACCTACAGAGGCTGAATATAGAGCCCTCGTCTCAGCGACTTGTGAACTGCAATAGTTATTTTACTTAGAGACTTACAAGTTCCTTATTCAAAATGTGTTGCATTATACTGTGATAGCCAAAGCCCACTCTACATTGCTGCAAATCCAGTGTTTCATAAATGGACTAAACACTTGGAAATTGACTACCATCTAGTTCGAGAAAAGCTTCTTTCTGGACTAATGAACCTCTTTTCGGTTTCCTCTTCCCACCAACTCGCAAATATGTTCACTAAAGCACTTTCCCCAAAACTGTTTCAGTCAAATCTTTCCAAGCTTGAGCTTCATGATATCTTTGAACCTCCAACTTGTGGGGGCTAAAAGAAGAAGAAAATCACAATTAAACAGAAGATTATCATCAATTCCAAAACCTATTGTACAACCTCATCCTTATCTTTTGTGCAATTGTAGAGCTTGCTATTTTTTTCTCTATCTTGTTTCTATTCATAACTATATTTTGTTACTAGGATCTAGAATTTGCTTAGATTTATCTTTTCTGTTATTTCCTTTTAACTTTTCTTTCATAGGCTGTATATATATACATTCCGCATTCCTTATTCATAGGAGGGAACGGGAAATCATTTTCACCCTTTTGTCTGTTAGCATTTCCTTCCTTGCCTTGTGTTTCCTTTTAGGTTTTGTGTTCATTTTTAGTCCATATAAATTTGTGTTTTTTAAATTTTATTTCCTTTAAGATTTTAATTTTTTTATTTATAGTACCCATAAGTTTGTGCTTACATGGACCAAAATTGGAGAAAATACAAATTTACAGGGACTTAAAATGAACTAAATATCTTACATGGATCAAAATTGAAAAAACACCAAATAAAATTATAAAGATAAACTTATAGGGATCAAAAATGAAAAAAAATGCTAACTTACATGAATAACAACATATTTAAACCTTTTAATTTTTTATCAAAAACCATGGGACAATGGTTTGGAAAAAAGCTTGCCTCTTGTATCTTTTCCTCAAACCATGATTTACAAGTGTTATCAAATGAAATATAAATATGTTATAAATAATATTTGTGTGTCCTAACCTAAATTTATTTAGAAAAACTTACATGAATTCACCAATAATGAAGATCATGTCTCTTGTAGCTTTGATTATTATAGTATAACATAATTTATAATTATATATAAAGAGAATATGATGTTTTCGTGTATATATTTTTATGTCAATTTTATTCTTATAACTACATTCATAAAGTTACTATTTTATTCTTATAACTACCTTCACAAACTATCCACTAATTTATTATTTTTCTTTTTATTTAAAAACTACATGAAAAAAATTTGTTAGACTCAGTGTCTGTTTTTCCCTTGTAATATATAACTATGATAATGTTCAAATGTCCTCAAATAAGCACTAACTTGAATAAGAACAACCTACCCTATAACACAACATGCAAACACGAAACATTGGCATGTACCTTAAAACATGGCACATGTACACCCTATGTCAATAAAGCAAAACTCCATGCATCATGTATTGTCTAGGGTACACAAAGTACATGTGGAAAGCTACGTAGCACTTTATTACACATGTCAGCCCTCCATGTCAGCCTTGGCACAAGAGCACAGACATCCAACCCTTAACAATCGGGCTCTCAACTGACAAGTTATCTCTAACCTCTTAATATTTGAATATATTGTTGCCTCTTTATCTCCTGGTAGGTATCCAATTATCCACAAAGCTACACATTATCTGTAAGTAACAATTATCTACTAGCTTTTATCTCTAAGCTATACATTATCTCTAACCTTATCTATAAGTCACCTTTATCTATTGGCTATTATCTATAAGTCGGTAATTATCTGTAAGGGTTGTTACGTCACCGTAACAGCCCCTATCAACAAGGACCTGCAGCTCCCTCTCCACACTATAAGTATCAAGTTCCCTCGTACTTTTTTCATACACATTCTCACTCACGTACTTACTTAAGCATAGGAGTCCTTTATTTTACAGGTCCCCTCTCTTGTCCTCCTATCAAAGGCCATTCTTAGTCTGACATGCGAAGTCTAGGAGCCCACTTTATCTACATCCACTCTGACGTGTCCCGATTCCAAATTTTGGTAAGTACATTTGGCGTCCACCGAGAGAACGCGGTAAAATAGACCCTGTTGTCTCTCTTTCTCTCTCACCCATAGGTAGCACTCGGTTTGGCCTCAGACATGATACCCCTTTCGAAGGCTCCAATCCTCCTCCAGCAACCATGACAAATATTGATACTCTCCAACAACTCCAAAATTGCATTGCGGAGATGGAGCGACGCCATGAGGAAGAGCTCAAAAAGATAAAGGCCAACAATGATCAGCTCGAGGCTCATGTGAGACGCCCCTAGGGCAATAAGCACTTCGCTCACACATTTCCTGAGCACACTCAAGGGGAATCACACCCCCAACGTACAGTTAACACGCAAGAAGATCCAAGTCTCTTCTGTAGTTGTATGAATACATGGTTTTGATGATGCCAAAGAATAATCAAACAAGGTTGTTTCTAAGATTACTTCAACAAACATTCAAAGCTTAAGCATTGCTTCAAGATTAATACAAGGTTGCTTCAACAAACAAGCATTGCTTCAAGATTAATTCAAGATTAAGTTTTTCCTCAAAACAAGTGTTTCCTAAGAGATCAAGGCTCCGGTAATCGATTACCAGGCAGTGTAATCGATTACCAGAAGACAATTTTGAAAATCAACTTTTAAAAAGGGTTTTGAATTTGAATTTTGAATAATGTAATCGATTACCAGCAACGGCACTTCAAAAAACACTTTGAAAAGTCATGACCCTTCAAAATATAATTGTGTAATCGATTACCAGAAACCTGTAATCGATTACCAGCAAAAAATTTCAGAAAAAAGCTTTTTGAAAAGACACATCACTTCAAACCATTTTGAAAAAGGACAAAGGGCCTATATATGTGTGTGTTTGACTTCGAAAAGAAAATGAGAGATATTCACGAAGAACTTAATTGTCAAATGCTCTCTCAACAACTCTTGGGAAAACACTTGCAAATCTATTGAGAATTCATCTAGGAACTTCAAATTGTATTATCATCTCTAAAAGAGAGAAATTCCTCTAAGAACTTCAAATTGTATCATCCATTCTGAAGGAGAGAAATCTTAATGTTCATCTCAGAAAGTCAGTTGTAATCAAGAGACGGGTTGTCTCTTGGAGAATCTTTGAACACAAGGGTGAGGGATCCTAAGGTGTGTTCAAAGTTTGTAAAGGATTTACAGAGATAGTGGAAAATCTCAAGTGAGTTGCTTGAGGACTAGACGTAGGCATAGGAAGTGGCCGAACCAGTACAAATCGAGTTTGCATTTCTCTCTTCCCTTGTCTCATTTATGTTATTGCAATCAATTTTGTCTTGCATGTTTAAAGAACATTATTAAATTGATTGCTTCTTCTTCTGCATTATGAACCTATCATTTAGAAGGGGGTTAAAAGTTTGTTAGTGGGAAAATTTGAAACTTAATTCACCCCCCCCTCTTAAGTTATTGAGGCCACTTGTCCAACAAGTGCTATCAGAAGAAGGGGAAATGCAACTATAGAAAAGCCTAGAGAAGAATGGGATGATGATGAAAGAAGAATGGTTCAATACAATTTAAAGGCTAAAAATATAATCACTTATGCATTAGGCATGGATGAATATTTTAGAGTATAAAACTATAAGAATGCAAAAGAAATGTGGGATACATTACAAGTAACCCATGAAGGAACAACTGATGTAAAGAGATCTAGAATAAACACCCTTACTCATGAATATGAACTGTTTAGAATGAATCAATATGAAACCATACAAGATATGCAAAAGAAATTTACTCATATAGTTAATCATCTTGCATCATTGGGAAAAATATTTCCTAATGAAGATCTCATTAACAAAGTGTTGAGATGTTTAAGCAGGCAATGGCAACCAAAAGTAACAGCAATTGCAGAATCAAGAGATCTCACTAATATGTCTCTTGTCACTCTCTTTGGAAAACTTCAAGAACATGAAATGGAACTTATGAAACTCCATCAACATGAATAGAATGATAAAAAGAGAAAAGGAATAGCATTCAGAGCCTCATCATCTTCTATTCAAGAAGACAGTGACAAAGAGGACTTGAATGAAATAAAAGATGATGATTTCAAATTTTTTGTGAAGAGATTCAATAAACTTCTGAGAAACAAAGGAAATCAAAGGAGATCAAATATCAATCCTAATAAGAAAGTAGAAGATTCCTCCTTAGCCCCAAAAATTCTATGAATGCAATCAACCTGGGCACTTAAGATTCGATTGTCCTGTCCTTAAAAGAAGAATGAAAAAATCCGACAAGAGAAATTTCAAAGAAAAGAAAGAAAGGAAAGCATGTATCACTTGGGAAGATAATGACATGGATTCTTCAAGTGATTCAGAAAATGAAATTATAAATCTGGGTCTCATGGCGAAAGACTATGAAAGCGGAAAAGAGGTAATGTCTTCTAACTATAACTTATCAATTTCTTTTAATGAACTTCAAGATGCAATCAATGACTTGCATAAAGAATCTATCAAACTTGCCAAATTAGTTTCATATTCTAAGAAAACTATTTCAAGTTTAGAAAATGAAATTTTGAAGTTAAATGTAGAGTTAGAAAATCTTAAATCTGAAGTTAAAACATTAAAATCAGTAGATAAAGACCAACCATCTACAAAATGCTTAGTACAAGAAAACATTAAAGCATCTCATTCATGTGAATGTTGTGATAAATTCAAAGAAGAAATTTTAGATTTAAAAATTGCTCTTGCCCAAGTTACTCTTGGTAAAAATAATTTAGATATTATATTAGGCAAACAAAGATGTGTTTTTGATAAGGCTGGATTAGGATATAATCCTGAATATCAACAAAAGACGCATAAAAATTTCTTTGCCTCCACTCAAAAGTCTAGTTCTCCTTTGCTAACATGGTTTTACTATGGTAAGAAAGATCATAGTGCATCAACATGTTATATTAGAAAGAATGGTAGTAGCATTGGAAAAAATGGTATGGGTTCCAAAAGGATCCTTACTCAAAACTAACATTCAAGGACCCAAGAAAATCTGGGTACCAAAATCAAAATATGATTATATGAATGGTGGACTCCTTGAAGCAAAGTTGGCACATTAATAGTGATTGCTCCAAACACATGGCGAGAGATGCATCAAATTTTATTCATATTTCTCCCAAAGATAGTGAATATGAGATCTGTAGAGACAACAAACAAAGGTAAAATTGTTGGAGTTGGAAAAATAGGTACGAATTCCTCTACCTCCATAGAAAATGCTTTACTTATTGATGATATTAAGCATAGTTTATTAAGTATTCATCAATTATGTGATAAAGGCCTTTTGATATCATTTGATTCTCATATATTCCAACAAGTGATAACATTTTCTTTTAGGCCATGAAATGATACTTGAACAGTATGACATTCTCTACTCTTTTAATTCATTATAAATTACTGAATGCTTTTATCCTCTCTGCTTATGATTTATTTTTGATGTTGACAAAGGGAGAAGATAGATAAAAGAAAAGATAGTAAGGGTTTATGAGATAGCTTTTTATATATGAAATGTATGTAATCTTCAATTGTTTCGTATAAGCAATCATTGCAAAATCAAGGGGGAGCAAACTATACATATAGATATTCTTTTGTTTTTACTCCTAATCTACAGATGGTTGTCATCATCAAAAAAGGGGGAGAATGTGAATCATGCAGGTTTTGATGATGTCAAAAAAGAATTTGCTTGATAATGATTGTCATCATCAAAAAAGTGGAGAATGTAACTGTATGAATACATGGTTTTGATGACGCCAAAGAATAATCAAACAAGTTTGCTTTCAATTTTACTTCAACAAACATTCAAAGGTTAAACATTGCTTCAAGATTAATACAAGGTTGCTTCAACAAACAAGCATTGCTTCAAGATTAATTCAAGATCAAGCTTTTGCCTCAAAATAAGTGTTTCCAAAGAGATCAAGGCTCTGGTAATCGATTACCAGGCAGTGTAATTGATTATCAGAAGACAATTTTGAAATTAGCTTCTAAAAAGGGTTTTGAATTTGAATTCTGAATTATGTAATCAATACCAGATGTTTGTAATTGATTACTAGCAACAACACTTCAAAAAAAACTTTGAAAAGTCATGACCCTTCAAAATATAACTGTATAATCGATTACCAGAAACCTGTAATCGATTACCAGTGAAGAATTTCAGAAAAAGCTTTTTGAAAAGACACATCTCTTCAAACCATTTTGAAAAAGCACAAAGAGCCTATATATGTGTGTGTTTGACTTCGAAAAGAAAGTGAGAGATATTCACAAAGAACTTAATTGTCAAATGCTCTCTCAACAACTCTTGGGCAAACACTTGCAAATCTATTAAGAATTCATCTAGGAACTACAAATTGTATTATCATCTCTAAAAGAGAGAAATTCCTCTAGGAACTTCAAATTGTTTCATCCACTCTGAAGGAGAGAAATCTTTTTGTTCATCTCAGAAAGTCAGTTGTAATCAAGAGACATGTTGTCTCTTGGAGAATCTTTGAATACAAGGGTGAGGAATCCCAAGGTGTATTCAAAGTCTGTAAAGGATTCACAGAGATGGTGAAAAATCTCAAGTGGGTTGCTTGAGGACTAGACGTAGGCACGGGAAGTGACCAAACCAATATAAATCAAGTTTGCATTTCTCTCTTTCCTCGTCTCATTTATGTTATTGCAATCAATTTTGTCTTGCATGGTTAAAGAACATTATTAAATTGATTGTTGCTTCTTCTTTTGCATTTTGAGCCTATCATTTAGAAGGGGATTAAAAGTTTGTTAGTGAAAAATTTTGAAACTTAATTCACCCCCCCCCCCCTCTTAAGTTATTGAGGTCACTTGTCCAACATCTCCCACATGCACCGTCCTGCAAGGCGAACTACTTGTTGGTACCCCTTCATCGATTGAATCATGGAAGCTATCATACCCCTGGGTTGGAAACCACTCAACCTAGAGCGGTATGATGGGACCACCAATCAAGATGAACATCTGGATACTAAATAATTTGTACACTAATGACAATGCAATCTTGTGTTGTTTCTTTCCAACGTCCCTCAAAGGGGTGGCATTAACCTGGTACGGTGGACTTCCTCCAAGGTCCATCGACAGCTTCAACATTCTTGTTGAGCACTTTAGTGCGTAACATGCAACCAGTCGGTCACATCGTATGACATTGACTGCTATGACCAGCCTACGTCAAGCAAATGATGAATCTCTCTGAAAATCAGGGACAGGTTTGGGCGCATTGTTGTCCAAATCCGTAATCTCAACCCATAGGTAGCATTCCACTCCATTCTCCTTGCTCTACAACCTGACAAGTTCGCGGACAGTTTGTGCCAAAAATCCCTAGTAGCATGGACGAGTAGTGCGAACAAGCCAACGGTTACATCCAGATGGAAGAGATATCCAGGTACAAGAATGAGGTCCAACAACCCGGACAAAAGTGCAACAAGCGAGAAGGAAACACCAAGACTAATTCACACAAGTCATACAAGTGGCACAAGTCGGACAAGCGCTAATCTTTCCCAAAAGGGCCCAGGTACAAGTGTTACACACTCTTGACGGCCAATCACATTACAATCAAGGGTTTAATCGTCGATGCAAATACCTCTTACTTTGCTTTGATTAGTAGGAAAACGCTCAACGAGCTCGGAGTCATCGTCTCCATATCCCATCTGAAGATGAAGTTCCCCACCTTGACGGGAGAGATTGTGACCATCAAGGAAGATCAAAAATAGGCACGACAGTGCTACACGAAAAGCCTAAAGTAGCACCCTATCCTCCTACCAGGGAGCCTGCCAAGCCTCACCCCACGACGGATGGTGCCACTCAAGTCATGAGCCTGGACAAAGGGTCTCTAGTCTGAGCCCTGACCATCTACCAAGCAAGCCTAGACGATGTTAACTCATTGGCAAGTGCACCAAATTGTCACAAGTAGTAAAGTAAAGCGGAAGTCTGAGTGTCAAGTCCACATGGACTTTGTTTGTACTTAGATTGGTGAAAACCCAATTTTGAAGCAATTGATAGAAAAGATAAGGAATTGCAAGTGAGAAATTAAAGGGGAACATAAAAGGCAAAAAGACAAGAAAAATAAACAATAATTTAAATGCAAAGGATGAATTCAAAATGCAAATGTGTTGGGGCCTAACATGCCAAAACTACTTGTGATGCAATGTTAATAATTTTTCTCTATCTAATGTTATCTCAGTTTTTACCCGTATCTACTATGATACTCTATCTTTGGTTCCCCGCATGAAGAGCCTAATTTATCTATTTTCTTTCCCAAATTCCTTTGCATAGATAAAATAGTAAATTGCATTAAGATTAAAGATGCATGAAATAGGATAAACAAAATATCACTCTATTTCTAGACATGATTTCATTTATATGTCATTTCCTAGTTCTCTAGAAAATAACAATTTTCCAATGCATTACCTCCTAAATAATACATGAACATGGGTGATCAGACCATAATCAATAACAATAAAGCACACAAAAAAACAATAAAAATTGGAATTGCATTAAATAGATAATAAGGAAGAGTTACATTACAAGAGTTTGGCCTACCAGGCTCCTAATAATGGGAGGTTTAGCCCATCATTGACATGAGAGGCTTTACACTTTAGGGGTTGATGGAGATAAAAGAAAAAGATGGATGAATAATGAAAGAGAGAAGGGAAAAATGACTAAAGAAAAAGGGTTTTCCCTATTAGAGATGCTTAGGCTTTGGGTGTATTCAATAGAGAGCTTTGGGTCTCGGTGTGTCTTTCTCCTTTACTTCCTACTCCTTTTATACGCCTAAGGTAGCTTAAAATTCACGCAACCTCGCGCTAAGCGTTCCCTTCTGGGCTTAGCAAGTATGGTAGTGATCATGCATTGAGTGTGGCGACATTTGGGCTTAGCAATATGGCGTCAATCGCACGCTTAGCGCGGGATTCACACTAAGCGCACCTTTGGGCTTCTTCGTGGGTCTTCTTCATGCTAAGCTTGTGCTAGCCACTAAGTGAGTTGACGTGCTGAGCCTGTCTTATACGCTAAACGAGTTGTCCTAATCTTCAACTTTTTCTTCAAGTTTTTGCATCAATTTTTCCTCCCAAGCACTTGTAATTTCCTTCTTTTGAATCCTGCTGGTCAAAAATTAAAATGATATTAAAATCCTCATTATTCCATTTAAAACAACAGTAAAGTAGACAAATTCTAATCATTCTTAGTCAAAATTGAAAATCAATTAAACCCAAATTTTGCATTTATCAAACGATGTATTCGATATAGATCCGCACGATGACACTTTTGATAGAGGCCCAAAGCTTATTGAAGAACTCATTAAATTGCAACTCGGACCCAAACCAAGGCAGTACGCAGCTTAGCAGGGACCTCATCAGCAATGAGCACAAACGCATAGTCGATGTCCTACACAAGAACGTTGACCTGTTCGCTTGGCAGCCATTTGACATGCTGGGAATCCACCTTAGCACTATCTGCCATAAGCTCATTATTTGTCCCTTGGCCAAACCGGTATCACAAAAGAAGAGGAAGATGGGAGAAGAATGACGCAAAGCGATTAATGAAGAAGTGGACAAGCTCCTCAAAGCCATCTTCATCAGAGAAGTTAGGTATTCCACCTGGCTTGCCAATGTCGGCATGGTAAAAAAAGTCAACGGAAAATGGAGAATGTGTATCGACTACATTGATATGAACATGGTATGTCCCAAGGATGCATACCCTTTGCCTAACATCAACAGGCTAATCGACAAAGTGTCTAGGTTCCAAGTACTAAGCTTCCTAGACGCCTATTCCGAATACAACCAGATAGGATGCATGCTCCAGACGAGGAGAAAACGACATTCATCACTGAAGATGCCAACTTTGCTATAGGGTCATGCCTTTTAGCCTTAAAAATACAAGCACTACATACTAGAGTTGATGGGATGGGTTTTCAAATAGTAGATCAGATGAAATGTTGAGGTCTACGTCGATTACATGGTGGTTAAATCCCACAGCCTAGCCCAACACGTGGCAAACCTGGAAGAGGTATTCGGAGAAATCCAAAAATATGACATGCGCCTCAACCTAGAAAAATGTACTTTCGAGGTTGGTGGAGACAAGTTCCTAGGCTTTATGATCACACATCGGGGAACAAAAGCCAACACCGACAAATGCACAAGCATACTAGAGATGCAAAGTCCTACAAACGTCAAAGAAGTCCAGAAGTTGAATGGTAGACTAGCATCTCTATCCAGGTTCCTCCCTAAGCTCACATAAAAGGAGAAACCATTCTACAAATTGCTCAAGAAAACAGAGCCATTCTTATGAGACGAAACCTTTGAACAAGCCTTCTTGGCCTTTAAGAAGACTATTGTCAGACCACCAGTCCTGAGTCGACCCAGGCCAAGAGTACCCCTACTTCTATATCTTTCAGTAGGTGGCGAAGTCGTTAGCTCAACCCTCATACAAGAGGAAGGGAAACACCAACTTCCTATTTACTTCACCAGCCGTTTACTCCATGACACCGAGAAACGCTACCAAATGATAGACAAGGTGTCTCTAGCACTCATTACCTCGGTCTGATGTCTCAGGCCATACTTTCTGAGTCACCAAGTGGTAGTTAAGAGGAACTACCCCATCAAACAGGTTTTGAGAAAGCCTGAATTGACAGGGAGAATGGTGGCATGATTTGAAAAAATTTTAGAGTTCGATCTCCAATATGAACCCTGCGGCCCCATGAAGACATAGCTCATGGCAGACATCTTGGCAGAATTTGCTAAGAACAACCAAACCACCCTAGATTGTGGAGCCTCTACATTGACGGTGCATCCAACATGAAGGGGAACGGGGCAAGAATCATCCTCGAAGGACCTGACAATGTCACTCTAGAGAAATCCCCCAAGCTCAACTTCAAAGCCTCAAACAATCAGGCCGAGTACGAAGCACTCATTATAGGTCTAAAACTAACAAGAGAAGTCACAGCTAAGAAGCTACGATGCTACACAGACTCGCATCTTGTCCAAGGGCAAGTTGCCAACAGATACCAAACAAAGGAAATAATGTTGCTCAAGTACTATCAAATTTCCAAAACTTTCATTGACAACTTCGAATGCTTTGATATGTTCTACATACCCAGGGAGAGCAACACCAGAGCAGACTTGCTCTCCAAGCTGGCTAACACCAAAAAGACCGAGTACCTCCAGCCTATCATTAAGGAGACACTCCAAACTCCCACCATAGACACTGAGGAAGTTATGGCAGGAGAAGACGAGGAACCAGACTACATAACCCCTTACAAGAATTTCCTAATCCGAGGGATGTTGCCGTCAAATGAGAATGAAGCCTGATGCCTAAAAAGGAAGGCTAGCTACTATGTCATCCTTGATGGGGAACTATTCAAAAAAGGGTTGACAACACCCCTGCAAAAATGCCTAAAATAGCCAATAGACAAACTATGTCATGAAAGAACTTCATGAAGGGATATGCGGTTTCCACACCGGGGGACGCGCCCTTGCAACAAAAGTGGTGTGTGCTGGCTACTACTGGCCAACACTTAGGGCAAACGCCCTTGACTTCACAAAGAGATGCAAATGATGCTGAGAGTTTACAGAAATTCCATGCATCCCTCCTTACAATCTCCATAGTTTGAGGTCCCCTTGGCCCTTTTCCATGTGGGGAATAGACATACCGGCACCACTGCCAAAGGCCCTAGGAGCAGTCAAATATCTACTAGTTGTTATCGACTACTTTACCAAGTGGATGGAGGCAAGTCCACTCCAAGAAATCACAGCCAACGAGGTGGAGAAGTTCACCTGGAAACACCTCATATGCAGGCATGGCCTCCTGTACACCATTGTCACCAACAATAACACCCAATTCAAAACTCAGACTTATGAAGACTTCCTGATGAGGCTGGGCGTCAAACACCTCACCACCTCTGTCAAGCATCCCCAAACCAACGGTCAAGCAAAGGCAGCTAACAGAGCCATCCTTAGGGGCCTACCGTTTCTAACAGAGCCACCTCATCACCTCTGTCAAACATCCCTAAGTGTAAAGGTATGTGGAAAAAGGAACCCCTAGTATACTCAGGACCTACCATTGTTCACCCTAGATAGCAATCAAGGAAACTTCTTATTGACTCACATATGGAATAGACATCATGATCCCTGTTGAAGTTGGGGAACCGTCAACAAGGAGAGTCTTGTTTCAAAAACAACAAAATGAAGAAAACAAGAGGACTAAAGACAATAGATGAAGCCCAAGAGATAGCCAAAATCAAAGAAGAAGCTACCAAGCTTCGAGCATCAAGAAGATATAATACATTGAATAAAATTCTACATCCGGAGCTTGTCAAACCCAAGGTCCACCCTTGGTGAGTCTCACCAAAATCTAGGATGGACATGTTGTTGGTCGTTTCTCCAAAGACTTGTCAAACCCAAGGTCTGACCTTGGTGAGTCTCTTTTCTCCAAAGGCTCGTCAAACCCAAGGTCCACCCTTGGTAAGTCTCTCCAAAACCTATGACAAACTATTCCTTGGTCGCTTCTCCAAAGGCTCACAAAACCCAAGGTTCGCCCTTGGCGAGTCTCACAGACTCGTCGAACCCATAGTTTGCCCTTGGTGAGTCTCGGTTCTCCAAAGGCTCGTAAAACCCAAGGTCCGCCCTTAGTGAGTCTCATAGGCTTGTCAAACCTATGGTTCGCCCTTGGTGAGTCTCACCAAAATCTAGGACAGATGTGTCGCTAGTCTTTTCTCCAAAGACTCGTCAAACCCAAGATCCGCCCTTGATGAGTCTTTTTTCTCCAAAGGCTTGTCAAACCCAAGGTCCTCCCTTGGTGAGCCTCAATGCAGCTCTACAGGTTTGCCAAACCCAAGGTCAGCCCTTGGTGAGCCTCACCAAAACCCAAGGCAAACACATCTTCTGTTGCTAAGTTCCATCTCCATATCAAGGTACACAAGGTCTACCCTTGACAATATGCCCTATTCCTAACTTTTATCTATGCAAGAATACAAGTATGAAGGAACATCAAAAACCCAAGGTTCTTCTTTGGTACAAAAACCCAAGGTTCTCCTTTGGTACAAAAACCCAAGGTCCACCCTTGGTACGCACTCCTACAAAACCCAAGGCACCCCTTTGGTCAGCTCACTCCTTAAGAACCACGATGACCACAATCAAAAGGTTCAGGTTCCACAAGACGAACTACCACCAGACTGGTCTATAAGACCTTTAATCAGGTGGAAATCATACTAACTCCTCACAACCATCAGAGGAGAAGCTCCATAGGTCAAGTGACCTATCACTGGACTGGTTGATAAAACCTTTAACCAAGTGCAAATCAAACCAACTCCTCACAAGTATCAAGGGAAAAGCTCCACAAAGCAAAATGAAGCACCACCAGATGAGTGACAAGACCTTTAATTAGGTTGAAATCAAACCTAAGATGATCTCGTGTCATCTACTTCTTTACTTCACACAAGACCATCAAGGTCTTGCTTCCTACATTAACAAAGAATTCACTCTCATCACGACGGGCTATTCATACTACCACAAGTAACGGAGCATTGCATACACAATGGCAAACACACAAGATATAACAGCAATGCAAACTTTGTTAACAAAGTAATAATGCAAATGCATTAGAAGAAAAATTGTCATAATTACAAAGCCTATGCGACCAAAGTCCAACAATAAAGAAAAACAAAGAAACATCGGCCTAAAAATTAGCCCCAACATCCTGTTCCTTGGCATCCTCCTTCTTAGCAGCAATATCTTTCTCATCAATCAGAACACTGTCCTTCATGTCCTTGAAAAGGTCAAAAAGACCAAAGTCAAGGTCCTTGGCGAAGAACTCAACCTGTCAGACGGCCTTGTTAAAGTCTTTTTCATCATATTCCACAACTTCCTTCTTGTACATTAGCAACTCCTCTTCAAGCTCTTTGCTGGCCTCCCTCTCCCTAGCCGTCCACAGCTTGGACTTCTCCAGCCTGGACTCCGACTCCTTCAGCCGGGCCTCAAGGTCCGCCGCCACTTTGGCAAGCTCATTCTTCTCTGCTGCAATGCCCTTCACCTTGCTAGCCAAGTCTTTTTTTCTCTCCCTACAAATCCTTGCAGCGCTCGAACAACTCATCATCATCCAACCTGGTGCGAAACAACTTGGCCAAAACACTGCCAGCCTTGGAAGACAGTTCGTGGTTTGACTTCACAGCTTGAGCAAAAGCAACGATGGCACTAGCTACCTTAGATCGCTCCACTCTCCAAACTGTGCGAGTAGTAGCCCTCCATTTGATGACCTCCACCTCCAAGAACGCCACTTTGCTTAGCGCCTCTTGGTGCTTTAGCCCATTTTCTTCAAGGATTACTAGACTTCACTAAAGAAAGACCTTGGTAGAATCGGTAGCATACTAGACCCCAACTAATCGGATGAGATTTTTGTCAAAGTTTGACACAAAGCCAACCAGGGCCTTCTATTCAGGCTTGTACCCCATACCCCATAGGGAATTAACATTGTTGAAGGTGTAGATGTGGTCCAAGGAAACATATGGGTGAGAGGAGGAGGAAGGTGATGTCGATGCCAACATGACCGAGGAAGGAACCCGAGGAACTAAAGAAGGAGGAGGCGGCATCTCGGGAGCACTTGTGGTCGCCACATCGACACTCAACAAGGGTGCAGTGATGGCAGATAGTGGAGCCACGATAGGACCAGCTAAAGCGGTTGGCACATCAACTTCAGTAGCCAAAGCAATCTCCTAAACAAGCACTGCAGAAGGAGGTGAAGGAGCAGGAACAACAACAACAATAGGAGCAAGACCCTCAACGGTCGATGGAGCCTGAGGCACATCTTGCAAACTTGAAGGGCGACCCGAACCGGGTGGGAACCCTGCAGCTTGCCTCAATGCACGAAGACTTAAAAGGGGCCTGGACTCCCCAATGTTGTCATTTCGCTTCTTCTTAGCCAAAAAAGAGGAAGGAACATCGAGGGAGACCTTAGCAACACCAGCAATAGGGCTAACCTCAATAGAAGGTTAACCCTTTTCTGCAGTAGTAGGGGCAACAACAGATGGTGGCATAGTCCCGCCAACAGGTCCGCCTTGCTTCACAAGTGGCCTTCAAGGAAAGTCACCCATAATTCCTACAAAACAAGCAACAACATCACAAACAAGTGTTAGCTCAGGACGACACCTACCTCAAACACAAAAGAGGACAAGGTAAGGCACTTTACCGCCCAAGGTAGTGAGGGGATCGCTCACCAAGGGAAGAGAAAAAATGGCATGTGCGTCTAGCGAGGTCGGCAATTGCTCCAAGATAGCCTTGTTGACCCTCTCCACAAGGGTCAAAAGATCCTCATCAAAAGACTTGAACTTGGTGGGGTCAAACTGCCAGTAGAACGGGAAGCGGGGCTCCCCATCCTAGTTTAACATCAGTGGCAAACCATCAACCACAACATCAGTAGCCAGGACCTTGAGAAAACGATCCTTGAAACGCCGAAAGACGTTCGAGTCAAACTCGAACAACTTCTTGGACATGCTGTTCAGGGAGACCCAACCGATCTTGCCGGTCAATTTCATTTGAAGGAAATAAAGAAACACCATCACATTGGGCCAAATGTTGAAGAAGAGGCACAGGACCTCAAAGGCCCTTACCATGGCCCAACTACTGGGTGGATTTGGGAAAAGGCCACGTTCAAGTGCTCAAGCAGAGCACTGTAGAATGCGGTCAAGGGGATAATGAGACCCAAGACCTCAAATAGGCACCTGTACAAAAAAAGAAGAAGCGCAGATTGCCTGACGCAGCTCTCAGGAAAAGAAAGTCATCGCTCCCGCAAGCCTGGACGACTATCTTGCAGGAGTCCCTCACTCATTCATAGCCAGCAACAACAGGGAGGGACGATGGTGACCCAATGTTATGGCTACGTCACACACGGGGAAATGCCTTAACGTCCCCACCACCACTTCTCCTTACTCCCCCAGAAATAGAAGAGGGGTGAACCATAGTGACCAGGATAAGTTCCCCGGCCGGGGAAGCAGTGAAAGGCTACACCCTCATGTGCAGGCGAGAAATGCATCCACCAGTACAACGTGAAACCCTCAACCTCTCCAAGGGAGTGCTCATTATCAGAAGCACCATGGCGAGTGTCCTTCAAGGAGAAACCATCAATGGAAATGACCTTTCGGTCCATCAGGGGTTGATGAATCGAACCCCCAGAGTTGCTACTACCCAAGCCATTGGCAAAGTCAGAAAGGAATGAAGACATGATCAAGAGGAAATGTACTTCAAGGATTGAAGAAGATGAACAGAGAAGAAAGGGAATCACAAAATTGTAAGTACAGGAATAAAGAAGATTTAGAAAGGGCAAGTAGAAATTTAAAGTGACGCTGGTCACGAATCAAACATCCACTCCATTTAAAAAAGAGGCAAACTCTTCGGTAACTGGTGGGAGCTAAAGTGGTGCCCTAATTTTTTGCACCACGACATAACCACACTTACCCATGCATTACGTCTCAGTATGTGCCCGCTCCACGAGTGACATGTATGCAAGAGTATTGCACATGCACCGCACATACCTACAACAACAAACAAAATGTAATATATGTCTTCAATACTCTCTCCAATGGTCAGAAAAGGGCAGAGTAGTCAAATATAGAGGCTTCCCTCAACTGACATGTCAAATCTTGCTTGCAAAGCCAAAGAACATGTCCACCCTGGGCAACTTGACTGAAGCAGCCCGGACAACACATGTCCAGGCTAGGGGGTCTCGACAAGCTTGACAAACCTATAATTTTCTCACCTGTCGAGGATACCACTCTCGATACCAAAAAAATACTTGTCCATGCTTGAGGGCTTGACCAACTCGTCACCCTCCTACTTGTCAAGGCTACTACCCCCGACATCAGACAATCTCCCTCGACACAAGACAATCTCCTTCGACTATTTCTTTCGCCCGCAAGCTGGCTCAGAGCATGTGGCTTATGTACTTTCCAGGGTCCACAAAGTACATGTGGCAAGCTACGTGGCACTCAATTACACATGTTAGCCCTAACACAGTAGCACAGACGTCCAACCCATAGCAGCCAAGCTCTCAACCGACAGGTTATCTCAAACCTCTTATTATTTGAATATATTATTGCCTCTGTATCTCTTGGCAGGTATCCAATTATTTATAAAGCTACACATTATCTATAAGTAACAATTATCTACTAACTTTTATCTCTAAGTTATACATTATCTCTAACCTTATCTATAAGCCACCTTTATCTACTGGCTATTATCTATAAGTTAGTAATTATATGCTAGGGTTGTTATGTCACTGTAATAGCCCCTATCAATAAGGACTTGCAGCTCTCTCTCCACACTATAAGTATCAAGTTCCCTCATACTATTTTTATACACATTCTCACTTATTCTCCTAACTCACGTACTTACTTGAGCATCTGAGTCCTTTGTTTTGCAAGTCCCCCCTCTTGTCCTCCTAACAAAGGCCACTCTTAGTACAATGTGAAAAGTCTAGGAGCCCACTTTGTCCATGCCCACCCTGACGTGTCCCAGCTCTAGATTTTGGTAAGTACACATCATAATCAAGACCTAGGATTCTACTTTTGTAGTCATCCCAAAGGACCATAATTCATGATTCATTTCTTCAAACCATTACTTGAAACACTTCAATTATAACATTTGAATGAATTGAAAAACTTGATGGATTTGCAAATCCTCAAACACCTTAAAAGAATAGCATTCAGTTGTAATAAATCACATATACAATCAAGAAAAGCTAAGGTGTGGTAAAGCCAAATACACATTCTAACCAAGCTTCCATGACGTGATTAAAAAGAATCTAAAGGAAAACTAGAACAATGAACTATTTGGGTAAGTTTGTTTTAGAAGTATTTCTAAGAGAAAAAAAATAATGAGATGAGCTTTTCTATTAGTTAATCATTAGTTAATTTTTTTCGCTAATAAAAAAACATTAGTAAATTTATAGAAGTTTTCTCATATAATTTTTTGAAAGATAAGAAGACATCTATAAATTAACTAATGGTTAGTTAATAAAAAATTCATTTTAACTTATGAAAAAACTTATCTTATTATTTTTTCTTATTTTCTCCTCCTAGTAGCACTTCTAGAAAAACTTACCCAAAAAGTAACAAGAGACAAATAAAGTTGGATACTCTACTGATAACTGCTATGTATAGGTATATTTTGGGATTAAATTATGTAGGAATAGTTAACTTTTCTCTCTTATTTCTTCCCTTTTGTGTGAATAATTGAAATTTTAACATCATTTAAGTTTTTGTGCACAAAGTGTAAAAAGCTTGTGAATTTATAGTGTTTGGTGACTAATTGGCACAAAAAAGCAAAGTAAAGCCCAAAGAAGCAAAATTAAAGATCTAAAATTACTCGCTCAGCATTTCTCAGGTGCTCAGCGCAACGCAGATGCTTAGCGGACAACGCACGCTTAACGCCAGAAAGTATGAAGACGTCTGAATCATGAATATGTGCTTAGCGCGAGTCACTCGCTAAGCGCGAGATTACTATCATACTCGCTAAGCATGAAATTGCACTTAGCGTGAAGGTTACGTAAAAATCAAACTGAACTACACCTATAAAAGAAGGAGAGAGAAAAAGAAAAAAAATACACTTAAAATTCAAGAGAATACAATTCCTTACAGAAGGCAAAGGTCGAAAGCAGGAGAAGCAACCATTCGGAGCCATTCCTTTGCTTAATTCCCTTTCTCAATTCCCTTTTTCTAAATATTATCCTTTTGCAATGGTAAAATCTCCTATGACAATAAAAGGCTAAATCCTTTTTGTTGGGAGCTTAGTAGCCAACTACTCTTGATGTAATTTTTTTCCTATCTATTTATGAATATTACTTTTTTATTATCTTTTTCTGTGCTTAATTTATATGTTTATGACTTGATCACTCATTTGCTTAGTAAGTTTTAGGGGTAGCATTGAGAAGTGTTATTCTCTAATAGAAGTAGGAAAGAGTATCTAAATAATTCATCATTAGGGATAAGTTGATTTGCTTAGCCTGTTATAAATATCCATTTTTAATGCAATTTAATTGATTTTATCTCTTAAATGAATTTGAGAGAAAAAATAGATAAATTAGACTCTTTCACTTAAGGGATTATAATTGAAATATATGAGTAGATGCAGGTAAAATTTGGAATAAACATAAATAGAAAAAAACATGAACATTACATCAAGAATAACTTTGGTAGGTTAAGCTCCACCATTCTCATCTTCTAAATTAAATTTTGCAATAATATTGGCTTCTCTCATGTTTTTTGTTTTAATTAATTAATTTACTTTTATGTTTATTTTTCTCTCTTGTTTATTTTAATTTATTTTATGTCAATTTATTCTACTATTTTTTCCAAACCTTTTAAACCAATTTATTTATTGCTTAAAAATTTAATATTCATCCACGATAAAGTTCCTCTAAATTCAATTCTTGAAGTTTCGTTTTAACTTTACTGGTTAGAACAATCTAGTGCACTTACCAATAATTCAACATCTACTCACGGCAAGAAATAATTCTTCGAGTGAGTTCTATAACTAATTAACGATGTTGGAGTTTTGTTCCTTGGCTATGAATTTAAGCAAAAGACAACAAAGGCAATTTTTTCAACGCAAAGGAACTGTATGTAAGCAAATTAGACAACCGTTATACTCATGCACTCATACGCTAACAACAACACAATACCCGCACTTAGGAGTTATAAAATTAAAAAAAAAATCATATTTTGTCGATAGAATATCTTTTGAAATTCTTTCTCGAAAATTTTTCTCATCATTTTTTTTCTTAAATAGTATTTTATTTATCGTGTTAATAAATAATATTTTAATCCAGGAAAAAACATGGATATATTTGATTTATACAATATATAATATTCTATCACGATAATTTATATAATACATAATTTTCTATTGTTATCTGACTTGTTATCTAGTAACACCAAAAATATGTTAATAACTTTAAGTGATGTTATATCCTCCTACTTCATCTTCCTATTACCTTTCATGATAAGTATTGAAGAAAAGAAAAGGTAAAAATATTTAGAACTTACCGTAAAATATAGTATTGAAGAAAAGAAAAAGTAAAAACATTTAATCACTTCAAAATTGGAAGTTTTAACAAATTTAAAATTATAATCAATTATCGTGTTTTTATCCAATTCTTTTATTTTTTTTCTCATCCAGTATTTTAGAGCATTTTTAATGAGAATTTTTAAAGTTTTTTAAGTTATTTTTTGATTCTCACAATGTCATATTATTATAAAAAAATACACACAATTATACTTTCATGTTAAGAAAGTTTAGGAATCATTAGAAAACTCATAATTTTATGTTTTTTTTCCACTTAATTATGATTTAATTATGATGTTGTTATATTTTAAATGAATATTATTTTTTATTACAAAGAAATAGTTTTTTTATAAAAAATAAAAATCATATCTTTAAAAAATTCACATAAATTTGTTCCAATAAAAAATGACACTCATTTAAGAAATCCTTAAAAAAAAAAAAATCCTTGATCTAAACCAGTCCTAGATCCTTAAAATAGGATTTAACTTTCCCAAAAAGATTCTGACGGTGGAACCAGGCAACAACCCAGAACCGGGTCCGTCCGGTTGGGCCGTTCTGGCTGGAGTGAGACAAAAGTGAAAGGACGGATATACCCCCGGATTCATATTTGTTTGTTCTGAGTGGTTCCGTGTTGTTGCTCTGAGATCGAAGCATTTCTTTGTATTGTTATTATTATAGCAGGCACCTAATAGATAGATAGATAGATACGTAGGGATAGGGTTAAGGCCATGGAGCGCATCATCTGCGCCAAGTACAAGCTAGGTCGCAAGATCGGAAGCGGATCCTTCGGCGAAATCTACCTTGGTCTCTCTCTCTCTCTCTCAATTTTTCTTCACAAATCTCAATTCCTAATTTTAATTATTGTTGCTTTCGATGTTAATGCTATTATGTTCTGATTGCGATTCAATTCAATTCAATTCTGCAGCGACGAATATTGATACCTTCGAGATCGTCGCCGTCAAGATCGTATGCTGCTTTCTGTTCCTACGCTTTTTTAATTCAATTAGTGCAGTTTCAGCTTCGTTTGATTTATTTTTTTTATCAGCAAAGGTAAGCTATATATTAATTGGAGTACCAGAGGTACTGAATAGTACATAAAGGACCATACAAATGGTTCCACAATCAGACATTCATATTCTGAAAGGGAACCAGAGTATGGATATAGATTTGTTCTGAAATTTACATTAAATAGGCTCATAACGATGTAGTCTACTACTGATACTAAAAGCTTTGTGTAAAGCTGCTTGCCCATTGATTGAAATGGACTGTGAAACCTTTCTCAAAACCCCTTAGCCAAGACCACAGTAGGAAAGTCGCATCTTCAAACAGTGCATTAGCATTGAAAGTGGCATTAGAGAACACTATGTTGTTTCTAAGCTTCCAAATGGATCATGTTAAGGCTAACCACCAGTATTGCCATCTGTTCATCCTTACTCCATCAAGTTGAACACCCAAATGTTGTAGGAAATGCTGCTTTGGGCTTAATGGGAAAGCACCTTTAATGTGCAGCCATGTCATAGTGTCCCACCAAATGGGTTTTATGTTGCTGCAATGTAGGAATAAATGGGATGCATCTTCCTCTTGAGATCTGCAGAACGGACACAGCATATCTGTGATCTGTACTTGACGCCTCCTCAAATTTTGTTTTGTCGGCAATCTGTCTCTCAACAATCTCCACGCAAATACCGCAAACCTAGCTGGAATCCTTATTCTCCATAGTTTCACAAAACAGTCTTCCTGTCTACCAGCTGCTGCCTCTTCCCTTAGCATATTGTATGCGCTTCGTGTTGAATATTGGCCCTCTGGATCACCCATCCATACCCAAGCATCTGTGCCTTGTTGCTGAATTGACTTATCTGCAATATCTGTTAGGAAACTAACCGCTGAATCGATTTCATTTTCAAACAATGGTCTTCTCCACGTAAGAATCCACTCCCACCCTATGTCTTTATGCATTCCCATCGATTTTATGATTTGATTCTGCTGTGATGATATTAAGTATAGTCTAGGATACTTCTCAGCCAATGATTCCTCCTCCCCGGTCCACTTATCCTCCCAAAATTTGATTTGATCTCCACTACCCACCTTCCACTTCATTCCCTTTCGAATGAGCTGTCCTTGATGTGAGCTGCTGAAAGTCTTTTGTAAATCTCTCCACCAAATGGATTTGTGGCCTGCCCTACCCGCTTCAGCCAAGCCTCTCCATCCTCCATATTTTGATTCTAGCACCTTAGCCCATAATTCCCCTCTTTGTTGCCTAAGATTCCACTCCCATTTGTCAAGCAAAGCCATGTTGAAGTTGTTAATGTCCTTTATGCCCAATCCTCCCTTCTCTTTCGGCAAGCACACTGTCTCCCAATTGATCCATGCAATTTTGGTTTGGTCAGGCCCTCCTCCCCATAGGAAGCTACGTTGTATCCTCACCAACTTGTCGACCACTGATTTAGGCACCCTGAAAAAAGACAAAAAGTAAATTGGAATCGATGTTAGCACTGATTGTATGAGTGTCACTCTCCCCCCAAAAGATATGTGTCTCTGTTTCCACCTCGCTAACTTTCTCTCACATTTGTGGATTATAGGGTCCCACAAATGACATCTCCTCGGGTTTGCTCCTAAGGGTATTCCCAGGTAAGTAAAAGGGAGAGCCAGCAAACGGCAATTCAGATAATTAGCTGCCTGTTGCTTCCATAGATCAGATTGGCCAAAGCTTCAAAACAACTCTTTGCAAAATTGATTTTAAGGCCTGAGGCAAGTTCAAATGATCTTAAGATGGCTTTGATTGTTTTAACATTCTCCATATTCGCCTCCCCAAAAAAGTTTGATTATTGTCTGGTTGTGGTTTCGCATCATTAGTAATTATGCATTCTAGCAGATTCGGATTCTTTAACTCTTCGAGTTTTGTTTGCAGGAGAACGGTAAAACGAAGCATCCACAATTGCTTTACGAGGCCAAGCTCTACAATATTCTTCAAGGAGGAAGTATGCCCTTTTTCCTCTTTTTTTTTTAATAATAAATTGATGCAATTTGGATTATTTTTTTAAATTGATAATTAGTTGTGCATTTGTGTGTGTATGTCTGCATAAGTGAATGAATGAGTTGGTGTATCCGTGTATGGACTATAGAGTTTGGAGAGTTTTACTTTTAGGAACATGGTGAGGTTTGAAGATTTTGAATTTCTTTCTTTTTTTGGAATCCAGGTGGCATCCCGAACATAAAATGGTGCGGCGTAGACGGGGAGGATAATGTGCTTGTTATGGACTTGCTGGGACCTAGTCTTGAGGATCTTTTTGTCTACTGTGGAAGAAAGTTCTCCCTCAAATCTGTGTTAATGTTGGCCGATCAAATGGTAACCAGTCATCTCTTTTAATTATTATTATCATATGGGTTACTATGTTGTCTGCAAATTGTTCATGTGTTCAGCTCAAAGGACAGCAAGACCTCTTCCCTCTTGCCTCTTGGCCCTTTAAGTCCCGTTCTCTCAGCCTTATTCTTTTATTTAGTCTCGTGGAAAATTTTGCAGTCAGTGTCGCTTTGTTATAAATTTTGTTATGTCATGATGCCTAGTGAGTGAAGTGTGCAGTTGATGATAACTTTTTTCTTAATTATTTTGTGCAGATGACTAGAATAGAATATGTGCATTCTAAAGGATTCCTACACAGGGATATAAAACCTGACAACTTTCTCATGGGACTTGGTCGGAAGGCAAACCAGGTGACTATCCTGTTGTGGTTTCGTCTTCATTTGGAGTTGACTTGCATTGTCATTCCCCCAGTTTATTAGTTGGCATCAAATTAAATATACATGATCATGGTGTACTTGACAGGTTTATATAATTGATTTTGGGCTTGCAAAACGATATAGGGACTCCTCAACTAATCGCCACATCCCTTACAGGTTTCTAACTTTCTACTATTGTATTCCATTGAATTATCTCTCTCTCTCCCTTTTTTCTTTTGGGTTTGATCCAATTTCTTAATCAATTTTCATGAATAACACAATATTTTTGGGAGTATTTCTTTTTTAGTTTCTTCTCTTTTCATCCCTGATAAATATACCAGAATTAATAATAACAAATTGTACTGGACAGGGAGAACAAAAACTTAACAGGGACTGCACGCTATGCTAGTTGCAATACTCATCTTGGGATTGGTAAGTCAGAAGAAGTTATTTAAGCCCTTCACTCCATATAAAATTCAATTTTTGTTTATGTTCAATTTCTATTTTATTTGTAGAGCAAAGTCGACGGGATGATTTGGAGTCACTTGGGTATGTGCTTTTGTACTTCCTTAGAGGAAGGTATGACATTCTAATCTACTTGTTTTACTTTAATGGGCATTTTTTTAATCCATTGGGAGCAATTTAATGAAATGTTCTAACTTGTAAATGACTGAACATTTGTGTTTAGCCTTCCTTGGCAAAACCTAAAGGCTGCAACAAAGAAGCAAAAGTATGATAAAATATGTGAGAAGAAAGTATCAACTCCTATTGAGGTAAGTGTTTGGACATTTATTTGATGTGTAGGTTTTTTTATCACGATTCTTATGTGTTGGGATTTGATCATGATTCTTATTTGTTTGTTATTTTCAAGGTATTATGCAAATCTCATCCTGTAGAGTTTGCTTCATACTTTCATTACTGTCACTCTCTGACCTTTGATCAGAGACCGGATTATGGATTCTTGAAGCGCCTATTTCGGGACCTATTTGCTCGAGAAGGTGATTATTTTGATGATTTCTTGAGTAATATGGAATCAAATTACCTGCAGAATTGTGTTTATATTCCTTCAAAATAGCATCTTTGGATATTGAAGTTATTATTATTATTATTATAACTGAAAGTTGGGATTTAACAGATCATTAAGTATATCAAATGTGGTGACAGTGGCAATATTTGTCTTTGTTTTCATATCTACATTTATGTAATTTTCCTTTTCTATTTCCCCTTATCGGTAAGTGCAGGTTATGAATTTGATTATGTATTTGATTGGACTATTTTAAAGTACCAGCAGGCACAAAAGAATAGAGTCCAGTCTCGTATATCTGTGAGTATATTTGCTCTACATGAAGAGGTTTGAGTCTTCCCATGCTTATAATACTAATTTTTGTCATATTGCAGACAGTCCCTGGAACAAGCAGTAGTCCTGCAATGCCAATGGATGTAGACAACCATCGAGGTTGGTGCATCTGAAATTATTTACATAATTTTTTGTGATTCTGCATAAACAATGTTGTGTTCAGTATTACTCGTTGGCAGGTATTAATGCTTATTCAGGGGATGTCACAGCAGAACGCATTAAGTCAGGCAATGTTACTGGTTCTGGTGTTAAAATTCAGTTTAAATCACCAGTTGGCAAAAATTTGGGCTCTGAAAAGCCTCTGGACAAGAATGTAAGTCATCTTTGAGTAAAATATTTATAAATTTTTATTATGACTACGTGTTTAAAAATTATGAAATAGATCAGTGTTTAAAGCAATATTTAATTAATTTCATCATTTACTTCTAGATTTTTGGTGAAGCGAATATACCCTCTACCTCATACTCTGTTGCTGGTACCTCAAGAAGGAACACCTTGAAGCCTGCCTTGTCCACTGAAGCTCCTAACCCTGGACATGGGCAAGGTAGTAATAAAATTGGCCCTTCGAGTAGCTGGATTTCATCTGTGCAGCGCATATCTTCTGCCAAATGAATGCCCAATATGGTAATTTTCTGGTTCATAATAAATGTGCTGCAGCAAGTGTTATTGTCTCTATGCCCCAATTATATCATCGACTGTTAATATTATGTGTTTTTTCAGGTTTGATTCTGATCAAGAAGATTCCTTGTATACATTCATTAACCTGCAAATTTGTGGTATTTGCTTGCTTCAACTGTACATTTTTGGTCAAGAATTTTCAAGTGATCTATCCAGGGAGACTGCAAATGGCTGCAAGGTTGATAAATTTCAAAGCTCATCTTCTGAGACCATCTTGTGTTGCTTTTTCCCTAAGGTGACTGCAAACGATTGTTTGGTATAAATAACAGACTACCCAGGCTTGGCTGCTTTGCTGTAGATAGATTTCAAATGTGACACATGGCAATCTTGTGTATCCATGTTTTATGTAAAATTAATGCGTGAATGTAGCCCTGTTTTGATGATAATTATCATTGGGCCATATGTTATATGGTGACTCAATTTAGTTTAAATTGATTGACGATATTATGAATTGTAGGTGTATTTTCAGTTGGTTCTGTTAAGGTATATTTGATTTTACTTTTTTGCTTTTGTTGGTAATTTATTTTTACCTGGTTATGCTATTTTCACTGCCTAAATAACATACCATGTAACTGTATATCATGCTTTGAAGCTTTCCATAAATGAAATTTCTTTGAATGTGGGAAAACCTAAACTGGGAAAAGGTTTTATCATAAATATTTTATCAATTTTTTTGGTGTTCTGACTTCTTTCATTGCTGTCAGATCATTTGTCTCTGATGATGCTGAGTTGATATTCCTGTTCACATGGTCATGTTTTCAGAGAATGTAACTATCATATCAGAGGCAGAATTTTGGCCTACAAAGTTACTTAATTATTGAGATTTGTATCTCATCATTGGTTTTTCCATTTGGTCTAAATCTTGATGTTATTCAAGGAAAAATCTTCAGTCTCCTGCCAGTGTCAAATTTTAAAATTTATATAATTACCCATAGTTGGAACAATCAAAGATTTGCTGCTTTAGATTTCCTCTTGATTTTATCAACTTATTTTTATGAGTTTTCAAAATTTTCAATTCATACGTGTTGCTCAGGAAGCACTTCTTTACTTGTAGGTAGCTCGAATTTGACTATCAGCCAGATTAACTTGTATTGTCATTCTTGGGATGAATGAAAACCTGGTCTTATTTCAGTGTAGTTCAAGGTTTGGATAAATTACTGTGCATTTGTTGTTCCTGTGATAAAACTAATTGCATATGAGCAGCTCAATTATCAGTTCGCACTTTCTCTTTTGCAGGACTTCTTTTTTCAACCTATATTGTCTGAAGGATGAAATATGACTGACAGTTGGTATATATGGATGCTATTATCAACTGGAACATACCTCTCCATACAGATTGGGTTGTCATAGCATTCTGGGAGTCTTCAGCTTTGTGACAAAGCTTGAAATGAGAATTGCTTTTGATATGGATGTTAGTTAGCAAAGATGATTCAAGATCTGTGATTCTAACCAACATTTGTGTAAAGTTGACTATTCATTTTTCAGTTGATGGACTTGATCAGTGATCATTGATTTTGTTGCTGGTTACAAGTGGGTCTCTCGAGGAAAATTATAGTAGAAAACAATGCATATGAAGGAAGCTCAGTTTCATATATTGAGAAACATTTGGTTTTAACAGTGTCAAGATGAATATTCTGAGTTCCTTTTCTGGATAGACTATATACTTGGTGTTTATTGGTTAGCAAGATTACCCATGACTTTCATGGCCCATGCCACTCACATGCGTACAAGTTTAGTACAGTGAGATCAGCATCACATGTTTTTACTAACATGTATACACTGTTTTGCATTGTTGTCTAGCTACAGCCCATGTCAGATGGATACATGTAATGGTGAACAGAAGCATCACAATGAAAGACCAATGCTATAGTAGATATTCCAAATTCAATTTCTTGATTGGTATGAATGACAAACAAAAAGTCATTTAAAACATGAATGTGAGGACTCTGGCACACACGTTATCCTACATTGCTTGATGTTGGTGTTTCAAGCACATCCAAAGCATCAGGTGAATGGAAATTTTACTTGAAAGCTTGGAAAGCAGCATCATTGAGGTTCAGATGGTTATAAATTCTGAATTGCATAAACGAATACAGATTGGTTTAACGGTTTTTGACGTATGCTGACATGTAATTGCATGAAGCACCTATCTTCTTCACCTTTAAAGATCCTTTGTGCCAACTAATGATCGTAAAAGAGTCTTAGAAGCAAGAAAAATGACTGAGGCATGAAAAGGATTTCATTCTCTTGGATGCAACCTAGTCTTATATGTAGTTAATTCTTATCTAGTCTTTTTGAATTAAAAGTTTTTATGATAATTTTTTTCTTATATGTTGTTAATTACAAATTTTGCATTATGTTGATTTAGCCTGAAGAGGCCGAAGCAACTTGTATAGTTTTAAGTTTAATATTTGGTTGTCCCGAGCTTTTCTTGACAGGTAATTTTGTGAGGAGAAATGTTATTATTTATACAACAATTTCTACAATAAATTTTAGCGAGAGAGAGTGTTATGAGCTTGGAGTTCGAGGACCAAGCAGCCTCCTAAGAGAGGAGTGGGAGAGAGAGAACTAAGGAGGAACGTTTTTTGCTATTTTCTGATATCCTTCCAACACCATTTCTTTACATATATATATAGTTGTTATAGAGGGGACGACAAGCAAAAACGAAAAAGATAAAAGCAATCCAAAATATCCTAACAACAAATATGCCTTTATTCCACTACCTACGCATCTTTTAGAAGACACGATGCTATCACATGGGTTTGCGCTTTTCCTACGTACGGTGCATGATGCATGATGCATGATGCCAGCCATGTTGTACGTTCCTTCCTCTTGGGCCTTTGGTGCTTACTTCCTGCAGACCATTTTACTATTCCTATCATTCCACGCCTTGGAATTCACATTGCCCTCAATAGCCATTCCATGACTGTAACACCAACTGTCGCACTCCTCAGCCACCGAAGACCGCCTGAGGTGCTTGGCCAAACTTGATGTCGTTCACGCCGCCTGACGCCAACTGGATGCCTTCCTTGAGCCTGAGACCCGGATCTGTCCGGCCTCGCTGGCTCGAGTTTCCGCTTGGCGTAGGACCAGAAGATGGTGGCGCGGCGGGGTTATGGGTGGAGCTGTATGGGTACGAAAGGTGGTGGCGGAGGCGTCGTGGCTGGTGGAGCTGGCGGCAGAAGCGTCGTGGCTGGCAGAGGTGGCGGTTGCGGAGGCGGTGCGGTGGAGGTGGTGGCGGCAACGGCGGAGGGGTCGGTGGAGTTAACGGCAGTGGCGTCAGATGGCGGAGGTGGGAACGGAGTCCGCGGCAGAGGTCCGGGTGGTCGAGGTAGTCGGAGGAGAAGGGCATCCAGTTGGGCGTCGAGGCGGCGCGTAACGGCCTCGTTGGCCAGGGCTCGGCGCTGCAAGGCAGTGGTCGCGTTGGTGGTAGCCATGGAAGTGGCGTATGGTGGGTGGCAGCCATGCAGTACGTTCCTTCCTCTTGGGCTTTGGTGCTTACTTCCTGCAGACTCATTTTACTATTCCTATGCAGGAAGTAAGCACCAAAGGCCCAAGAGGAAGGAACGTACTGCATGGCTGGCATCATGCATCATGCATACATGCACCGTACGTAGGAAAAGCGCAAACCCATGTGATAGCATCGTGTCTTCTAGAAGATGCGTAGGTAGTGGAATAAAGGCATACTTGCTGTTAGGATATTTCGGATTTCTTTTATCTTTTCTGTTTTTGCTTGTCGGGACTTGTCCCCTCTATAACAGCTATATATATGTAAAGAAATGGTGCTGGAAGGATATCAGAAAATAGCAGAAAACGTTCCTCCATAGTTCTCTCTCTCCCACTCTCTTATTCTCTCTTAGGAGGCTGCTTGGTCCTCGAACTCCAAGCTCGTAACAGAGAGAGAGAGATAAGTGAGAAATATGAATTGTAATTAATGATGTGGAGATAGATAGAGGGAAAAAATGTTGTATGAGTTATATGAATAGAACAATTCATTTGTAAATATATCTGTGGACATTCTCCAGGGGACTTAGGGTTGAATAATGTTGAGGACGTCGGATTATGGAACAGTCTCTTCAAAAAAAAATTCCTAAAACAAATGAAACTTGAATTATTTACCGTTAGATTTTAAACGAATAGTTCAGAGATCATTTGGTTAAGTAGAGTAGCCCAACTAAACATAAAACTTCAATCCCAATCATTGTGATGGTTTATAATAGCAATTGTGAGGATTTGGATTTCTTAACCAATCCTTATATCAACATAAATTTAGGGTTTGTCTTATCAAATTTGGTTCCTTTGCCCACGGGTGCAACAGCCAATTAAAAAAGAGAAAAGTTTGAAAAAAAAAAAGAGAATTGAAGGAAAGAAAATTTTGTTTTTTTACTGTTAAATTATTTTCCTTTTATTTTCTCTTTAATTAAATAAAAAATATATTGTTATTGATGCTTTCTTTCTTTATTTTTTTCCTGTCCAAACATCAAAGCAATGGTGTATTTTAAAGAATAAAGTATATTTAACATATTTTTATATATTATCGAAATTTTAATTTTTTTAATTAATGATTATAATCATATTTTATCTTTTAAAATCTAAAGTATATTATCTCGTTTCTATTTGATAGAAGGCGATGGACTCTTTATTGGTTCGAATTTCTTTTTATCTGTTCCTCAGTTATTTATCTTATATACTTTTTATATATAGTTTTTTTGGTAAAATAATATGCACTAATAAAATTATTTGTAAGCTAACCAGTAAAGTGTACGCGGCTTTTTATATAAAAAGTAATTGCCCTACTAATAGTTCATTTTTTTATGAAAACTAATAATTCATTTTTATTTTTGGAACTCTAAACTTTCTTCTATATTTTGAGTGATGTTAACCTAAACACGAGAAAAGATTTAATCAAATAGAGACTGGTAAGTGGATAAGTCAAAATGTAAAGTTACTTAGATGTCATTTTTCTTATTCTAATTTAATCATATCAAATAATTTCATATTGAAATTGGTATGGTATTTTTTTTGTCTTTTGTTAAGAAATTGATTTTCCATGAATTTCTTAACTCGTTTTTATTTAAAATCACCTAAAGAAATCATTTCTTCACGAACCAATTTCGTAAGGTGGCAATTTTTTTTTTTTTTTTTGTAAATGACTATGAAATCAGTTTTGGAAAATTGATTTTTTAAGGTGGTTAAAGAAAATTGATTTTTTATTATCTGTAATTGTTTTTTTTGTTTTCTATTTAGTTTTTTTGATAAAACTATTTTTTTGTTTTGTAATTAGTTTTAAAAAAATATCCATTTGTGTTTTTTCTTATGTCTTTGTATATTTTTTGTTTATTCATTCAATTTTTTATAAAATTATCCCAATCTTTCTATACAAAAAATGAGTTAATTTTTTAATAAAATTTGTATTTAACCCACAACTTTAGTTGAACTAAAAAAGAGATTATGTTAACAAAATAAAATAGAATTATAAATAATACAACATAATATTTAATGGTACCGATTTTATTATTCTACAACAAGAAGATTACACACAAAATTCGTAAAACAAAAACATAATTAGGACCATACAAAACAAACATAAACGAAAAAACTAGTTATTACTCAAACATATTGTTGGAACATTATTTAACGTACTTGATGACACGTTGCAAGTACAAAATACATACTTCTTAAGGTGAGATCAATTCTCTTTTGGAAACACTTGTGTTACATATTAACAAGACATGGGCATACAATGTAAATTTGTTAATAACAAATTAATTTGTAACCTAAAATACAAAAACATTACCTTGACAATATTGTGCAATGTAATATTCAAATAACATTTGGAGTGAAGAGGAAAGGAAGAAAACACAACGGCCTATAGAGTATATAATTTAATGCAATAAAAGAAATAAACTATATGTGACACGAAAAGTAAGAAACTAACAAGAAAAGTAAGAAACTTACCTCTTGCAAAACTAAGACAGAACCAACAATTATATATTGGCCTAAATCTTCATGTTGTATGATTATCCGTCACAAAGTGACATCAATAGTGCCCATAGGATCCTAAAATTAAAACTTTCATCAATGAATATCTCAAAAATAACAATGTAATTGTTAAAGACTTAATTATGCTTGACTACCTTGAGCGTAACTCTCATGTTGCCAAAATAGTTTGGGGTACAAGTTTTGACAATGACGGTTGTTAACGATACACGATCAAAAGTATAATCAATGGACCCTAACTTTGTCCCGTGAGGTGTGTCATCAGTATTTACTGATCCTATAATTATATGAATTCAACAATCAATTGAGGGTTTGGGTGTATGAAATACAATAAATGTTTTACAGTAGCTGACCTTGTGATCGAACGAATTCTAAAGCACATAACCATGGATTCTTGTTAAATCCAGGTTGGCTTTCTGGGTGGGCACACATTATGAATTCTTGAATTGGGAGTGGCTTCCTAGATTGGTGATTCACCTTGACAACCTGTATGACCCCTATGGGACTAGGAATAAGTGGTCTTAAACTAAAGGATAATTGATTTGGGTTAGAAGGATAAACAAAGGATGAAAGGTTTGAGTCATCAATGTCAAGAAGTTCCCACAATGTATTGTCCATGATGAATGAGAGTTTATGAGAAAAATAAATGGTTTGAAGATGATGAGATATTGAAGTTAACATCAGTACATTACTTATATTTATACAAATATGTTGATCATTTTCATTCATTGTCATCTCGGTCGCTCCTTTTCTGGCATAAAACTTGAAGCACTACAAATTCCTGACAAGTGAATAGTAGTCTCATTTACATCAATGCAATCTGGGCCATTGATTGTCGTCGATGCTATCTTGGATACTGCTTTTCTACCATAAAAAACGAAGCTTTGTAGGATTCTTGACAGGTGAACAATAACCTCGTTTACGTTAATGCATTCTAGGTCGTTGATTGTCATTGGTGATATCTTAGCCACTGCTTTTCTACCACTAAAGATGAAGCTCAGAAGGATTCTTGATGGGTGAATAGTAACATCATTTACGTCAACGCATTTTGGGTCGTTGGTTGTCATTGGTGCTATCTCGGCCACTTTTTTCTTCCACAAAAGACGAAACTCTGCAGGATTCCTAACAGGTGAACAATAATCTCGTTTACATCAATGCATTATAGGCCGTTGATTACCGTTGGTGCTATCTTGGCCACTGCTTTTCTACCACAAAAGACGAAGCTCTACAAGATTCCTGAAGGGTGAACACTAACATCATTTACATCAAATTTTGAAGTAATGATTTTTTTTAAAATTTTGGGGCACTTTTTTAATGCATTTTTAGGTCGATTGGAGTCATGAAAGTTATATCATCGACTTCATCGACATGAAAACTATTTGGAATGAATCATTATTTGAACTAAAATAACTGATACACATAATCATATAAGTGGCAAAAGTTTGATAATAAATTGTTAATGACAACAAATTAACATATCAACATAAGTAAATTATATAAACAAATACTGACAATAATTTCTCAATACACAACATGATAAAAACAAAAGAAAAATACACGATTAATCACCAAAGCCAGTGCCACAAAGTCTAGGCTTCCTGTTTAATGTCATCTATGTCTACGAGTTTCACATCTAGGAGCTTGCCTATTTCTTGTCGGTTTTCGATGAACTCGTCCATGCTTATGTGGTTGAATATGTTCATCGGCAACAACAGGTTGCTCTTCCAGGATGAACTCATTATAATTTAGATTAAAATTTGTTTGATTTGTTGATTGGGAATTGAGATCGTTTACAAAGGATGTTAAAGAACTTCCAACTATAGCTAGGTGAAAGGATGCAAACGAAGGAATGAGTATACTTTGCATGTAAGCATAAGCAGATTCTGGTGTTCGATTTGTACCTATAAGGTTGCTCATAAAGTCTTCTCTGCTAACTTTGAATAAGTGTGAATTGTACCTATAATGTTGTTGAGGTTGTTGTGGAGTGAATTTAAATGATTGAGGAGGTGGTTCTAGTCTTTCATCTTGCATGTTGACAACAACTAGTAAGCTTTGTGGAGAGGGGGTATTGCGATGGAAATGAAGACTTTGTTCAGTTACCATCTCTGGAGTTGACCGAGATTTGTCGACAACTCATTTGTTGAAGATATCCTTGAATAGGTTGTCCGGTTAACACATATTAGCTTCTTTCTTTCAAAATGGAAATCCATTGTTGATGTTCCTCTGCCCAATTTGTGTCACTATGTCCTCTCATGTTTGTTTGATGGAGTTTGTCAAGATTATGCAGTGGGTTTGGTATGTCTTACCAAAGTCCAAATTGGAGTTTGACCTTGTTGATTTCATGTCATACTACCACTGGGAAACAAATTAAAACAACACAAGCACTCCATATTTTGAAATCCTTTAATGCATTTGTTTTGGAAAAATTGACTCATACCCTCAATAAGACATCCAATAAAATTGGAAAAAATATGGGTTGTAATTGGTGTTTTAATAAATAACATAAAAATAATTTTGAACCTCCTCGTTATGCATATTATCCAATCTTGACCTATAGCCTATAACATTACCTCATATGATTCCAGAAAATCGTAGCCCTTTACAACTCCATCTAGTAAAATATATAATATATTAATGTCAAATACTTTACCAACAATGAGTTATTTTGAGTGAGCAATCTTTATTTACGTATTTGCAAGTGAAAATGATGGTTGACGGCTCGACCTTTGATTGAATGAATAACATGTGATACCATGCTCAAGACTGTAACTAGGGGTATGCAAAAACTAGTTTGGTAAGAAAACCTAACTAAATTGGTTTCAAATTGTTTTAACCGATTTGGTTTTATATCTAAATAGTCAAATTGATTTAGAAATTGGTTCAAAACCAAATTGGTTTTTAAAAATTGGTTCTGAAATGAACTAGTATTTAACCAGTTTTAAACTAATTTTAAGAGCCAAACTAGTTTCGAACTGGTTTTCGAACTAGTTTTTTTAAGTAAAAAAATATTTAAATGAAAACCAGTTCAGTAACTGAATTGGTTTCAAATAAAAAAATATTTAAAATAGTGCAGTCATTTTTTCTTGAACTAGTTTGGGAAAAAATAAATTCAGTTTACGTTCGGTTACAATTTGGTTCAATGCGAACTGATTATTTTGCACACCCCTAACTGCAACAACAATGTACATCCACCCATATTTTTGGATTTTGGAAATATTGCTCTACACATTTCTCTATACAAATGTGTTAAACATGTTGAACCTCAACTATACCATCCAACCTATTCTAGATCTACTAACAAAGGTATATATATCAGGTGAACTATGTTTCCTAACTTTTTTGGCATAAAGACCCCCCAATTAATCCTAGAATGTATGCTTTGCAATGGACTGCTAATTGTTGCTGAGTGGGTTCTTTTGGGAGAGGAAACATATTTTCTTTTAACCACCTAAGTTTCAACATTAATCCCACTAATGTAACCTTTGGGGGAACAACACATAGATATTCTGCTCACATTTGTTCCCAATCAAATTAAGTTGGGCTAATAACTGTTTTTCCATGGACTCATAAACTCAGATGAAGAGTGACATCTTCTAAAGTTATTGTGCATTCACCAATTGTAAGATGAAATATATGTGACTCAAGTCTCCACCTTTCTGCCAAAGCAGTTAGCAAAGCGTCATTGATTTTAAAATGTCAAAGCTTTGCAACATCATAAAACTCAACTTGAACCAACAAATATTTGAATTCTGGGATCTGGAGCAGACATACTTTGAGCATATAACTAGATAACATCATTTGCTGCCTGCAAAAATGAAAATAACAACACATGCATTGACATTATGGTATGAATATTTTAAAGCGGTAATATAAATAACATTCAATAATGCTTAACATATTACATACTTGTCCAGATCTATGAAGGTGTTGTTTCCAAGAAAAATAGGCATTTGCAGGTTCCATGGTTTAGGATTTGTTACTAATGTAAACAAGATGTTAAAGAAGGATATATGACAACAAATTTAATTGAGTTTGTGCATGTATGTGGGGTCATTACATGTGTTATATTTATAGGGAAAAATTAATTCATTAATAGTAACAATTTATATCAAAATGATCATAATCGTTCAATTTTGATAGTTTGATCTCAATCGTTCTTTATTAGTGTGCTCCAATTGGTGTTACCATAGGCACTCATTTTTTTGGTGGAATCTTGACCATAGCTTTGTAAAGTGTATGTGACAAATCATTACTTATTATAAATATAGTTTGCATTGAGACAGTTTGAAACATCACCTCAATTAAAAATACTTGATCTCAACCTTATTGTTACCCAAACCATGACTTCATCATCAATCACTGCAATTGTGTACTACAATGGTATCATCACAACAACTCAACATAGGTCAACGTTTGTAAGCAGTAAGTCAAAGATACTTCAACTTAACAAGAACATGTCACTTGAATCCTTGAAGCAAGTTATTCAAAAAAAATTAGTCTACCATATGGTAAAATGGTCAAGCACATCCATTATGGATTTGTTGGTGATTGTTTTTGTATAGAGCATGCAAGTTGTAAGATGATGAGGACACATTCACTATGTCTTCTTTATTCAGGAGACTCCACAACCACACATGCGTTGAGTTATATGTTACCATTAAGGATACACTCACACAAACATATGCATAACCACTACCAATTTCTACAAGCTCTTGAAATTTGGAGGGTTTGGATGAATGTCTTGATGAAACAATGAACCTTGAATTGAGTTTTGAAGAAAAACTTAAATTACTTGATTGTTATGTTTATTATTTCATGATTTTTAGTCTTCATGTGTGTTGTTCGTTGTTGTATTACTATGTGTTTGCAGATAGTTGTGTTTAGTTTGTCACTTTCGTTGTTGCTAATTTCTTAGTTTTATAATAAAAATAGTGGTGATATTTAAAAAACGTTTTGCATCAGTGTGTCAGGGAATCCTTTGCTTTGCATCAGGGCGTTAGAGAATTCGATGTTTTGCGTTAGTGTTTCAGGGAATCCTTTGCTTTGTGTCAAGGCATCAGGGAATCCGATGCTTTAATTAAAAATCTAAAATAAAAGATGCATATTGTATCTTAAAAATGAACGGTTCACATCACATCTAAGATTTTTTCTATATATACAACACATATTCATCTTAATTTATACATCCGCACAACACTTTCTTTCTCAATTAACTTTCAACTTTGCAAACAAAATACACATGTCTTATTTATCTATCTATTGATTAGTGCACTACAATGGTCAAATAACCAAATAAGATGAAGGGGATACATTTGAATGCCCCATCATAGTGTTCTTTACATCAAATCGAGATATCACACTTGAAGTCTTGAAAAAAAATCCACCAAAAGATCAGACTTCAACCACATGATCGAGTCAATAATATCTTCTTTCGATACTCCTAACTAGTTGGATGCAAAATGCTGAAGTTTATGACAGTCAAAATTGCTGAGGACAACAATGATAAAGGTTTGATTGATGTTATTTGCCAACATGAGATTATTTCATCTATCGAATTGTATGCAAACATTGAGCTAAATACGCTTCTCACCCCAATTCCTCAGTCAATACCGCACGAATCCCATTATAATTCATATCCCCAATCCAATTTTGCACATGTATCAAATGCAATCCCATCATATACTTATGAAGATTTCTACCAACCGACATTAGATTTAACCCAACCACAAGGACATGAATTGCAACCAACCACATCTTCTTAACACAACTTCTTCCCACACCATTTTACACCAATTTGTTAGCCTCATAATCATTTGATCTTGCTGAGGATCAATCTCATGCATATTGTAGTACTCCTAAAGCAGAGCCTATCCCATCAACTCAACCAAATGAGCCTGAATTTGCAAACTTCGGGTCACCTAATGAAGAACTCAATCTCTTTAGTGATGTTGAAGATGAAATTTTATGCAACCAACCCCATGAAGAACGTGATGAAGAGTTTGGTCTTATACCTCCATCAACAATCGTACCATCATATGACATGCCAACACACATGCATAATGTTGACCTTGAATCTAATTTTCAAGATTCTGAATACGATCATATGTTGAATTGTAAAGAAGTTCAACATTTGGTGAAAACCTTATTTAAAGGGATGTGTTTTGAAACCAAATAAAAAGTTCAATATGCTTTGCAACAGTATCATATGAATAAAGAAGCTAATTACAATACCAAACTATCAAATCCAACAAAGCTAATTGCCAAATATGATGATGAGGATGTGCTTAGAGGTGCATAGCAGCATACATCCTTACAAGTAAGAAATGGAAAATTAGAAAGCTCCATGAACCCTATACATGTTCAAATTATGTCATATCACAAGATCATGCAAAGTTATCTTACATGTTCATTAGTAAAAGTATCCCTACGTTGATCGACAATTATCCATTAACTTTAGTGTCAACTTTGATAGCACATGTCAAAAGCATTGAAGGATACACTACAACCTATAGGAAAGCATGGTTGGCAAAGCATAAGGTCATTGAAAACATCTATGGCAACGGGGAAAAATCGTACCACAAATTATCAAAATTGTTGCAAGCTATGCAAACATATCTTCCTAGTATGGTCATAGAGAAGGAAACATTGTCAATACTCACCAAACAAGGTACAATAGAGGGTGTCTTCAAATTCCATCGTCTTTTTTGGAGTTTCAGACCATGTATCAATAAGTTTCAATATTGCAAACCCGTTGTTCAGGTCGATGGAAGTTGGTTGTACAAAAAGTACAAAGGGTCTCTACTTGTGGCAGTTGCACAAGATGTGAACAACAAAATCCTACCAATAGTCTTCATCGTTGTCGAAGGTGAAACAACAGAAGCTTGGTTCTTCTTCCTCAACAATTTGAAAAGGCATGTCACACCACAAAATGGTCTTCGTTTGATTTCAGACAAGCACAAGCCAATCAAAAGTGCCTACTCAAGATGGGATAGTGGGTGGACACCAGAGAATTCTATGCACGTGTTCTGCATTCGAAACATTACACAAAATTTCACAATGAAATACAAAAACAATGACATAAAGAAAATTGATTATCAATATGGGTGAGTGTCAAACTTCTTTCTCTTCATAGTAAATATCACTTAATTTTTTATTATTCATAATATTGAAATTGTATGTTTTTAACTACTCAGCATATGCAAGGACAAAGTTTGCTTTAAACTACTATTACAACAATTTGAGGGAGGAAGCAGATAATGAACGAGTCATTAATTGGCTTAACAAGATTCTACGAGAAAAGTAGATTCTCGCATAGGATGGAGGGTGACGATGGGGACACATGACCACTAATCTAGATGAGTCAATCAACTCAGTACTCAAGAAAACAAGAAATCTTCCAATAAATATTTTGGTCAAATCGACTTATTTAAGGTGTAATAACTTATTCAACCAAAGAGGGAGAGAAGTCAAAGCAATGATTAGATCTGACCATGCTTATACAGAAATAATAAACAAGGCTATGGAAGATGCACAAAGAAAGGCCAACTCTCACCATGTTCTTGAGTTTGATCAATATGATATACGATTCATAGTGCAAGAGGCAATTAACCCAAGAAAGGTGCAGCCAGTTGGAAATTTCACGATTAGCTTAGATCAAAGGTGATGTGATTGTGGTAAATTCCAAAAGGTACACATGCCTTGTTTGCATGTTGTTACTACTTGTAAGCATGCTCACCATGAATATAGGGCTTACATAGATCTTGTGTACACATTGGAAAGTGTCTCAAATGTGTATAGAGGATTGTTTGAGGAATTGCGCAATGAAGCGTATTGGTCATCAACTCGTGTTGAAAGTTCAAGCAACAAAGTTAAAAATAAATTGTTTAATTCTATTCTAATTCATGTTAACTTAAATCTTTTTTTAGTTCAAGTAAATTTGTGGGGTAAATACAAATTTTATTAACAAAAAATTAATTTTTTTATAAAGACATAAAAAATATAGGGAATAACTAATAAAAGACATAAAAAATTACAAAACAAAAACAAATTATTATATTATTTGTAATTCTATTCTAATTCATATTAACTTAAATTCTTTTTTAGTTCAACTAAATTTATGGGTTAAATACAGATTTTATTAACAAGTTAATTTTTATTTTTTTAGAAAGACATAAAAAATATAAAGGAATAACTAATAAATGAAATAAAAAATAATTACAAAACAAAAACAATTAAAAACAAAAAAATATCAATTAAAAAAAATGAGTTAAGAAAAAAAATATAAATGAATAACTAATAAATGATAAAAAATAATTATAAAAAAAATTAAAACAAAAAATTATCAATTTTAAAAAAAAAACTAGTTAAGAAATTGATTCTTGAAAAAAATGGTTTCTTAACTAAGAAAAAAAAAAGCACGGTATGAAATTAGTTCCTGAAAAATTAATTTCTTAGCTTATACAACAAAATGTATCATTTGTGTAATAGTTTTTAAGTTGTATTATTTGAGTATTTTTTTTTTTTGTTTTTTTATAATATTGGGGTAAAATTCTCGATCACCATCACCCACCAAGAAAAATGTTATTTTCTTTATGTCGTTGCACGTATATATGGAAACCGTGTAAGGAGTTATTTTGCTTCTAAATTATTGAACACCATCCCCCATGATGAAAGATTTTTGTGTTAACTAGCTTAGAAAAACGATACAAAGCAGAGAATAGTCAATTGAAAATTTCCCAAACTCAATATTTTATAGGTGTTAGCTAAGACATCCGAAGGACTAGAGAAAAAGTACACAAAGCCACATTTCAAAAGGAACCAAAGAAAAAATGGTTGAGCCCTCATAATAGAACTAAAATTCTTAACCTCGTGTAAGCACTTAACTAATACGGATTTATGCTCTTCAAAACCTTGAGGACTCTCACTACTTCATTCAACACAATTGCTGGGTCAGTAGTGTCAACTCCAACCATTGCAGCCAATAGTTCAATTTTCTCCTTTGTTTTTCCATCAAACTGCAACTCATCCAAACTCATCACTTCATCATCTGATGCATCATCACCTTCCTCATTGGATGAATATGTGTCTGACTTGGCACAAGAATGCTCCCCAAGAACATCACAATAGCCAGATGAATCTACACTTGGTGTGAAGCAATTGGAATTGTTCAGATCATTGAATTCCATGGTAGAAAACATGGAGCTGAATGTGGTGAAAAGGGTGTGATTGTTTGGAGTGAAGAGGCTGAAAAAAGGGTAGGGAAAATATGGTAAAGTGTATTGTTCTTGTTCTACAAAGGGTACCTTTGAGTTTTCTCTGCCATGATCCATTGTTGATGCTGAGGAAGAACACTTAGAAAGAACAACGGGTGTTGATATATATAAGGAAATCAGTGCGTGCCTCTTGAAATGCCTTAATGACAACCGTTATCAAGTTAGGTCAAATGAAGAAAACGTAGAGAGTAAAAGTAATAAGGTAATTATGGACCAAGGAAAGAAAACAAGGTAATTATGGCCATAATAATTCAATTGGACCATAGTTTTGGAAATTTGGGTGAGGCCTAATACTTTTAATACCCATCTTTTGAACACTGCTGTTTTCCTATATAGTATATTTGACTTCTGTAACTTTACAAATTATATTATATAACTTATATTCCCTTTTGTTACTTCATCTTTTATGAACATTAATGAGTTGAGGTTCCATATGCCCCACCCCTTTCTCTTTGACACACATGCTAGTTCAGGCAAAAATGCAAATGCACTCAGCCACGCACTTACAATCAGACACAATTAAGTACATACATGATTGATGAAACTAGATGAGTAGATTCCGCAACCATTGTATATGTTTAAAGATAAAGGTGATTTTGTGGGTGTGCTATGATTGATTAATTTTTTTATGTAGTAACAATATGTACACATGTATTTTCAATATGTGTGCCACCCTATTGGTTATTCAATAGGAATTTGGCTCATCTTAACAAGTTGTAACCATTTAGAGTGTGTTTGTAAACATTCAAATGCCCTTGAATGAGAATTCAATAAATTTCTTCTATCACGTTTAAGTTTCTTAGAATATGGAAAGTGGAGGTTGAAATGGAACAAACATGCCTTTATTATACATGTTAGTATGTTGGTGAAGGGTTTACTAAATGGTTCGCAAGTGCAATTTCACCAATAATATTAGGTTTTTTAGACTCATAGTGATCACATTCACTACATTTGTCTACAATTTCTCATAATGCGAGAAATTATAATGAAATAAAAAAACTATCATCACAATTTAAAATCTTAACGTTGATTGTCAAGAAAGGCATTGTTCACTTCTAGAAAGTCCATAAAATCCATAGACACATAAATCCATTGACACAAGGCTTCTAGGCAAAATTAAATGGCAATGGACATTATAAAGCCGGGACCAGGATAAGGACCAAAAGGAATAATAAGTGCCTAAAGCAGAGCTATGAATGGGAATCAAATCTGTCCTTTTCTGTCCAGCCTTAAATGAATCCTTCCTCCCAAAATGATGTCTACTACTAACTAGGAAGGTAAAACTTAACTTCAGATTAGATTGAATATGATTGCTTCCTATCATTCACTTGAACCACTAAATCCTCTAATGAAACCTAATCCTACCAGATATCAAGTCAACGCCTCACTGGCCACTAGTCATTGTATGATTTCAGGTTTGGTGTGTTTAATACATAATCAAAACGCATCACTACTTCACTGTGGTTAATTTTGCACCATATTATATAAGGATCTAATTGAAATGTACCAACACAAACACACTATTATTTAAAATCACAAAATTATGAGTCCTACTTCTTATTTAATGAGCTTATTCATAATTTTATAGTTTCCAAGATATTTTAAGAGGATATTGGAGGTATATTGCAGATACTCGTATTCTTGACATAATGGATGCTAATGCTAAAAGAAGATTGTAGAGTTAGTGATGCTCTTAGTTTCAGAAAAATGAGTCATCTTCAGTTTTAGTCCCTAACTTTTAAAATCATAATTTTTTGTCCCTATATTTTTCAAAATACCCAACTAGTCCCTAAAATCATAAGTTTTCAACCCCTTTAGTGTTAACTATAAGAAATAAAGTTTGAGTATTTCCAAAATACATGAATGAAAAGTCTAGGACTAAAACTAAGGATGAACAATTTTTCAGGAACTAAAACTATGATTAACTCAATTTGAAGGGTTTATCAAAAGTTGAGGACTAAAACTAAAGATCGACATTTTTTTTCATAGTTTTTTTAGTGTATATATTTTGGGGGAGAAGAAAAGAATAGAAATAAAAGAATGATAAATATAGTAGATAATTTTGATGAAAAGAAAGAAAACGTTAAACTGTAAGATAAAAAAGTAACAAATATAAAGTTACAAATAGAATAAATACTAGTTTTGAAATTTAGGAAGTATTAATGATATAATTAAAAAATTGTCAGCTCTTGAAAAATGACACAATGAAAACGTACATGATTTCTTTTGAAGCAAATTAAAACATACATAAGAGGTTAGAGTTCACATATAAAATGCTAAACAAATCCTTTTATATACAAATTGAAATACATGATTTGATGTTTAGTGTTTGATTTATAGGGAAAATAAAAGATTTCATGTTCATACACATAAAACCCCACCTTTTTTCAAATTAATCAATGGAGCGATGGCTGGGGTTCGTCAGATTGGAAGAACAGTTCTTATGTTAGAACGGGTTCTTACCATTAAACAATTAATATTGATTCTGATTTAGGATCATATGAGACCCTCGGACTGAATGGACCGTTAAAAAATAAAATGCGGAACCAATTTTGTTGGAGTAAAAAATTAACAAAGTTTTCAATTTTTGATGTGGCGATCTGAAACCTACAAAAAAGTAATTTAAAAATTCAAAAATTGGTTTTTCCATAGAGATACTCTTAGAACTTTGCTGCCACAAAAGTAGTAGAAAAAATTTAGGAAAATGTCGTGTCCTAAGAATACTAGTTAAAGTTTATTAAAAAAAGTACTAGTTAAAGAATCAATAAAATTATTAAAACTCATTGAGGAAATGTGTTTAAAAATACAGCGAAATGAATTAATAACATTTTTTTTATCAAAAACATTTCGCTTTGAATTGATTCCTTAACAAATATACAAGTGTAGAAAGGAGGGCAACCTAGGGATTCAAATACCACCCCTAACCTTTAACTCTAATGAGGTAATAATTTGAAAGAGTAAGCTAAACAATTTATTTTGTAAAGCATAAGACAATTCAATTTGAACTAAATAAAAATGTTATAAGCCACAAAAAAAATTCTAAATATTTAACACAATTACAATTCAACATCTAAACTCAACCCCTCGGTTTATCTCAACCTGTTTATTCAATTTAAATAGCAAAATAAAATGTTTCCAAGTTTATTTGTCTTTGAAAATAAAGTGCCCTATTGATTGATACACACCATTGTAATTTTCTTTTAATCATGTTGAATTGTTTTTACCTTAAAAGTATCTTACAGGTATTTATTATATTTTAGTTATTCAAAAAATGTTAAATAATTTTTCTGTCATTGTTATGAACTTATGATAAATGCTTTTATTAATTATCTTATACTTTTGTTAATTTACGAAGTGTCCCAAGAAACCAGTTAACACTCACCTTCCTTATAACAATATACTATAATTAAGACCTGTATAGGATACTCCGGGAAATTGGCACTTTTTCAAGTGGCAAGGTCAAAGTTACTACGTGCCATGATATAATTCAGAAACATGCAAATTGGACAAGAAAAAAACTTCGTGTTATTGCCAAAATCATATGTGTAAGTGAAATTGTATAAAGCTAAAGATGTTTGTTGCAAGAGCCATATTTGTACAGTCATTATTCCATCATCTACAAAAAAATGGACTTGCGTATGATACATTCACTGACTCAAAAAAAAAAAAAACTTCAACAAAGAATACCATTCCTCTGCCACAGGTTTTGATATTAAGCCTCACAAAATGGCCATGATGACGACTCGCATAAAAACTACTCCAACTCCCTACGAAAGTCAACATTATCTACAAAAACCTGTACATTAGAGTTGAGAAAAAAAAAAAAGTTATTCTCAACACAAATGCTTCACTATAAGAAATAATGAATAAACAACATAATGGAAATAATGCTGAAAATGACCAAAGAACCATACAGTTTTCCAACCATCAGGATCAACACACGATGTGATCTTTGTCTTCATAACGGGTATCGGTCCAGGTTCTCGAGTAATCTTTCCTCCTGCAAGTTTAATTGCTTCTGCAGTTTTGTACACATCATCTGTGTCTATTGTAATCTGTGAAAAGAGAATGAATAGAAGAAATTATCATAAATGAATGGCAAGAAACGTTTAATGATGAAACACAACAAGGTAGCAAGCATTTCAATAAAAATCTCACGAAAATTCAATCATTTTGTAACTACGAAAAAAAGCAAATTTGGAATAATGAATACTACTAGCAGATTCAAATGATATTATGATGAATAAAAAAGGAGAGGAACTTCTGCCTACCTGAGCATAAGCATCTCCTTTATCATAATTTGTGACTCCATAGTTGTAAGTCAATTCCAGGACAGTATTTTTTTCCTCTGGACCATAACCCAGTATTCCTATTGTACTCTACCAAAACGGGATGAAGAAAAACCATAAACGATCGTAGGCGAAGAAACAGATTGCATGCCCAATATATCAAATAAGTCACGGGAAACAAAATTTGGGCCAACAAAGCAAGCATGATTAACCAAAGAATGGTAAAGCTGACTTAAACCTCAAAAGACCAATAGATGATACATATATTTCAAAAGAAACATAAATTTGAAAGCATTAGCTAGTTAAAAGATGCAGAATCTTTCCCAAAAAATGAGGGAATAAATTGAAAGCAGCATGCTCATAACTAATTTTCTTTATGAAAGATGCTTCTCCCATTAGTTGTTTTCCTAGGTTATATTGGATGATAGTTCTTCAAGTTTGTGTCTTCTTGACAATTGTAAAGCTCGTAGGGAGACCAGTTTGCTAATCTTCATAGGTAATTTTAAGGACAATTACATACATAGACAATTCAAGTGACATCTAAAACCAATTAAATACAAATGGATTGTATTAGCGGCGGCAACAATAAAATCCTCAGTGTATCATTAGTATCCTGTTCATTTGTCTGTTCAAAACTACAGATGGACACCTATGGAATCATAACTCAATAAAGAAGAAAAAAGATGTGCTATATTAGTCATTTGGTAGAACACATACACAGAGCAGTCTTCCATTCTAAACAAATTTTGATTCAGCATAGTGCTGAACGGAACATATTTTTGCACACCACCAAACAATAGGCAAAAAGGACAACACACATACACATATGATCATAGAATAGTTACTTTTTGCAGTACAAACCCACGCAAGATATTGCACCTTAGAGACAATTGATTACAAAGGAATGTTGTATCTATTGCCCTGGGGTTTAATTTTTCCACACAGATATAACGTAAGCAGCAGCGCCCCCACAACAATCATAAATAAACCATAAATTCTCATTATCTTCTAATTTTTAATTTTTAAGTACTTAGGCATATATTTGATACATTAAAAGATGCCAGTGCCAAATATATGTAACAAAATAGATATCAATGCACCTTAGATTCTGGATCATCTTGTGTTCGAAGTAGCTCCATACCAAAAGCCTAAGCAGCAAGCAATCACAAACAATTCAATGTTGTATATGGAAATAAGAAGACTGTAAAACAACATAAAATTGCATTGACCCTCACCTTCTCATAAAATTTAATGGAACGATCAAGATCACCCACTCGAAGCATTACTTTGCACAAAGGCTCCGGAGAGGGAACCCTTTCCAAAAGTTCAAATTGATAACCATCAGGATCTTCAATATATGCAATTGTTGTGTTGCCTCCCTTGACAGGACTAGGCTCTCTAGTAATTTTTCCACCCTTGGCTCTAACAAGTTCCACTATTCTTGAAATCTAGTGAGTAAATATAAAGACAAGGAAATCATATTATACATTGGTCAAAAAGAAAAAAGAAATCCCAAGTAATAACCAGAACTGGATCTCCATTCCCACAACAATAACAAAAAGATACATTTGGAATAGTTCACACTTCACACACAAAAATACATTACACCAGTGAAAGATGTTTACAAATGATGACAGTTAGTTTAGCAAACTCACATCATCAATAGCAATACCAAAATGGCCAAATCCATCTCCAATGTCATACTTCTCAATCCCGTAACCTGAAAAATTGTTAAAGGAAAACCAACATTAAAAGAACGGTTTCCACTGCTCAAGAATGCAAAACTGGTTTCACAAAATGCAAAGTTCAGTAAGTAATTATCAGGAATGCCAACAAGTTAGTCACACTATTACTGTATGTCAGTTCAACAACAAAGTGTGCATCCTCAGGCCCATATCCAAGAAAGGCATTGGTATATTTCTGCTCTTGCATGTCACGCTTTCTGAGCAACTTCATTCCAAGGCACTCTCTATAAAATCTGAAATCACAACAAGTTTGTCCCTCCCATGAGAATGATCACTGTAGAGAATCATACATAACAATTTTGTAACTAATTTAATCTTGGACATACTTTATGCTCTTGTCCAAGTCCCCAACACGATACACAACATGAAGCATTCTTCTCTTGTCATGTTTGACCCAATCTAGCACATTTTCTTGTGTAGCAGCTGTGGACATGTTTCCGAATGCCATCACTCTCATGCACTTATCATCATGTCTCAAAAACCTAGAAGCTTTGAGGCCAAACTTATGAAACTGTCTAATGCCTACATAAAACAACCCAACAAACAATCTCAGTTCATAAAAAATTACACACACAGACACCTCAACATGCAAGAGTACTACCAACCCATGTTAAAAACATGTCATGTGTCAAAAACATGGCAAAATGCAACATTTATACAAACAAGCACAATTTCATAATGAAAGATAGACAAAAATAAACCCATTTTAAATTGGATACAAAATCAAAGGGTGGATGAAAAAAGATGCCAACTTTGGGGGACTATTTGCAAAAGGGTCAAAGAAAAAGAGATTATTAAAGCTTACCGCTACCAAGACGAAAAAGAGAGAGCTTTTGAGAAGGGTTGCAAGAGGCGAGGGAGGGCAACATGAAGGAAGAAAGTGAGGGACGAATTGAAGAAGACATTTTACTGAGTGAAGTGAATGTGGAATAGAAAAGAATAACAAACTCAAATGTTTAAAGCAAAGAATATCATAGGGCTTTTTTTATGGTATGGGAAGATGATCAAATGGTTTAAATACGGGAATCACGAATGATTCAGATGGGTTCGATAATATTAAGGAATTTTCTTAATTAGATCTGGACCACGAATTTATAAATAATAATTTTAAATATTTAAATATTAATAAGTCCAACATTAACAATCATATCTAACAAACTTTTTTTTTAACATGTTGATACTTTAGTTAATAAAAGCATAAAATAAATTTCAATAGCCTATCTGAAACAGAGAATTATAAATAGTCAATTAAAATGATCCGAAAACACTGGCGATCAATGTCCTCTAGATCATTCTTCAATGTCTTTACCATTCACGTGCTTGTATTTCATCCCTTATCATTAATCGATATACCTTTAATCATAGTTTTGATGATCATGCAGACAATCATAGCTAACAACTTTTGATAGTATGGTATGTTTGAAATTGCTGTGAATATTAGATTATTTCGATAACATATTCTATTTATTTAGTATTTTCATATAATTTATATCACTGACATAAAAATATTCACAAATATAATTATTTATATTATTATACTTTGATCTAAACATTTATCTTTACAATTATAATAAAAAAATACACATGAACTAAATTTTGTTAAAAAAAAAAAACTATGGATCAAATTATAATATTATAAAGACACTTTTCCTTTTATATATTAATCATGATTAAAATCTATGGATAAAAAAGTAGAATTCCTTGCACAGACATTTTTCCTTATAATTATACTGTTTACATAAGAAAATATTGTTATAGTTAATTATTCACTTATAAGTTATTTTGATTTTAGCTTCATTTTTTAATTTAATTTTGATATACTATTATTTAGGAGTGGAAATAGACTAGGGCGGTCTACAGGGACCTACGACCTGGCCTACATAAAGTCTGGCTTAGACTGACCTATTTAATTAAAAGGTTAGGCTGAGATTTTTTTTTTAAACTTATTAAATTAAATAGATCAAACTTAGGCTTATAAGCCTAATAGGTCAACCTATATATATGTATATATACTTATATTATTTTTTGGGTATAATTAATTTTTTTAAAACTAATAGACTTTGATTACACATTCCTACTCCATAACTTTCATTCCTATGATCAAGTAAGACTTTATTTACAATTTAGGTATGAGTTATGTGTCTCTTTATATTCCTCATTATTTTCATTGAGTTTTTTTGTTCCTGTTAACGTTTCCTTTCCTATCACGTTACTCCATATCAAAGAAATATTAAAAATTTAATGCGAAGAAGACTTTTAAAAAACTATCAGGTCAGGCTAGGTTTTTAAAAAAATCAGATCAAGACAAAATAAAAGTCTTTGATAAGCTATAGGTCAGGCTCATGCCTAAAAAATTCATCCGTAAACTAGGTTTAGGTCTTTTAAAACCTAGTCTGACCTATTTTCATCCCTACTATTATCATAAAGATTTTACAAATAATTAAAAATTACCATAAATATTTTTTTAAACTAATTATGATTAAAATGAATATTTTTCAATTATATGGAAATTTAGCATTACATAATAATAGAAGTTTTTTATACTGTAGGTATAGTATAATTAAATTCTTCATTTTTAATCGTCATAATATTTGTGTTTAAGTATTATAGTTACTATAATTTTGTTTCCTTTAAATTTTGTTGATGTGATTGGATTGTCTGCAGTCATGCTGCCCCTGCAACAGTGATTTTGACCATTGAATTTAAATCTAATGGTTATTAAAAATAGGAGTATAAAAATATTTATATATTTAATTATAAAAGGCTAATATGCTGCCATAGTGGCTGTACGAGACTGTTGTTATATATATATATATCAAAGATCAATTTCTTATTCTATATATGAAGGAAGAACAAGTTATCAGAATTAGCCTTCAACACATTATTACTCTTTTGGCCACTTTGTTTTCTAGGAGAATAACACCAAAGTTGTAGCTGACCACATTTTGAAAAATATATGTTGAATCCAGCATAATATTGAATCTCATTTTACTTTTCTAGGCTCATAATTATATGTAATGAATACTAATAATGATTTTTATGCTTTGCAGCACAATGGATTTTGCACATGCTACAAATTCTTTAACATTTATTATTTACAGCACAATGAATTTTTTTATTTGAGTGATCAAGAACATTTTTTTTTTTTGGAAAAAATGTAAATTATATTAAATCCAAAATGATACAATAATAAACGGGGCATATCCCGCAATTAAAGAAAATCAAAAGTTTCCCTAATACAAGAAGACCTATATCAAGATGCTAAAACAAATGCAACAGGTGCGCTTGTCTATAAATAAGAAACTTAATCTTGCTAATAATCTCTATTACTGAAAATTGATAATCTTCAAAAATCAGCTTGTTCCTAGATAGTCAGATGCAGTAGACTGTAATTGCTATAGCCAGACAACGTAATTTTCCTTGAACACCTGATGTGGATCTGCCCCTAATTAAAGAGTCAGTAATGCGCTGTAAAGAAGTGAAACGCCTGCGAAAAGGAGCCAAATCACGAATGTGAGTCCAAACTTGGAAAGATTTCCCGCAAGAAAAAAACAAATGAGCATTTGACTCAGCCTCATTTGAACATTTTTGTCAAGAGTAAACAGCCGGTTCCTTTTAGCAAGCCACAGAATGAAAGACATCTTAGGGGGGATTGATGGGTTCCATATAACAGAACACCAACTAACAGTAGGCTTGACACCTCTAATGTATTCATAGACTTTGCCAACAAGCAATTGTTCATTGGTGTTCCAAGATTGAATCCTCTTTTTGCCCTCTTCCGTACTTAGCTCTTTGGAGATAATAAAGTCCCTTATTTGAATGATTTTCTTTATCAAAACTGAATCTGATGAAGAAGTATTGTAATTCCACACATCGCTCCCTCTGAAATAGTAATGGTGAACCCACCGAACCCATAGAGAATCTTTCTTACAATGAAAGTCCCACAGGATACAGGAAAGAAGCACAAGGTTCCAGTCCTTGAGATTAAAAAGGCCTAAACCCCCTTTTTTTTTCGGAGAACAAACTACTGACCAAGCAACCAAGGGCTTGTTTTTGCCAATATCCGCTTTGCCCCACAGAAAATTACGGCACGAAGCGTTGATCTGGTCCATAACAGATTACGGCAAAGGAAAAATTCTCATCCAGAAATTCACAATTCCTTGAATAACTGCTCTGATCAACTCTAACTTACCTGCATAAGATAAAGACTTCTTGCTCCATCCCTGAATCAGGCCAGTAATCTTGGAAAGCAAGGAAGCATAATGACATACATTTAATCTAGATGATAAAACGGGAACACTCAAGTATCTAAAAGGGAAGTCACCCAAGTTAAATCCAGTAAGCTGCTGAATATGAAAAAGCTCATGAGGCCTAATACCGACTAAGTATATGGCAGATTTATCAGAGCTGATGGAAAGCCCTGAAACCCTACAGAAGTGCTGAAGGTTGGCAAACATAGTTGACACAGAAGGGATATCTCCTATAGATAAAAGCATAATATCATCTGCAAAAGCCAAATGAGATAGTTGAATACTTGCACAGTTAGGATGAAATTTAAAATTGGCATCATCCTTAAGGCTGCTCATATCTCTGGAAAAGTACTCCAAACAGAGCACAAACAGATAAGGGGAGAGAGGATCCCCTTGTCTAAGACCCCGCTGTCCTTTGAAGTGACCATAAATGGATCCATTGACTGTCACACTAAAGGAAGTGGAAGAAACACATTCCATGATCCAAGTACAGAACTGGGCTGGAAAGCCAATGGACTTAAGCATCCAATCCAAGAATTCCCAGGAAATGGAATCATAAGTTTTATGCAAGTCAATTTTCAGGAGGCATCTCGGAGAGAATCTTTTCCGGGCATATTTGCGCAAAATCTCTTGAACTAGGAAGATATTGTCCATCATCTTTCTATTCTTAATGAAAGCAGTTTGAGTTTCCCCAATAATAGTCTCAAGCACTAGGGCTATGCGATTGGCCAGAATTTTAGATACAATCTTGTATAATAAATAACAGCAAGATATGGGTCTAAAATGGTTAACCTGGGAGGCCTGATCATGCTTAGGAATAAGCGCAATAATAGCATGGTTGAGCTGTTTTATAATTTTTCCAGTTGTAAAGAATTCATTAACCGCTGCAAAGATATCATCACCAATGATATTCCAAGCCTTCTTGAAGAATAAAACATTGAAACCATCTGGCCAAGGAGCTTTATTGTTATCCATCACAGAAATAACGTTCCAAACCTCTTGCTTAGAAGTAGGACAAAGTAAGGCCGCAAAGCAATCGGTGGGAACCTTAGGACCCCTGTTGCAGATCGAAATGGAAGGAGTTTGGGTCAGCTCATGAGCACTAAACAAATTCCTAAAGTGATTCACAAAAGCAAGGGCAATTTCATCTTGGGAGGAAGTGTTATGCCCATCCTCTAGCCTTATGGCAGAAATAAACCGGTTGTGTCTGTTGCGCTTGATTAAAGCATGAAAGAATTTGGAGCATTTATCAGCCTGCAGGAGATATTTGATTTTGATGAGCTAAGCAAATTTCATAGACTCCGCTTTTCTAAGAATAATGGTCTGCCCTCTAGTGCGGTTTGCCAGAGCAAGAAGGGAAGGATCCTGAGGATTTTGCTTTAGAGAATTAAGCACACTGTTATATTCAGCCTCAACTAGCTCTACTCGGTTGGAGATGTTGCTGAACTCCTGCTTAAAAAGATTATTCAAGGGAGCTTTAAGAGCTTTCAATTTCTTACAGACCATGAACATGCTACAGCCATGAATATTTTGCTTCCAGCCATCTGCAACAATTCTTAAGAAATTTGAATGATCCACAATAGCATTGTTGAATTTAAATGGCAAATTCCCTCTAGGCACTACCAACTCAGTGGTGACAACTAGAGGAGTATGGTCTGAAATAGAAATAAACTTCATAACTTCACAAGTAGAATTTCCAAAGGAATTGAACCAGGCCTGGTTACATAAAGCTCTGTCCAGTTTGCTCCACACCCTGCCATTAGTCCACATGTACAAGGGGCCATGAGTGTTGATGCTCCCCAACCCCAGGTCAGAATAGCAATCAACAAAATCTTGCAACTCATAAGCATTGGGCTCAGCTCCATTGAAACGGTCGGTGGGAGACAAAATGGAGTTGAAGTCACCAATGAGGAGCCATGGGCAATTCATATTAGCATTGATACTATTCAGATTTATCCAAAGAGATCTTCTTGTCATAATGGAATGAAGACCATAGATGAATGAAACCTGGAAGCGCTTGGCAGTGGTTTTACAATCAATAGCACAATAAATCAATTGGGCATTTGACTCCAAAACAAAAAGATGAATCTTATCCTGCTTCCAGAGGATAAAAATTTTGCCAGCATTATGAGAAGCGAAGTTATGGGTGAAGTGTCAGTCACCAAACTTTCTTCTCATGATTTCCTCAACTGAAGTCTTATTCAACTTAGTTTCCAACACATCCATGACATTAATTTCCTTGCAGCGAAGGAAGTTCTGCATCACATGATGCTTCAGAGGCAAATTAAAGTCTCTGATGTTCCAAGAGGCAATAATCATGGATTCGGACGGGAGGAAGCCTCCTCAACCCTAGTTACAACTTTATGATTTCTTCCTCTTTGGACATCAGCTTGCATATCCTTAATACGGGTTGTCTTTGTGAGTGACACTTTTTTACCTTTTTTCTAATGTTTTATTTTCACGTGAACAAACCCCTCTTCTATAAAATCATCCAACTCAGTGTTCCCTATTTCTTTGAGGTTAGAAGAATTCTGAAGGAAAGGAATTTTTATATATACGTCAAAACAGGATTGGGATATTGTCCCAACAGACTTCCTATAAAAGTGCAAACTAATAATTCAATCAAAACATATTCAAATAATATCCATTTCATACATAATTTGAATTAACAATGACCACTCATATAACAAACTACAAGCTAAAGCTTTATCTAATATCATAATCAAATTCCTGAATGAAATATCTATTTAACCTTTTGGTCTGTTCAGTCTAGAAGCAAAAGTGTGTGGGCCTCATCTTGCAGATCTATGCTGCTTCATCAACTTTTTGCTTTTGCTTCAAGATGTGACTCACTTGCTTCTTCATATTCAGAACCTAGTGAGCAAAGATTTGAAAAGTTTTTTATTTGCAATTTAAATTATCTTCCTTTTTAATCTGAAATGGAAAAAAAAAAAAACTTTATACAAAGATTTCAGAATGCGGCACATATGCTTCGAGTGCTTTCATTCTTTCGGCATGGGTAAGTTGAAGGTCTTTCTGTCCATCAAAATTGGCAGCAAGATTTTCTAGAAACTACTATATTTTCTAATTCTCTAAAAGTTCTTGCAGAAAATCATTCCTTTATGTTCTCAAAATAAGGCTAATAAAATTATAAAAAAGAATTGCTTATGGTTGTGTTAATTTTAATACACTGTTGATGAATGGATATATAATTTGTTGCGGATAAGTATCTAATTATATATATTCATTGCAACAACCTCTTCTACTGCAAGCATTTATTCAATTTAAATAACTATTTATCCATAGTATTTTGTAGAAGTGTGTGCTCCCACTCGTTTGCTACTTCTTCAATTTTCCTAGAATCACTTATGATAATTGGCAATTAGTACCCCTAATTGTAGTTCTAACCACATTTCATTAAACATTAACAGAGAAAGAAATAAGTCAAGGTCTAATCAAGTGCATGATTTTATAAGCCCAAAGAAAGAAATTAGCAAAGCATACTTAACATAAAGTTGCATTTTCAAAAAAATAAAGAGAAAAAACCAATTTGATAGCCAAGAATCTAAACAAATAAATATTTCCTAAAGAAATTTATTGGTATGAATTTTACTTACTTTTGACTCCAAATATCCTCCCAAGATTTTAAGGTGATCTCCAGTTGTGGGCTAGAGATCCAGACAATATCTCACGCGGACCTGTGGCATATCCACTGCAAATCTTCGTATCACATAATTGAAGCTCTAATGGGTAGAAACAAAGAAACTGAATAAATTCAGTGGACTAAACAACAATTTTATCTATTCTAAAGGATTGGAAATATAAGACGGTGAGAGGCAAGAATTTGTGGAGTTAAAGAGCCTTGATTTATGCTAATAACGGTTACTATGATTGAATGCGTCAACATTTTTTTTTTTTTGCATCATTTCCGTAATTCAATCATGCTCATAGAATGGGGTCTCCAAGAATATAGGGAGTCAAAGCATTAAATGTTGGCAGAATAATATGAAAAGGCAAAAATATTCTCAGAGTCAAGACTCCAGAGCATTGCGGAAGAGTTAAGGAGTTAATGCTATTATCAATTCTCAAGGAACTAGCTTAATATTGCATCGAGAAGACATCACTCAGGGATTTCATAAAAATAAGAGTGCATACCTTAAATGTTGTGGAAGCAATAGCAAAAGGCATAATTAGATGGCATTATAAGTGATTGGAGTTTAGGCGGGAAGAATTGCTCCAGACATAACTGGAGTTAAAAATATTAAGATTTTTAATCTTTTCTTTTTTAAGTGTTAATTTTTAATCTCTTTCTATCATATTCCTCCGTTCAGAAAAAAAAACTTTTAAAACCTTAATCCAATTTCAAAAGGTTTGTTTGAATTTGAATAAGTTATTAAAAAATTTAGCAAGTAAAGATTATCAGGTCAGATGAAAAAGATTAATCTTGAATTAAGGTTTAAATGTCTTTTTTAGGTTAAGGTTCAAATGTTGAATATGAGATATATTCAAGTTTAATAGTTAAGTGAGTCTAAAATAAGATTGTATCTCAAGATTGATATATGTGAAAAAAATAATGATTTAACAAGTACCATGGAGATTTTTTTTAAGAAAAAAAAAGAATATCACACACACATATATATATATATATATATATATGATCAAGAATACAAGATCAAACGGACGGATACGAAGTAAGAATGATACAAAAGTGCATGCAGCGTTAAACAATTATCAATAAAGTTGTAATAAAATTTAAAATGCAAGAAGCATAAAAAAAAACAAAAACGACGACAAAACCGAACAAAATCTGTGAGGGGAGAAGAGAAGAAAACTATAAATGAAATTAAAATGCAGGAAGCATAAAAGAAACAGAAACGACAACAGAGCCGAACATAATCTGTGAGGGGAGAGAAGAGAAGAAACCGAAGCGGCGGCAGAGCCGCAAAAGATCGGTTAAGAGGGAGAAGAGATGTGAAGAAAAACTTTCAGTTTATTGAACTCAAAAGAAAAGCTTACAAAGATTTTTTCTCCGCAAAGCTTCTCTCTCTAACACTTCTGTCTGACTAGCCTAAAAAGGGGTCCCTCCACATTATGTCTGAGGTCTCCTTTTATAGCTAATAAAAGAACTATTTGCTACAGTACCGGTTTCTTTGACCGGAACTATTACAATAATAAAATTGCAACCGGTTATGTGATCGAATATTGAACGACAATTGAAATTTTAATCATTATCTAAACAAATACCAAAACAATCATCTTCGTTTTGGTAGAAAGGGTCTTCTTCCTCTTCAGTTGAACTTGTTTCCTCCTTCTTTGCGAAAGAGTCTTCTTCTTCTTGTTGTTGCAACATTAGTAGAACTTCTTTAAGATTTTTAGTCAGGCTTTCTTTTTGATTTTGAGCCTGCTAAAAATGCAACCAGATGAGACTTCTGGTTTAGGAATACAGAAGTTTTTGGGTCAGTTGCTTTGAGAAATTTTGGATGTGATTGGAACCAAAGCTTCACTTGTTCTGGATCAGCTTTGGATGTATCAAATTGTGCCCACCATTTTACAAATGCTTGCCTCCGTAGTGATGGATATTGATTAGTTTTCTCAGTCTTACTGTAACGATATTGCCATGAAAAAATTCATGACAAAGAAAAACTGGAGAAATATTTTAAGTCTGTCGGAATTCGTGATTCCTGAGAATTAAATTGTTTTTTAAATTGAGCAAATCCTTGTTGAACCTGCTCTGAGAAAATCTCCGGAATAGGGCCAAAGAAATCCCACCATTGTAAGAACCAATTTGGGAAATTATAGATTGTGTTGGTTTTGAAATATATTAACCATGAGTGCTTGAAGCGGGTGTTTTGGTGCCAAAAAACCTTTGTCCAAGCATCAACATAATCCCAATAGGTATAACCTACAAGATCAAATGGTACTAAATTTTTTTCCCTTTGTTTAAGTCTGAACCAAAATGTCTTGGTTGAAGAACTTTTAGGATCTGTATTGTTGAGTGAATGTTCAACGTCTGATCCTTTGGGTCTTTGAAGTGCTTGATAGACACTGAATTTGAGTCTACCAATATTAGTTAATAGAAGGTTCTTGACTTGTTGATGGCAGTTGGTTTGAAGTGAAATCCTGTCGGGAACGCCTTGGCTGTTGCCTTAAATGGGTTCTTATCCCAGAATTCAGATTCCATCTGCAAAATAGTTGAAAATTTGTTTTTGTAAATATAATTGTTAGTTTGTTTGGTGGGTGGTGTTTGAGTTTTGGCTAGGGTTTGTTTCCCTTTAGAATTGATAATTGTTTTGGTCATTGGAACATCTTGGATCATGTTTTGTAAATTTGTTTCAGAATCGTCGTCAGATTCTGAGGCAATGTCTGCCTAAGATTTTTTAATTATTTTTGGGAATTTAGTCATACCCATTTCTTAAAGAGCCTAAAATGTTTGAATTGACCAAGTATAGTTGGCTGATGTTTGTTTGGCGGTTGCCGGTTTAGGAGATTCCTGAGTGGATGACTCAGGTTTGACAAAGATGATTTGGGTCGATGACCCTTCAATTTTGGTTTTCTGAGTGGAAGACCCAGCCTGGGTTGATGACCCAAAAGATACTGAAGATGTTTTTTTGGTAGTTGGCTCTGGTAGAGCCAGCTTGAAACCTTTTCCTGAGCTTTGGCCTCCTCTCAGGGAGGTCTCTACTGCCTTAGGAGGCATCACCGTTTTTCTGTAAGAATTCACAGGTAAGGTAGTCAGACAGAGAGTTTAAGGTGCCCTTGATATATTCTATTTCAAAATCAAAGACACTTAAAATTGCTTGCCATCTTGCAAAAATTTGTTTTGAGGCAAGATTTTTGACATCCTTTTGTAAAATATCTTTGGCTGATTTACAATCAACCCTGATTAAAAAATTTTAATTTAATAAATCTGATTGAAATTTGGAAATGCACAAAACAATTACTAAAAATTCTTTTTTAATAGTTGAATATTTTAGTTGTGCAAAATTCCAATGTTTTGATGTATATGCAATGACATGCTCTTGGTCATGGATTCTTTGTTTAAGGATACCACCATAACCTATGTTGGATGCATCAGTTTCAACAATTTTGAATGCCTGTGGGATAGGGAGATACAAACATTTTATGGATTGGACTTTAAGTTTGATGTCTTTGACAGTTTGAGTATGGAGGTTAGACCAAGAAGGCGGGTTTTTCTTCGGCCTATCATGCAGTGGTTTGACAATGTTGTTTAAATATGGAACAAATTCTCCTACATAATTTAGACCACCAAGAAATCTTTGTAATTGGGTTTTGTCTAACATTTGGTTGTGGAATTTGCTGACAAATTCTATCGATCTGTCTATTGAAATGATTGTTCCCTTATATATGTTATGACCAAGGAACCTAATCTGAGTTTGGAAGATTGATTTTTGATTTAGAGACCGCTAAACCATTTTGTTTGATGATATGGATGAAAGTCTGAAGATGTTTAAAATGTTGGTCAATATTTTGAGAAAAGATTAAAACATCATCTATGTAGACAATGACAAATTTTGAATAAGGATTGAAAATATCATTCATGATTTTTTGAAATTCTGAAGGGACGTTCTTCAAACCGAATGACATTACATTCCACTCATATTGCCCGAAAGGTACAGTAAAAGTTGTTTTGTACCTATTTGATTATTGGATCTGGATTTGCCAAAATCCAGATTTCATATCAAATTTGGAAAATATCTTTGCAGAATTTAATCTGTTAAGCAAATCTTTTTTGTTTGAAATAGGATACTTAATCCACTATAAGGCTTGATTTAGAGGTTTATAGTTTATGACTAAGCGAGGTGTTCCCCACTCAACTTCAGCTTGTTTATTGACATAAAAAGCCGCACAAGACCACGAGCTTTTGCTTTTTCAGATTAAGCCTTTATCATGCAGATCCTTGATTTCCTTTTGACAGTATTGAAGGAGTTCTTCATTCATCTGAATTGGTCTAGCTTTTGTGGGAATTTGTTTTTCCCTAAAGTCTTTCTCATAAGGGAGATCGACAATATGTTTCTTTCTATCCCAAAATGCATGTGGCAAATCGGAACAGACAATTGATTCAATATGACTTAACAAAGATTGGATTTTTTTTCTTTTATTTGGGGTTTTTCCAGTTGTATTTGGATGTTGTTAAATGATACTTCCTCTTTTAAGAAGTTAATTTGGTTAATCTTATTTCCTATAAGATTTATGTTTCTAGAAATTGGTTTAGTAGAAAAATTAAATTAATTTTTCTTCCTAAATGATTTGTAGTTATTCCTTCTTTAGATATCTAGATGGGAAACATGGCTATAATGAAGGGAGTTCCTAGGATTACTTCGTTCTTAAGGTTTTTCACCAGAAGGAAGTTTGTATTAATCCTAAGACCTTGATTTTTAATGATTGCATTAAATAGTTTGTAATTGATCTTTAATTTAGATCCATTCACTGTACTTAGTTTCTCTGAAGTTTTTTCAAAGAATTTTGTATGAATTAATCCTTCTAAAATGCAGTTTGAATCAGCCCCTGTATCAAATAGGGCCATTGTGTCTAAGACGAAATCATTAATAATGATTCTAATGTTTATGTAAAATTTTTGGATTTTAATCTTGTTGATTAATCTCATAAACATTTCATCTTCTAGATTTTCAGTTTCATTTTCTTCATCCTTTTTAGTATTCTCTGAATCACTGCTTCCTTCAAGCTAAGAAAGGATGATTTGATAAATTTCTTATTGCTGACGAAGTTCCTTAACTTCTTTTTTTAAATTATTAATCTTTGTTTGGAGATCTTGGATTGTGGTTGGTTTTGCCGAAGCATTTTCTAACCTTTTGAATATGTTACTAACATCAAATTTATTATTTGTGATAAAATCTTTTTGTCTAGGTTTGGTTTCTAAAGTTTTCTTTAATTTTTCCAGGAAAACCTTCTTTTCCTGGGGTCAAGTATGGAATTGATGGCCTCAAACAAGAGATCTTGTTCTCTTGTTAGAGTGTTGATTTGTCTTTCATTGTCATCATCCATAGATGGTAGTTGGTCATCTTGTTGTATTATGTTGAGATTTTCATCAGAGAGTATGGAGGATGAAGTGTCTGTTTCTCCCTTTGAGGTTTCTATGAGCAAATTATTAATCTGCTCTTCAATGGCTAGTTCTAGGTTAAGGTTTCTTAATTTTCTCTTTAACCTACAGTATTTGCTAATGTGGCCTTGTTTTCCACGGTTGTAACATGTTATCTTGGATTTTAATTTTGGTTTAGGAGTTTCCATCTCCTTGCTGGTTGATGGTTTGTGCTGAGTATCTCCTTCTTGGAAATCTCTTTTTGTGGATAGTTTTATTTTCATGGGATTCTTTTCTAAGATTTTGTTTTTTCTTTTGTTTTGGACAGACTGATAGTCCAAATTGTTCGCAGAAAGATTGTAGATCTCTCTTTGTTTGGGCTTTCTCTTTGGCTAATTGCCTTTGAATTTTGTCATCCTGACATATTTTTAAGACTACTTTCTGGACATAAGAGATTAATTGACCGTAACTTAAGCTTTCATATGGAATGTCTCCATTAACAGACTGACTACGAGTTTTGTTTCTAACCTTATCTCCTAATGATCTTGGAAGACCGGCTAGAAATTTTTCTTTCCAGAAAGGTTGTTGACTATCTTCTTTGGTGTAGACTCTAGTTAGGAAGGTATCTCTGTACCACCTAAAATCTGCTGATGTTCTACACTTAAGATTGGATAGTAATTTTGTAGACCTATCTTTCCAAAGAGACGGGTTTCCAATAAAATGTTGGGCTATTGTAAATATAAGTGTATTAACAACGTCACGAATCTCCTTATTATCATCATTAGTAATGACTTTTCCATTGAGATCTATCTTAACTAGGCTGTAAATTTTTTATTTTTCCTCATTAGTGAGATAGTTATCCTACCAACCTTTCAAGGAAAATCCTGCTACTAGGATATCAATAATGGTTTCTTTCGAACATTCATGGGATGTTTGGCAGGTTGTGGCTACTATGGTCATATGTTGGAGTGTATTCATGATATTATACTCCATTTGGACATCTATATTCCACTCATAGATGTTATTTGCACTAAAACTTTTAAAATTACTTTCACCTCTTTCTTCTAGTAGAAGGTCGGGGCAGTTGGTCTTTGATAATATAATTTGGAGGGTGTTTTCCCGTGTTTGAAATTCATTGGATTTATGTCTTTTCCGGATACTAAACCTATCTCAGATGTGTTTTTTGAGTTTTGATCACTATCTTCGAACATTAATTAATTTGGAAGTACTTATTGTTATCATTTTTGATGATGTTCCTTTGAAAGTTTGGGGAGTTTGGGGAGTTTTGGGGATGACTCTAAAAATAGAAGATGTATGCTAGCATCTCACACCTTTTTCATTTGGACAAAATTACCCTTGTTTCTTTAAATAGAACAAGACATATGAAAAGGATATTTAAGTAATTTTATTTTTTTAATGTTTTAAAAATGATCTCAAATCTCCTTTTCTCTTTCTTCCGGTTGTGAAGAGGAATTGCACTTGCTCGCACACTGTATCACGATGCCAATGGCAGCCCATAAAATGAATTAAGGGTAAAAAAATTGGAAACAACTAACATTCAAGGAAATTAAATATTTAAACACAACATTAGTGACGAAAAAGGGACCGAGGAGGTTGATGCCAGGGTCGAAATTGGGGGATTTGCATGAAAGAAGAAAATTGGACGATGGGATCAAAGAACAGAAGATGAAACTTCTTCTCCTCCCACGTTTACAATTGGATTTCTCATCCATGCAACTCTCAAGAATTTGCAACAAGAAGCAAAGAATCTTGCTGGAAACGTGTTGCAGCCTCAACAAAAAGAAACCATGCATGTTTTAAAATTATATTGTTGTCCTTTAATTTATATTGACATAAATAAAAGAAGAATGATATTTTTGTCCACAGGAAAAAAATGTTAAACGCTAACACAGTGGATCTATGTTAGTATTAAAATACATAACTTAGAGAATTCTTTTCATTTCCTTAATCGAAATTTTTAAATATTTTATCTCTTCTCTCATTTATAAGTATATTTCATAATTAATTAAAAATATATATTTAATTATCTCAATTGCTTATATGTTTCAATTTATCTCAATTATTTATATCTATAAAATAACTTTAAATTATATTTTAAAAGAAGTTTTCATTAAATAATTTTAGATCATAATTTAAATTATTCAATTCTTATAAATAAAAAAATTATCTCAAACGTTTATACAGTCTATATCTTATTTTTTTAGGGAACATATTATATCTTATATAATAGATCCTTGTATAGTTGTATACAAGATTATACTTTAATATGAAAAAAATTAAATTCAATAGTAGACTTTCACTATATATATAAAAATTATCCTATGTAGAAATTTTTCTATCTTTTTCGTATTTTGTAAACTTAATTATCATATCATATTTATGACAACAAGCAACAATTAATTCACTTGAGATTTTGATTTCTTAAAAATATAATTAGGATTTGAATCTTAATTCATGCGTATAGACAAGAAAAAAAATTCATAATTATCACTAATAGGAAAAATTAAAATCATTGATATACTTGCTAAAATCATGAGTTAGTGAACTAAACATGCAAAATCACAATCTCAATTCCAATATAACGAATGAACTGAATTTACTATTCTTTTAAACAACAGAAAATTATAAATTTATAATTATTAATAAAAAAATAATATTTTTTTAAGGAAAATTAATACTAGTTAATAGTAGTATAGTTTTTTTATAGGAGTTAATAATAGTATTAGTTAAGAATTATAATTCCATGTTTATCATACTAAATCTATAGCCCTATCCTAATTATTTTTTCCAGTTCTAAATGTTATTTCGATTTTAATAAAATACTTTTACAATAATATAAAATTATCAATATATCTCAACCTTTAATTTGGTTGATTTGTGTTGAATTAACTAAAAATAATTGATAGATCTGATTCAACCAATCCAAAGTAGTTTAGAGTTTAGACTTCAATTTTTAATCAACTGCACCCACCTACTAAACAATAATGTGTATATATCTGTCATAAAAAAAAAGTGTATATATCATCATTAAAATAAATGGAATCCAACGTCACATTGGCATGCGAACGTTAGGAAATTACTATTATATATATATATATATATATATATATATATATATATATATATATATATATATATATATATATATATAAATGTTATCCTTTAAAAGCATTTTCTCTACAGTCTCAATCTTCCACTGATACAGAGAGATGCAGACCTGACCTAGGGTTTTTTTATCATTCCTCTTCCCAATTCCAGGTATCCCAGTTTTCCCCTATTATTATGCTATTGATCTTCTCCACTTTTCTATCATTGCCATGTGAACCCTAATTTCCTTGTTATGTGCTTTTTATCCATCTCCTTCTCGCATCGTGCATTTCGCAGGGTAAGCTTTGGATCTCCGATCGGAGCCTTACCCATCTTTTCTTAATCTTCAAGGAACCCTTTGGGACACTAAAGTTTCCAAATTGAAGAGGAAAAAAAAAAAGAGCTTGCTCGGAGAGAGTGAGACTGAGAGGGAAGATTTGGATCAGGATTCGGGGGTGAGGTGAGGTCTTTCATTTGATACGTTTTTCTTTTTCTTCTGTTTTGAGTCTATTTTGAATATTTGTAATTTTTCTAATCTGCAGTACATTTTGAAGTTTTATTTGAAAGTGTTTGGTTTTGCTGGATTTTTTTTTAATTACTAATTTGTTGTTTGTTTGACTATAACATACTCTAGATGGTGTATGATGGTTCAAGGGAGTCTTAAGCTTCCACATGGAATTTTATATTAATGAAATCTGTCCCATCCTTGATAATATAGACAGGAACGAGTTCTTTGTTTTTATGTCTCTTACCTTTAGTGAGAGAAGAAAACTTAGATACAATCCTTTAGGTGTTGTTTTGTTTTTCTCCAATCAGAATTGGAATTTCACCTTGATAATCCGCATAATCCTTTAATGTAAACTTTTTATTACATGAATTACTGAGATGAAATTTGGATTCTGATTGAAGAACAGCACAAACAATACTTAAGAAACTGTATCTGTTTTATCCGAAGTGAAAACCATGATTTTGTTAATATTTTTCATTCCGTAAACTTGTGATATGCCAGATAATGCCTTGCCTTGTTTGACTTCAAACTTAGGTACAGATATTCGGTAAACCTGTGTTATGCCACTGATAATGGCTTGCTTTGTTTGACTGCAAACTTATTGCAGATATCTGAGGATGGTTACTTATGGTGAAAAGGTGGGCTAATGAGTAGGGAGTAGCATGGAAGATAAGGCAAGCAAGTAGTTTGATCAGTTTTGAATTTTGATAGGCTCAGATTACAATATGGAGGATGAGAGTGGGCTTGAGCTCAGCTTGGGTTTATCTTTTGGAGGCTCATCAGCCAAACCCAAGGGTAAGAATGGTAGCTCCTCAGATACTAGGGCTGAAGAAGTTGGTAGGGGTGGCAAAATGGTGGATGACTTTAAGAGCATGTTTGATAACGTTCCTCAGAAGCCTGAATCTATTACTGGGACTCGAAGAACTGATTCCCCAAAGCCTGAGGAGAACTTCTTTAGTGACCTTTCAAAGGCCAAAGAAGACAATGCTTCTTTGAATTTAAACGGGAGAGGGTTTCTGGTTGCAAACAGTAATAAACCTGTTGAAATTGAGGAAGATAAAAGGTCAGAGGCAGCAAATAAGCGAAAAATGCCTTTTGATGAGATACGTGATCAAAAGAAGCATGACAGTGATGTTCATGCCGATTTACATGACAGGGCTAGAGCCTCTCATATATCTATAACAGAGGAGGGTTCGACTGCAGAAAATGAAGATGTGGCTGACTCTGAGACTGAGAACTCCACCTCCAGGCCCATCTCACACCACAGTGATGGTTCCAAAGGATTTATTAGAGTTAGTGCTTCTTCCGATGCAGCAAAAGAGATTCGTGGAAGTGCTGACTCAAATGCTACTGACTTTAGTGGGCAGAAGAGGTTTACTGGGTCATCAGAAAAAGATTTTAAGCATGCTAACATGACCTATGGTGCTTCCTTTTCTGTTCAACCTGTAAATACAATGAATGTACCTTACCCTTCAGTAAAAGAGTCCAGCTCTGTTGGGGCACCAAGCCCTCAGATACCTGGAGTGATGCATGTGATGCCTACTGCAACTGGTGAACACTTAGGAGCCCAATCTGTGAGTAATGGGAATTTGCCTGTGATGTTTGGATATTCACCTGTTCAGCTTCCCATGTTGGAGAAGGACAACTCATGGGGTTTGGTTTCTCGTCCTCAACAGTTACACCCTTCCTTTGTTGGCAGAGGTCCAATTAACTCAGGTACTTGTTGTATGAATGGTTTATATTGCTAAATGATTGATCTTCCAAACTCAAACTTCCAAGATGTGCATGTCAGATCGATAAATTGTTAAAATGTTTTGGATTGTGTATATATTCTGAAATGCATCATGGTTACAAGCTTGATAAATAAAACCATATATGTTAGATCTCCTGTAAGACTGAAATATTAAACTTTTATGTCAGGAAAGTTAAAGGTTATAAATGTTTGCTTTTCTGTTCAGATTGCAGTTTAATATATTCTTGTAAAAATTACAAGCTCTATTTGTTCGTTGATAATTGTAAAAATTACAAGATTGATCTTCCGAACTTTTAGTGGAAATGACATTATATTGTTAATGTGTGGATATAGCTGCACTACAAGTAATCTCAAACAATATATCCGAGGCCATGCCTTATGAAGGAAGGCCGTTAGAACGAACCAAAGGAGATGGTAAACAGCGTGTCAATGAAGAAGGCTCCTCCTCACAACCTGAAGATGTGAAAGCAAGAAGCACAAACCTTAGGGCCAAAGATGTATCAGGCCAATCAACAGGAGAAGGTGCCATCATTGATTTTTCAAATATTAAGCCAGGTCTTGCTGCAGATGTGAAATTTGGTGGATGTGGTTCTTACCCAAATCTGCCTTGGGTATCCACCTCAGGTTCAGGTCCAAATGGAAGGACAATTTCTGGTGTTACTTATAAATACAGCACTAACCAAGTCAGAATTGTCTGTGCATGCCATGGTTCTCACATGACCCCTGAGGAGTTTGTTCGCCATGCAAACGAAGACCAGGCCGCTGCAGAGGGCAATGCAGTTTTGGGGACAGTAGCAAACGGCAATCCTGCTGCCTCTTCCCACAGCTAATCTTGTACCGTTGTACCTTAATATTAAAGTTCTCAACAGGAGAATCAGGGAAATCGAGCTTTAATTTTTGTATAGATGAATGAGATTCCTACCATTTTTCTGTATACACTTTAATAACTTATTTGGCTATCCCGCTTTATTTACTTGCAGCCAATGCAATCAAGTTTGCAGTTGTATTTAATAGTGGCCCAGCTAGCATTATCTGTCTAAGGATCAATAGTATAGTAATGTTTCCAGATTGCTAAGAAGTGTTGTGCACCAAACAGGATTTCAAAAGGTGAGGATGACCAATCCCTTGTAGCAATTCTTTTTTAGCTTTTCTTAGAGCATTTCCAAGGGAGTTGTTTATGGAGTTCTTAAACTTAAGAACTAGTTCTTGTACAATTGACTTAGCAGTTCTTATAAGTAATGATTGCTTATATAAACGAACGACAATTGATGACAGTACTTGAAAATGGGAAGATAATTGTATAACTTATTTTAAGACATTAAATATTATACTATTAGGAGTAGAAAGAAAATTTAGGTAAAAGTTTTTAAATGTCATATGGCATGTTGGGGTACTAAAAATGAGTTAAGTAACTTTACTATGATTGCACAAGATAGATACTCGTGTGTAGTTGAAGATGCAACGTACTTGCAGGAACACAACAAACGTCATGCATATGCCTCTTTACATTGGCTCATCCAATACGTGTGGTTTTGATTGCTCGTTGCATTGAATATTGTTCATCACTAAACGTCAAGTTTCCAGAAAATCTGCACCCATTTTCCACTCCCACCGATGCCTTTCTCTTCCAAACTCCCCATTCTAGAAACGTGACAAGGCCAGTGAAAAGGGTATGGGCAAAATTCACTTCCAGACCCCTCTATTTCTCAAGGGAATTAATGACACTGGTGAACTAACTGCCATTTTTCTTTGATTTCTCCATGCCCAAACGAAGATCGGTATCAATAAGAAAGAGACGAAGAGTTGTTAGGCCAGCTTCTATTTCTAGCTATGGAGCTTCAAATCTTACACATTTTCTTTTATGAGAAAATGGGTTATGCATTAATAATGTAAAAAGTTTTACATAATCATTTAATTATAATTTATTATACATGATAAAGTTTATTAACTTTTAAAATAATTATTTTAAAATAATTCAATGATAAGTTATTATAATGTAAAATTGTTTTACTAGGTATTAAACTCTTTTTTATTATTAATATTATTTTGTTTTCTTAGCACAATTACACTATTATCTAGCCATGTGTTTCAAAGTGTGGTTACACGTGATTCAACATTGATAATACTTATCAAAATTAAACTCTTACTTTTACTCATTTTTCCTCATCTAGCAACATATAATAAATAATAATCATCCAAATCTAGCAATTACTATTTTTAATGTTAAGAGTTTAAATAGGGCAATGTTCCAAACGGCAATAATTTCACCCATAACTATTTCGTGTTTATCACGTATCATTAGCATTATCTTTTCCCCTAGTGTTGTCACCGTACAAGCAAGGAAAAAAACAAAACATTGCTTTGACCAAACGTCTAACATTACCTTCTACTTCTTTGCTACGAAGTCTTGGAACATTACAGCTTTGATTAGGCAGCAGCAAGACAAGCATGTCCTTTATTGATTGCTGTACTATAATTGACTAAATCAAACTTGGAATTCGTTTGTTAACATCGTTTTTCAACACTTTTTTTTTAAGTTTCTTCTTTTGCAGGGTCAGCGAAACTAATACAGTTAACTTGGCCTCTATTGATAAAATATAAGAATTGATAGGAATATAACAGGTTGTTAGGAAGGTTAGTGAAGAGGATTCATGATCATCATTGAGCATTGATATTATATTAATTCTAGATAAAGCTATATATATCAGTCACCAAATATTCCACACTAGATGCAGCCAGATCAGATTATCTTTTATTTTTCTTGTCAATCTAATTTTTCTTGTACTTTTAGAGGTTGATAATTAGATCATAATAATAGCATCTTTTAAAAGCGTGTGCCATTTTTCTGGTGTGTTAAGATCCATGTCTTTGATGGTTTGCCTAAGCTGCAAAGGTTGACTGAACCTAACTCCTTCACTCGTGGGATGTGATGTGATAACATATGAATCACGGACTCTAATACCTACATCAAACACGACACAATATTTCAACAGGATTAATATCTAAAATCTAAAACATAGGGATACCATATACATACACAAACATAAAGATGTTAATAAAATAAAATATGAATAATATATAATAAAATATCTAAATTGATAGTATATTTATCTTTTAAACCAACTTTCTATATTTTTTAAAGTGTATGAATTGTGTAAATGTGTCAAGTTAAGTATTCAAGCAAAAAAAAAAAAAAATTAAATTAAACATTTCATAAAAAAGACGTCGGAGAGTGTCATGTCAAAAACATGTTATACACGGCAACACTTTAAACAAGAAAGATGTTCGTGCTTCCTAGGTGATAATTACTTTTGACATTTGTTTTTTTGGGGTTTTCAAGGGTATTTCTGCACCCTTTGGTCATCAAGCCATTGGTTAAGCGCTCCTGAACGCTCCTGACAAATGACTTTTGTCTTCCCTATTTGATTTTCAGGTGAAAAAATACTTTTGAGAAAAAAGTAATTTTGTCAAAGGATTGGGGCCCGTATTTTTACTTTTATTTTGTTTTTATCCATTAAATTTGAATTAAAACAAGCACATCTTAAACTTCAATATAAACATATACTTAATTATCAAAACTATCATGTAGAAAAAAATTATCGACTTTTATGATAATTATCTTAAAAAGTCATATATTGAAAAAGAGATATGATTGATTAACCAGTAAAAACTTTTAAATTTTATCATGCATGTCTATCAAATTATTTTTTAAAATGCTAATTTACCAAGTTACTGAAAGATATGGAATTTTTCATGAATCAGATTAAGTAGTACAGAAGAAACCAAACGGGGTTCAGTTCAAAAATTCAGGTACAAGGTGAAATTAAGGAGTAATGTTCCATGTCTTATCAGCAGCAAGGTGGCGTAAGGATTAAACTAGAAATTTGGCTTTGTCATATTTATACCATGTGTCACTAGGACACGCCTTCCAAGTCAAAAATCGGAGTTAAATACAATTGTATAAATACAATTGTAGACCAACCCCACCACCTTGTGTCACTACAGATGAGTCCTTAATATTTTAAATGAAGAATCAAATTCAGACGCAAAACGTAGCCTGAGAAGAAACCAAGAAAAAACTGACATAAGGAAGGGTTGCTACTTGGGGGAGGATCAATGAATCATTGAATAATGAATAATGTCTCCATGCACACCAACCATCCCATTATAAATTCCTAAGTTTTCAACTCATCATCAATTAGCACTTTTGCTGCAGAATGCTTGAGGAGAACAAGAACCATGAATCAACTTTGTGGTGTTATCCTTTTGGTTCACTCAGTCTTGTGTTTCCATGCTAGAGCACAGACTGCTGCACCTTCAGGAGATGCTGTCTCCAATTTCCAACCAAGCCTTGCTGTTGTCATAGGAATCCTTGGTGTCATGTTCTTACTCACATTCTTTCTTCTCATGTATGCAAAATTCTGTCAACGCTGCGCTTCTTCGCCCGTTGGAGACACAGAAAATCAACTCCCTTTTGTTAGATCAAGATCTAGATTCTCAGGAATTGACAAGAATGTCATAGAATCACTCCCCTTCTTCAGATTCTCTTCACTCAAAGGGTCAAAGGAAGGGCTGGAGTGTGCAGTGTGCTTATCAAAGTTTGAAGATGTTGAAATTCTCAGACTTCTACCAAAGTGCAAGCATGCTTTTCATATTGATTGCATAGACCACTGGCTTGAAAAACACTCTAGCTGTCCTATTTGCAGGCACAGAGTCAACCCTGAGGACCACACAACCTTCACATATTCAAACAGTTTAAGGAGGCTAGCAAACCAGTCAGAGGTAGGTGAAGAATCTAACATAGAGATCTTTGTCCAGAGAGAGGAAGAGCATCATGGTTCATCAAGATTCAGTTTTGGAAGCAGCTTTCGGAAAACGGGAAAGTACGTCAAGGAAGAAGAATTCCTCATTGAAAAAGGAGCAGAAGATAGTGATGGTAATCAGAAGGGATATCACAAACACAACCACAGGATTACTATATCTGATGTTGTGTTCAAGCACAGGTGGAGCAACGTGAGTTCTTCAGACCTTATGTTTCTGAATTCGGAGATGCTGAACGATGCATCAAGCAACAGATTCAGCAACTTGGAATCAAATGCTGACATGATGTCTAGTACAAGAGGGGTGGTGGAAAATGAGCAAATTATGAATATTAAGGAGGAGATGGAGAGGAAGATTTCATTTGAGAGCAAAGTTGGTGTACTGAACAACATCAAATCAGTTTCAGATAAGCATCTTCTTTTTACATCAGATTCTGCAGGGAAATCAACTCATGCACCAAAGTATGCGAATCCCGGTGAGAAAAGGTCAATGTCAGAAATCACTGCTGTCTCTAGATTTGGAGATTTAGGCATGAAAATGAGGGTCTTCAAGGATTCTTCTTCCCTTCAAAACAACCTTAAAGAGGAAAGAATGAGGCAGATTTGGTTTCCAATTGCAAGAAGAACAGCTCAATGGTTTGTGAATAGAGAAAGAAGGTCTCAACAATCTCAGAATAAACAACAGCCATTAGATGTATAATTCAATCCAATCCAACCTTCCTGAGGTACACATGTTTGGTTTCAGTCCTTGATTAACAACTACATGTAGATTTTATGTTGTTTTTTTGTTGATTTGTATTTAGTTAAGTAAAGCAGGTACAGGTTCCTTGTTTTTGTTTCAATCTCTCTATTTTTTTAATTCTTATGATCTGCATAAAAACTTTGTTAATCTTTCTATGACAGAGAATTTAAGGACCCCTTGTGACCAGAATAATAGAAACCCTTGTAGACTTAAAATTGTGTCTTCTTTTTCATTTCCTAATCAATTTTCTATTGATTTTCAACAAGAATAATAGAAGACAGCTTCATGCCTCTGTGCTCAATAATGTTGTGTATATGTGTGTGTCAGCCATTTAACTTAAATATGGTCATCTTGATCATATTTTATACATCTCTTTCATTCTTTTTTGCTCAACGCATAAGCATTGCACATTATTAACAACTGAACTTAGGGACAATTAGCTGAATACCTCCTTGGTTTCATAAATCAAACAAGTTCTTTTTCATTAACTCCTTTTTATTAAGCCAGAGGAAAAAGTTCAATAAACTAAAAGACTAAAATTTGATTAAGCAAGTTAAATTTTATATGCATAACCAATCCTCAAACTTCTAACCCCTCCAAAGTTTTTTGCTCCTCTTCTCTTCAATTTTTCCTCCAATGGATTAAATCTAATAACCAAAGGCAAATTATAAATTAACCAATTTGTATCAAGTCAACCAATAGAAAATTAAAACTAATTAAGTTTGTAATTTATGTCATTAGGTTGAATAATGGCTTATAATATGTATAACCTCAAGAAGTTTTTCAAAGTGAGTGGTAGTTTTTGTCAGTTTCTTCTGTCTGAAATGTGCATATTAATTCATGGCGCAAGAGATGCAATACAATACGCAAGAAACAAGTCTTATCCCATTGTCTTAATGGCAAAATAAAGGATGTCATTGTCAAATGTGACCTCAGCAATTACATCACCCAGTTTTTACACACTTTGTCTGCTCTTTCAATAGTTTTTGTGTTATGCAAAATGAGTCGGCTAGGTACTTACAAAGCAAGGTGCTTATATGGTGCAGAAATTTTTTATTTTAAGAGTATATTAGTCAAGACGAGAGGTCTGTTTTTGATCGCCAATTCGTCATGATATATTAATTGTTAACATTAGCTTATATAAATATTATTACATTTGTCAATGTAGTTTAATATTGGTTACATTTTTTCAAGGGGTAAGTCTCCTTATTGGCATTATCAGATTAAAATATTGAATATTTTAGTTGGGATTATGGGGAAAAGCGATTAAATAATAAACAAAGTAATGAATACATCTAGTTATTAGGCATGTGATGACGTTAGTAATCTCGATGTTATTATGTTCTTTTAAGTGACCTTAATTGGCTAAGCTATAGGGTATAATTTGTAAGTACAACGATTTGATTGTCAAAGTACATTTTATTTCTCTTTTCCATTTTTCTTTCCTTTTTCTATCTTAACAAGTTTATTGCGAATGCTCTTCTTTTTTCTTAAGATGCATCTTGGTATGAAAGATCACTCAATTTGGATGGCCATCATCACATATTATATATATATATATATATATATATATATATATTAAATTAAAAAAAAAGCAGAAAAGAAGCACTAAATTGAACATGTATTTGCTTGAAAGCAGGAAAGACAAACAGTTCAACATGTTACTGAAAATTGGAAGGACAACCTTATGTTTTTTTAATTCATGGGGAGAACTTTGAATTGAGCATAATTTATTAGTAATTTGAAAATTTCGCCAACACTTCGAAAAGGTTTCCTCATGTATATGGGTAGACGGTAACAGATGCAGTAAAGAGGAGAAAGACATGATAATAAAATTTATTTATAATATATAAATTCTGAGCTATAAAATTATGTCACCTCGTTAATATATACTTAAAAGATATATAAAATGTAATAAGTGAATAACTGGTTATTGTTAAAATAATAATGTATAATAAAAAGTATTATATTTTTTTGTTAAATTTATAATAAATTATTTTTATAAAATAAAGTATTTATTTTTACTCATGTATATTATAATAAATTTTTAAACATAATTAATAATTTTACTATCAAGCATGCATATCATATCATAATAATAATTTCAGTAAACTACATCTCATATTATAATCACTCTTAGTCGTGTACTAATTAATTGTTGGAAAAGAAATATTATTATGCTTATTTAATTTAATGGCTATTAGTTTTTTATGATATAAATATAAATTTTTATTATTATGCAAGACACATAATTATAATATATATATATATATATATATATATATATATATATATTATCCAATAATTATATATTAATACTTTTTTAAAAACCATCACACTTTTATACCAAAGATAATCTGAAATAAAAAATAATTACAGATTTTTTTTTGTGATAAGAAAATAAAAATGTAATTACAGATTAAAACCGTTAGTTTTTTATTTTGTTTTAAAATTTGATTTTTATTTTAAAAATTAAAATTTATAAATATAATAAATAAATGCATAATAACCCATTAGTAAATACACAAATTCAAACATTTATTAATGATACTATTAAAACTCATTATCCCCTCGATATCTAATAATAAATATGCTTTTAAACTTACTTTCTATTAAATTTTAACTAGTTAATATAGTTTATTAAAAAAAATAAAAAATCAAATAACTAAAAAGAAATTATCTAAAGTACTTTTTTTATTAAACGAAAAAATGCACCAAAAATTTCTTTAGTTTATAAAAGATAGAAGTTAAATGCATAATAACTGACTAATAAATGCATGAATTTAAATATTTATTAATGAGACCATTAAAAGCTATTATTTTTATGCCAATACCTAATAATATACAAACATTTAAGATTCACATTCTATTAAATGTCTTACTAATTAATACTTCATAATTTATTAAATAACTAAAAAGAAATTTTCTAAAGTAATCTTTTACTAGGTGAAAAAAAGTGTATCAAAACTTTCTTACTTTATATTATAAATAAAATATTTTAAAAATTAAAATTTATAAATACACTACATAAATACATTAATAAATGCATGAGTTCATATATTTACCATTTATAATGAGATTTTCTTTAAAAAAAATATTTTAACATGTCACATGTGATTTTGAGTTGGTTAAAATTATTTATATAAATAACTATTCTTCATGAGTTACTCAACATTTGTATTGAGAGAGAATGAGAGTGAAAATATTTATAAGTTAAACAACTTGTGAATAAAAGTTGTTACATTTGTTTCTGTTAAAAAATAACAAGAATCAAAATAATAATAAAAATTACAAGGATTACCTAAGAAAATAATTTTACAAGAACCAAAACAAGAAGGGTTATATTATAGAGACAAAAACATATCAAACCTAATTTTTTTTAAAATAAAAGAAATAAATGAATCATATATTTAATATCCAAATGTTTTGTTTACATTTATAATTTTTATATAGTTTTAATTTATAAATAAAATTGACTTCCTTTCCAACCCCTTCTAAAACTATACTCCAAACATACCCTGTATATTGCATTGTGTAAATATCCCGGGTATGCCAAAATTAACCCAGGTAGAAATACTGAAATACACCCAAAAGCTAATTAGACTTTATGGAGTATGAATATAAATGAACCCGGTAAACTCGAATTGGACACAACCACAAGTTCCGGAAGAACAAAAATAAGATTACATTTTGTGTGTTAATATGAATATTGTTAATGAACCCGGTAAACTCGAATTGGACACAACCACAAGTTCCGGAAGAACAAAAATAAGATTACATTTTGTGTGTTAATATGAATATTGTTCCATGACAAAACTAAATTGCTTGAATTGCAATTGAAAATGAAAACAAATTCAATCATTTACACATATATAATATTTACAGAGGAGAGGAATTACCCCCAAAAAAAATTAGAAAAGGGAGGAGATGAATAAGATAATAAACCTACCCTACCCATTTTGCAACTAAAAGATTCAAACTATAGGGAATATTCAGCATCTATTGCTCTCTTTGCATTTTCTGGTTAACTGCATTCTTGGATTGCAATTTGTCCGAATAAGCAAAGGTAAATACTGGTGCAAAGCCAAACTTCAAAAAGAAGACAAAATGTAAAGGTCATTCTTCTACCAGTCCTCAAGCCATTCAGGCACATTAAGTTCTTTTACCTCCTGCAATGGAGAACCCAGATAACCAGTACTACAATCCTCAGAATGAACTTCCAAGTACTGTGTTATACGAGAAATAATTTCCTGCGGAACGGGAAAGGTGTGGTGTCTAATCCCTTCCCATTCAATACAATTAAACCATGGGTGACTCTTGACAGAATCAGGACCTTGGCTACCAAGTCTAGTGCTTTCTTCCACTTCAAGTAGCTGAACCAATCAGTTAAATAAAACACAAATAGAATAAGTATGCATAGATGTCATTTTAAGCCATGCAAACTACACAGTATCTTGAGAGAGTCTTAGTTCTTGCAATACCTTGGAGATGAGATCAACAGCTTCAGGGCTAAAAGTCTCGGGAAGATGTAGCTTTCTTTTTGCAATTTTGGCAACTGTATCAAGTTCATTTTCTCTCCATGATCCAAATGGCATCTCACCACGTAACATATAATATATTAAAACTCCCAACGCCCACCTGCATAATCAACAATGATGACATCCACAAAATGCTATCAAGGAACGTAAGTCAACCATAAATGCTTTACATGCTAGAGATTCAGAGCTTGTCCATTGCCAATGTATGCTAATACTGTTCGATCCAATTTGATGTAATGCAAGTCAGGTGTAATTACAATCATATTGGTTACAATTCAAAGGAATTTTTAATTTTTCATTCAGCAAATATTATGTTATTTCACGTTATCTTTATATCTTAGGAAATATAGAAAGGAATTTGTTACTGACAAGAGGAATTGTGTGGTTTAAGGAGAGAATCAATGTGTTTGGACAAGGTTTTATTTATACCAGTCAGCAGGGAAACCATGGCCTTTTCCCAAAACAATCTCTGGAGCCAGTGAATCTGCCATCCCACAAATTGTGAATGTTCTCTCACCAGAAAGCTGTTTTCCAAATCTGAAGTCCACCAGCTGCAACCAGTACAAAAATAATTGATCACATATATTATGCATATTTTATAGTTTTTGGCATGGCTATCATGCATCCATCATTTGCCGCAATATCATCTGCCATAACTCCATGGCAGATTCACCAGTAATAGTGCTGATAAACATGGATACCATGAAAAGCAATAAAACAAAAGTTCCCAAACCTGTATATGTCCAGTTTGTTCCAACATCAAAACATCAGGTGACACACCTCTGTAGAGAACACCATTCTGAAATTCAAGTATGAAATGCATAAAGGAAAAGGGAACCTTAGCCACTAGCCAAAAAAGGCAAAAAAGAATACAAAAAGTTATTTAGATACAAGACCTTGTGCAAGTCTTCCAAGGCAATAACAACAGAAGCAGCACAAAACTGCGCTGCTGATTCACTAAAAGGACTTGAAAGTATGGAAGACAAAGGGCAAGCAAGGCGAGTGTTTAGCAGTATTCCAGCATACATGCGGTCAGCACAAGTGCATAAAACCTGTGGTATACAGGCTGACGAGCCCATACCCTTAATCAAAATTTTCTCTTTCAAGACTTGTGATTCCTTTCCTAGCCCTTTCACCTTTGGCTTAGAAAATCTCTTCAAAGTAAGCAAACTTTCTGCAGCAATGTTTCATTAGCAAAAACAAATTCCAACATACACTATTTCAGTATAGATTACAATTAAATGCTATTAATTGATGTAGGAAAAGACAAATAAGATACCAAAGAACAAAATGAAGTAATTTATTTTAAGAAAATGTTGATATTTTTGGCCACTAAAAGATTAGATTTACATCCATTTAGTCCTTTCAAATATTTTTCACATCCACTTTCTTCAAATTTGATTAATTAAGAAGGGAAACTAATCCTACAATGATCAGGTAGGTTTATATTAATTTACTCTATAAAAGGACTTGATTGAGTCAGATTTGGGAATTGAATTGATGGAATCATTGATTCATTCCAAGTAAAAAGTAAAAAATTGAAGGATTGAATTAATTTAAATCAATTATTTCCTGGATTAAAGCATTCATTAGTTATATTTTAAGTGAGAAATTGGAGAAATATTTATCTACCTGAATCTCTTAAATTTGCAAGCCCTATTTCAGAGCAGTCAGTGGAATATAGCGTCTTTCTCCACTCCTACAATAAAAAGGTCCATGAGCTAATTTGAGGATCTCATGCCCAATGAATTGGAAAGCAACAGAAAGCTCTTACCAAATCTGAGAGCTGGACTTTATCAAGGGATGAAAAATCATAATTTGTAGTCAACTCCTTGGAATAATCCCTTGACCTATGATTATATTAATGGTGCCAATGATATGAAACTTTGTTTTAAAGTGCAGTATATAAGCAAATAAGCAGAAACCACAAAGCTGTTGCCTAACATAAGCACATATTAAAACGTACTTGTGATCTTCCTGAGAAATCTTTTGTAAGGAGCCAATAACAGATTCAAATTTGTCCTTTGTTAGTAAAGCACATACAACATCACCCACAGCAACAGCACTCAAGGAACCAATATTTTCACCAAGAAGGGCCCATTCACCAAAATAGCTTCCCTCGGGCTTCTCTATTGACAGTTCTTTTCCGCTCTGTGCATCATCCTCATTTTGGATTTCAGGCTTGAGGCTGTAGGCATTTGGACCAGTCAATAAATCAGAATCAAAAGTGATTTTCACTCGTCCCTTCTGGATAATGTACAATGCAAGGACTTCATTCTGCAAAGACATACTGAATATCATTAGGAAAGGAACAGAAAATAAATGGACAAAAGCAACCAAGCAAAAGCTTACTTTGTCTATTATTGTCTGCCCATTTGAGAAGGAAACTTCAGAAAGGGAGTCAGAAATCTGACTGAGTTGTAAAATTGACAACCTTGAAAGGAGATCTACAGACCGAAGCAACTTCAATGATGACAAGTTAGAGAATTCTGACATTAAAATCCCTCGAAAATCTTCTCGTTTTAAAGCCCAAAGAGTTCCTTTTGTTACAGCACGTACAGAAGCCTGGAGGGGTTTATTATACCTGTAATGCCATTTTGGGAAAAACAATATGTTAAAAATCTGCAAGGCAAAAAAACTAGTATTGTCATGGCAGCTACATCTGAAAAAATATAAGACATAAACATGACTTTAAATTAAAAAAACAACCTCACTAAACCTTTACTATTGTGTCAAGACTCACCCTCATAAAAATGGCTTCACATAATGCCAACAAAAAAGAAAAATAAAATTGCAAAAGCATCATATTAAGTGCTTAAAATTGGGTTGGGAAATTTATATAATATTTCCCATATTCTGGAATATTGCAATTATAGTTAAACTTTATATGCCTGTCCAGATAACAGTCCTCAACAAAATCAATTCCTAATCTAGAGGAAACTTGAATTGCCTCACAGCAAGATGTTTCTCATGCCAAAAAGAACTACTTCAATTTAGCAGAAGAACCACAAGAAGGTAAAAAGTATGATTGAGTGACTAACATTAGAGCAAGTTCTCCAAAGCATGAAAGTTTTTCAGCTGTGTAGCGCTGCAAAACCCTAGGTACCTCCCCATCTTTTTCTTCCTGCCATTGTAATAAAAGTTGAACAAGAAATGTAACACCCTCATTGACAATACAGAAACAAACCAAAATATCAGAAAAGAGTCAAAAGACCAGGTACAAGCAGCATTCATTATATGACCCTAGATCTTGAACCGAGATTTCATCTTGACTATACCAAGGGCAAAGCCAATTATAAGAGCTGAAGTGGTGGAGAGGGGTTTAAAAATAACAAAAAGCTGGTTTTCAAAGAGGTTAAATCTTGGGGACCAACTTTATCATGAATGAAAAATTAGTGGCTTGGAAAGCTGAGAAGAAATATTTATAGAAGTTTTCGAAGCCTGCAGGTGCCACGACCCTTGCCTTTGCCTCTGGCTAGGATGATTTTCAATATTTTCCTAAATGAATATCTGTGGACCCATCACAAATCAATACTGCAATCAAATGACACAGTTTATAAACCTGAGTCGCCAAGACCTCAAATTCTCCACTACCAACAACATAAAAACAGTCACCTTCACCACCCTGCAAAGTATAACTATTGTCACAATTCTGCAATAACAAATATAAACAAAGCCAAAATAAAGAGAATTTCTTAACAAGATCCAAAGGCAAGTTCCAACTTCTTTTTCTGCCCCAGAAATCTACAAAGGTTGAAGAGTAATAGCAATCAAGAATTTTCAAGTTTCAATTAGAAAACTGACCTGTTTGACTATAATATCCCCAGGTTGGACCTCCACTCTTTGCATGCAATCCAATAAAACATGGCACTGAGAATCAGTAAGTTTTCGGAAGAGAAAATGATCATGCAACGCCTGCTCTATGTGTGCCTGGGGCATATGTAGATGAAGCGCCATCAAAGGTTCACAATTATTGAACTTTCCAATGGGAGAAACTAAATTTAATACTTTATACTAGCATACCAATGTTGTTAATGTTAATTAAAAAAATTAAAACCAGAGGAGTTAAATAAATTGTAATAGCAAAAGATGAATAGGGGGTTTACTTCTTCTTCCCATGTCTTCCTATGGGCTGAAGATGGAGGAACCCAGGATTGACCATTTTCTAGGGAATTTTCAAGTGCTCGAAGGCGTGCCCTTGACAAGTCATGCCTTACACGATGGTTTCTAGCGCTCCAACCAAAGGTGGAAGGGGATTCTGAACCTGTCACCTCTACAACTTGAGGCACAGGGTTTCGCAAAACATCACCATAACTTGCTGACTGACCAACAGCAGACTAAATTGAAAGACTAGATTAGTTACTAAAAATGAACAAGGGAAAATGAATATGTGACGGTTTCTTGGAAAAAATATAAATGAATAGAAGCAGGAAAAAAAGGAAAAGTACCATACTTCAGTTAGTCCATTTACATGCACAATGATGACTGTAATGTCATCTGTACGAGTTTCATACTGCAGCCAGAGCCGATAAGATTCTGCCACAATTGCAGCACAAGCATCACGAGGATCTTTAAATTTCACAACCTAGAAACATAACGGCAATTAAGAGACAAAATATGACTTAAATTGGATGATAAACCAAATCTAGGTTTAAAGTTGCTTTAAATTAAATTTACAAAACCTAGTTTTAAGACCAAATACACATGTCACTTGGCCATCATTTACACGTATCATTGTCAGAAATCTATAAGGGTTTGCTTCATGATTCAATTTAGACTTTGGAAAGATAGGTTGCAAGGTCATTGATGTGTCAAACTAGTCTGTACATAAGAAATTTCTGACCAAGCTTCTATGAATGAAGGCATGCCCGGTACATTCCACATTAACAGGACAGCTTGACAATAATAAAGCACCTCGACGGAAAAAGAAAATATCATTCCCCCAAAAAACTGATTTTTTAATACCCTTATTTACCCTACATGAGGGAGAAAGATTTACTAGATAAACACATGCTTATGGCACTGAAATGGATTACCAAAAGCATCATGCAATTAAATAATTTGTGTCTCAAAATTAAGTTTCAATTCATTCTTACACATTTCAATTATTAGACTTAATTATAGACAAGAATTAAGCCACAAAATATTAACCAATTTGAGCATAACCCATGACTAGTTGATTATTGCACTAATAACAGAAGATTAAATTCAACAATTTTAAAAGTGAAACTAATAAAATTTTAATACTTGTCGGGACTATTGCAGTAGCATTGCACCCTCCTAAAAATCATTTCTCTCCTTGGAATCAACTTCAGTCACAAAATGGTGTGCTTGGTTTCAATTGGATAGTGTGCTTGCAATTCTACAAATGCCAATCTTGCTTGAAACATACAAACAGCTTCATAATGAAAAGACTAATTTCTCCCTCTTACTTTGTAAATTATATAAAAAAAAATAAAAAAGCCACAATATGTTTTGGTGAATTATCACTAAAAGTGATTATTCCTAACAATACTCACTCAAAGGTTCCCATTATTAAATAAAGGTTTTGAGAGTATAAGGAATAATAAAGAGCTTTGGAACTGTGGCTTCTGATGCTGAAGTGTGGGGTATTTGGATGGAGTATAATTTCAATTTCCAGAATTATCAGCTGTAGATTTCTTTCTCCACGCCTTTATATGGAAAATTGTGTTTCCCATAACTGCCTTGTGGCTTTATTTATGCCCAGGAGTGAATATTCAAAAAGTCCCGAGTTGCAAAAGTTGATTCTCCTAATTTTAAGAAAGATTCCTAATCCCTAATTCCTAATTCTAATTCCAGAACCGAGAGAGACACAGTAACTAACATTAATTGTGCCAGATCGTGATTGCAACTGAAACGAAATAATAACCTAGCCACCAAACTTCTTTAGTAGACCAAAAAAGCAATTTTCAACAACAGAAACCCCAAAGAAAAGAAAAATAAAAAGAAAGAGAAAGGAATATTATTTGCCTTTGCACAAGAATAAAGCTGCCTTAAAAGAAAAGCAAGAGACATAACAATAAGGGAGATCTAGTCTTCCATACCATTTCAACCACAGTCTGGCTAGACAAAAACTCAAACACCCCATCACTGGCCAGCACAAAGAAAGGGTGATCCTGTGTGAGCTCAAACACAACAATCTCAGGATTTGCCACAACCCCAATAGTCTCAGCAATGGAATCACCAATACTCCGCGTAAACGCCGTCCCCGGATACATCCCATTCGGCACCCACAACCTCGGAGGGTCACCATCATCACCTTCCTCAGTGCCCCAACACTGCACATCAGGGTTCTTCAACCCCTCAATCTGATCCATAGTAAGAACCCTCGCCCCACACATCTTCACCCTCTCCAGCTCATCACTCCTAAAAGGCGTCTGATCAATCGACAAATCAACGGCCACAACTTCCTTCCCTCTCCTCTCCGCGATCACCGCCCTCGAATCGCCGGAATTCGCCACGTATATCGTCCTCCCTCTCACCAGCACCGTAATCGCCGTCGTCCCGCTCATGCTGTCGTCCAAAACATCGTTGTGCAGCTGCGAATTCGTCGCTAAAAACGCCGCGTGACAAGCCTCAACAGGATCAGCACGGAATTTGGAGTTCCTGAGCAAATTCTCGCACAGTTTCCGCTTCACGAACTGAGAACACTGAGCTCCGAACTCGCCATGGCCGTCGAAGACGCCGAAGAAGTGGTCGTTAGGGCTCGTACCTGTACAGGTAAAAAGAACCTCACTCTCACTCACAATGAGAAAGAATCGAAGCATAGAACACACAGAAATAGAAACAGCGATAGAAAGACACAAAAATTTAACGAGAAACGATACCAAAAGGTGTGTGGATGCAGAAACTGTCTTGGTTAGCTTTATCGAGTGCATCGGGGTAGTAACCTCGTTGCGACAAGAACGAGTACCGCAATTCGAAGTTTCCGGAAGGAACATTCACGATTCGGGAACCGTCCGGTGGAAGAAACTGCGCGGAAACCCTAGCGAGTCTTCGGATTCCAGCTTCAGAGTCTCTGGTGATGCTCAATTGGTTCAATTGGTCTCTGATTTCGCCTTCTTCAACATCCGAAGAGGAAGGGGAGAAATTCACGACTTCGGCGACGTCGTTTCGCGCGATGGGGTCTCCGTTGATGCTGGAGCCTCTGCAATTGTCGCCTATGCAGACTCGCGAGTAAATGCAACCCATTGAGAGGAGAAGAAGAAAAAAAATGGAGGAAACAACACTGGTGCTAAAATTGGCATCAAGGAGTTGGAGTAGAGAGAGACTAGTGTGGTGAACTAAAAGTTGCGTCCTAATTTTTTTTATCCATGCAAATTAAAAATATTATCAAAAAAATTTATAATAAATCACCTATTATTACCTATTATTATGTGATTTAGGAGGAAGGAATTTTGAGAGGAGGGGGAGCCACAAATTCTTTGCAATAAATGAGCATGATGATGATGATGATGATGCATTTGGGAGATGAAATTAATGATGAGTAATTAAAAGAAATTATATTGTCAATGTTGCAGTGTGGAGAAATTTGTGAAAATTGATAGGTTTTGTGTTTTTGGTTGGTTTTTCTTAAAAATGGTTGTTACTAATTGGAGTTTAGTTAGTTGATGGGGCGTGGTATTTGATGTAGTCGTGGATTGGATTGGATTTGGATGTGGCAAAAATGGTGTGGTTGGGTTAAAGAGAGAGAGTCAAAAGAAGAGGAAAAGGGGAATTGATGAGAGAAGCAATTTTGGAAAGGGGCCAAGAGATGGCATTACCAGAATAGTGGCACTGTATGTAAGCCTACGGTTTATGATGAGAAACTTTACATGTTTGATTAAGTTTAGATACATGATTAGTTCTTTAGTTAATTCAAAAAAATCAAATTTTGTGAGACATACTTTGACTTCTAACATAAACTTAAAGATTCCAGTTCCCCTTATCATTAAGAATTATATGAGTAGGATGTAAATAAGTATGCATGATATGATCTGTTATTTAATTATAAATTATAAATTATCGTTTGAATTATTTTAAAAATTAATAAATTTATTATACATAAAAAAATTATGATGAAATAATTTTATGAAAAATTTTACACTATAAATGTATAACTTTTTTTCTCAAATTATATTTATTATATATTTTTCTTAAGAGTTAGGTTTAGAAAAAAAAAAGACGGGTATTTTGTTATATGAACTTCAAGTATGTAATAAAAAAAAATTAAAAAATATTTAACCCACAGTTATTATATACTTAAAATTATCAATTATATGTGTGTTTAGTTGTGTGTTTGGTTCTACTTCTCGGACTCGCATATTTCCAAATTAAGTATAGCTTTCTTCGATCATATCCCTGTCTACCAGTAGTATAAGTTAAAATAATTCTGTATCAATTATTATTTTACGTAAAAAAAATTAATCACTAAAATGACAAAAATTTGAATTCCTATTATTAAAAAGAAGAAAAGTGCGCACTGCGCATAGGATGGTGGGGAGAGTGAGTGAACAGAAGAGTGAGGGTGTTGTGTGGAGACGTATCAGTGCATGTGTAAGGTCAGAGTCAGAGCTTTTGTTAACGTTTTCACGCGCCAAACCTGTTCCTTCATGATCACTACCTTTCATTATGCCCACCATATGTCCTCGTGTTTAACATTATATACTAGTATTTTTCTTTATAATTTAATTTCATTTAAATGATAATTTTGTTTTAAAATTAAAGTGAAAATTATTATTATTATTATTATTAGTTTTTAGTCATAAGAGTCAAATTTGTGTTCCACTAATATTTTTATATGTTAACTTATCTTTTTGTCATTTATGAACCATAAATTCCGGGTTTATTTAATGAAAATTTTAACTGCTTGTCACTGTTGTTACTAACAATGTATGTTTGATTTAGTTTATTTTTTAAAGAATAATTACTTGTTTTTATTAATTTCTTAAAATAATTTTGAAAATAAAAAAAAATTATAAAAAAATGATCATTTTAAAGCATACACTCATTTTTTAAAAAGGCATAATTTAATTTCAGTGAAAGTTTTTTCATTAGTTCATATTAATTTGTTTGAGTTTATACATCTTTTTTTATTGAGTTGAATTCATAAAATTTGATTTACGTAATATTGATACTGCGTAATTCAAATAATTAGTTAGAATTTAAATTTTAAAAAATTGGTAAGCATTAAATAAAAAATGATTATATCAACAATGCTTATAATAAAATAGAGTATCCTTTTCAAAAAAAATAGAGTATCAAAACTGGACCCGCTAAAAATTAGTTATCATGAAGTTCTATCATTCAGCAACCTTCGTAGGGTCATTAATTGATGGTTTCAGTGACAGAGTTGTTATTTTTTCATCATTTTCTGCATCATAATCCCTTCTTACAAGCTCTGCAATGAGTAGGATACACACACCATGATTGTTCCTGATCCAAGGATCCAGTGTATGTTTAGATTTAATTCAAAATGATGTGTAAAAATTTTGAAATAAATCTAGTGATCTATAAATTTAATTTTACAAAAGGGTCTAAATATTTTTATGAACTTTATTTTGCTCCAAACTGATACATGTACCTGCTGATTCTAGCACTAACAATGCATGACCACAAGTGATTGATATCTGATAGCATTTAAGAAGTACTAGTATGGTAAAGAAGGATATCTAGGAAGTATGGTGTAGAAGACCATTTGGATCCACAATCATTCCTTATGACACATCATTTCCTTTTCTAGTTTCTTAGGTGGTCCCTCACTTTCTTTTTTCCCTTTCTTCTCTAACTTTAATGCTCATCCATTTATTTATAAAAAATTATCATGGACACTTTATAGTGCATGAAGGATATTCTTGAATCAATTTAATTGAATACAAATTATAGCAACTGAATTGAAAAAGTGACCGATTATTATACGGAGTAGTACTAATTATAAAAATCAATTTCAAAATATTATAATAATATCTACATTATTCAAAATCATCTAATCTAATAAGCTGCAAAATATTTTTAAGCCTAGACATGTTTTAAATTCCAATAAATACGACTCTATCTATTTTTTTACGAAATATTTTATTATTACTTTAGATCTTGATAATTTTTTGTGTTATTTTTTATTCTTTACCATTAACTATAATTAATCTAGTACGTTAACAAAATAAGAATATTAATCTGTTTGGGCTGATTGGAAAATTCTTTTTTTATTAAATGCAAATATTTGAAACGAAACGTATTTGATAAAATTGGAATTGAAATAATTTTAACTCAATTTTAAAATATTTTTACATTCATTTTTAAAATTTAGACAAAATAATTATTGAATTTAGTTTTATTTTAAAAAAAAAACATTCCCTACATTTGACAATGATTATTATTATTATTATTACTATCAACGGTGTTACTGTCACCATCACTAATGTCATTATTGTTGTAATTGATTCAATAAACTCAATTCTACTAATAATTTTATCCTTTGTAAAATAATTATTTTATGTTATAACTATTTTTAAGAGTTAGTTGTTAGAGACTTAAGCCATATATAGCTTAAGATGCTCTTCTATTGGACATTGTGATTAGTTTTTGTTTTTCATTGTAAATTTTTCATTCTCTTGTAATTGGAAAAAGTTGTTCAATTTAATTATTTTGGAGTCTAAGCTTGTTGCGTATTACTCATTCTTGGCTCAACAAATTGGTGTAATGAGCGTGGATCTTGAGTTATGGGTTCGGCCATGTATAAGGGTTGAGAAGTTCACTAGTCAAAATGACTTTGGACTCTGGAGGTTGAAGATGAGCCCTTCTGGTATAGCAGGGTTTGGTGGAGGCTCTTGAAGGAGTGGTCAAGCTTGAGAAATCAATGTCAAGTACAATCACCATTATAGATGACAATGGGTAGAGTCTTATAGTATCTGTTCTCATAGTCGTATTTAAAAAAAATGTCCATACTTAGTCTCATACCCACATGGGTAACAACTTTAATCCATATCCTCGTACTCGTTGAGTTCTTATATACTCATACTTGCGCTGTGATCCACATTTTACTTATGTATGAAGTTAATAAATAAATAAAAATATATTAATTAAAAAAGTTATTACAAATAGATTAAAAATTTATTCTTAATTAAGTAATCCAAACATAACTTAAAATACATTCACACATAATATTACATTCGGTCCCATATATAAGAAACAATTACCTAATTCATCAAGATCAGTATAAGTGGTTAGATTAATTAATTTGTCATAATTTAATATTATTCCAAGACTACTCATCACATTAAATGATTCAAGAGGTGATTATTTTTTAAAGATAACTTTTTAACCAATGAGTATACATTATTTTATTGATAACTCAATAATTAATGCCCCCACTTTCATGGAGAAATTATGAATGTATATCATTAATAAACCTCATAATTGATTAGGGATAAAATGGAAATTTAACAATAAAGTAGCCTTATGTTTCTTATAATTAAGATCAAGAAAATGTTGTCTTTTATTTTTTATATATAGGATCGAAAGTAATATTAAAAATAAGTAAACATAATTGATTCGTCCAAACTTAAGTCATAAATAAACATTACAAAAATAAGTCATTAAATAAGTACAAATCTATATTACCAATTTGAAGCACCAAATAACACAAAATATCAATTCACAATTGGAAGTCAATCTTAAAATAACTTGTTAACAAATTCATAAATTTATACGTAAAAGTAAATAATAGTTCAATATTCTTAAATAAAATGTGAAACAAATTTAATATAAAGTATGTTGAATTAGCCATTAGGTTCACTGCTCTAAGTAAGACCCTAGTCATAAAATTAATTTAGAAAATGTAATTATTTTTTATAGAAGAATATGCCTAATATAAATTATTTACCCAAATAACATATTTTAATTACATTAATATTTAATATATGTGACATATATGTGCAGGGTGGGTATTATAGTACTCATACCCGCATCCATCCTTAGTTTCAATAAGCATATAATTAATATCTTCACTTGTAAATACTTTTGTGGATTATAGGATCCGAGTTTATTTTGTCATTCCTAATCATCGTCATTACTAGCGTGACCATCAATTGGTATTATCAATGTCATCAATGTCAATACCATAAAACACATCCTTAACTTAATTCTAATATACAGTTTATTTTCAAACTAAAAATTAGTGAAAAAGTAAAACTAAATTTAAAAAATGACGACCATTACTAATAGGGTACAACAAGTGGTAAGAGACTAGCATCACATAGAGCCAAGGAGGTTGAGGGAGTGAAAGGCACGAGCCCCAGCCACAAGAAAGAGCTTGTGAATTGTGATTTTGAAGAGTGTAATGCAGATTAAGCCAAGCCAACCCCATACCCAGTGGCATATATCCATTCAGCATGTCGTGTTCTGTTCTACACCTAGCTACTCTCTCTCTCTCTCTCTCTCCTTTAATTCATTTCATGCATTCACCAAAGTCACATCAGCTTTAGAAAAAACTCATCTCACACACCGTCCTACATTAATTAGGCACATTGGTTTTTCCCGCTCAATCACCTCCATTTAGTTAGCTAGTCAAGTCATCAGCTCAGCATTTTCTTGCTTTGTCTACTAGGACTAGGATATTTGTCGGCTAATTCTATATATTTATTTTATACATGAGCTTTGTTGTTTACTAAATTAAGTTTATATTTGTGATAAAAAAAAGTTAAGCTCAACGATAGTAAGAAAATCAAAATAAAGTTTAAGAAAAAAAGGTTATCACCTGTTAAATATGTTATTACTTCATGTTATAGCCTCAACTTAAAAACGTACGTCATGCACACGGACAAAAATATAGAAGTGCATGTCATTTACTTGTTTAGATCATTTTTGTTTATATTACGTATTATTTATGGGATGATTTAATTTAATTCTTTCAGTTATTGAGTTTACTATTTCAACTTTCAAGCTAATTTTTTGACACTTAACAATTGATTTGACACCAAAAACGTTTGATTTGTTGTAAATTATGAGTGTTAGTTATATTTCTTAAATCGTTAATGGGATAACCAACATATTATATTGGTTCGAGTAGTACGTTAATTTCTGTATAAGGTTGAAATGAAATAAATTAATTGTATCAAGCTTTTTTTGTTAACATATTATATATTATAAGTATGAAGTATTCATTGAATTTCTCAAATTATTTATGATTAATTTTTGTTAAAAAAATTGGCCAATCACTTTAAGATCCTTTCAACTTTTTTATTTTTCATCCATAAGATTGAAATACAAGATATTAATTCAGTGTTGATCAGTGTTACTTAGTCAGAGTATTAGATTATTGGTTTAATTTGTGGGTCATTGATTGAACTGTGTCATCTGGTATATAATAAATTTATAATTTTACAGCGAAGTATTATATATTATATTATATTTTCCATATAAGTAACTTGGTTTAGTGGTGTTAATTATTTCAAATTAATATCCAATAGGACAAGGGTTTGAATCTACCTAGGTATTTAAGTGAATTATATTTTAATTTCTAGTTTTTGATACTTAAATGAATGTGCATGTCACTATTAAAAAAATGTGTTCCAACGACGGTTATTTAGCGCCTTCAACGGTGGTTGATAAATCGCCTTCGAAGCTATCATCATGGAAAATGTTAAATTTTTACAACGATTCTAGAACCATCTTAGTCTATTTGGTATTCAACAACGATTTTCATCCAAAAACCGTCTTAGAATCTGAAACAGTCTTAGTCTAATCAGTATTCTAAGACGGTTTTATGGTTTTTACCTTAAAACCGTAAAAAACCGTCTTAGAATGTCACAATTCTAAGATGATTTTAATTGATAACCAATGTTGATTTTTTAGGTCCTATATGAATAAATTTTTCTGCAAATACAATTTTCAAGGCAAAAAAAAATCACAAGAGTCCAGTTTCAACAAATTAAATCTAGAATTTCATTTGTATTAAAAATCCACAATTAACAAAAACAACATATACACAAGCAAATATCTCAAATACTGGGTGACCTCAGATTATGGAGGTGAAACTCCAATTTATATTAGAGAACTATACTAAAAGTATAGTAAGCAAAACTACATCTAAATTTTGTATATGTGAAAATGTTGAGTTGAACTTGAAGAAGTTAGGAAGAATAAGTCTTACCATGCAGAGAAAACAATAGACTGCCTCTTGGATCATAATAAGAGATTACTAGTTTCTCATCCTTTCTGAAATGATAAGCTAAAGGGGTTAATATATTCTAGTGTTTAAGCTTTGTAAGCTTCCTCATCTCTGCATCAAAATCATCTTTCTCTTGTCCTCTTGACCACCACTTCCACTCCATTAGCCATCACAACCTTGTAAGAAAATCCAAAGCTTCCATTTCCAAGCACTTCCATGGCCGCTCTCATCAAATCAGACAACCCAAACATGCCTTTCTCATCATTCACCGCCACACCTCCTCCTTCTTACTCTCACAATTAAAAACACAACTAGTGAGAACAAAAACACACTTGCTACTATATATGCAAGATATCAATTGGCAAATAAATTCAACTAGCGAATAGCATTTGAAAACTTACAACTAAAGAGTTAAGGAAGCCCAAAATGACGGTGGGAAAACCCTGAACATCGTACTTGTTCGCTAGTTCATTTTCAATGGTAGCGTTGACCTTGGCGAGAATGATGTCGTCAGGCTTAAGCTTAGTAGAGGTGGCGGCGTACTCCGATGCCTTGAACAACGACGTCCTTGTCATGCACCTCAAGCTCCTTGAAAGCTTTCGACAAGTGGTTGAAGCCGCCAAAGTCACCAAAGTCACCGAAGTAGTCATTGCAGTTGTTGTCATCCTTGTCGAACTGGTTGGGATCTAGAAAAATGCATGTGGTGAGAAGTGGCGGTGGCGTCATCGGGTTCCTCGAGGAAGTTGAGATCTTCGTCGTGGATGGATGAGAAGAGAATGAGAGTGGTGAGAGAGAGAAACAAATAGCTTGGTTGTGGAGGGGGTGAGGAAGGCAACAAGGTGCAAGAGGGGAGAGAACCCTAATTCAAAGAGGGAGTGAGTGGGGTGAAATGGTGTGACTCATGGAATACAAAAATTATCGAGTATAAAATGAGGGGCAAAACCTAGCTACTCCTGTGATCTCATTTCTTTGAAAGAAATTAGACTCTAACTACTAGGTTGGGGAATATTTTTGGTGAAAATTAAAAAAGCTAATAAAATTTTAATTTCCAGCAAAGAATTAAATGCTTAATATTCATATGTAATATTTTGTATTTGTAAGTATTTATGAATATAAAAAATATTTTGTATGCAATAAAATGTACCACTTGAAATTACATATCTATTTTTTATATGTTTATAATACTTGTACATAAAGAGTCTTTATTAACTACTTTAATTTGCCTTGGGTCCATAAATATGTTAGGACCAATCCTCTCTTGCTAGCAAGAAATTATTTTTGTTATGTTACATGTACTTGAACCCAATGGATGGAATAAACATAGTTCAAAGAGGTAGTTGAAAGAGGATATTGTGCTATAGTTGACCAACTAAATTTCCTGAAAATTAATTATGTTAGTAAAGTTGCTAGATATTCCACACCAATGTCAAAATGACAAAAAATTATGTGATATGTACATTGAATAATTTCTATATTATTCTCATGAAAATGTTATGATTAATTGATTACAAAATAGAAGATAAAATCATTAAAGTGTGATAAAATCAGTTAATTACCATGATTAAAAAAATAACGACCCAAAAGAACATCTATAAATAGAACCGAAGAATATTGTTTCGCGGCAAAAACTTGTTTGGGAACAATGATCCGCAAATGCTAATCAGCAAGTGTAATGAGTCGCACAAGTAATATAAAATGGTAAGAACCGAGTGTCGAATCACAGGGAACTTGTTTCATTCAGAAAATGTGCATTCAATAAGTAAACATTTGTGTAAAACAAGTAAATAATCAAAAGGGGTTTTTGTCTACAATTTTAATTAACTACAAACTAAAGTATCTAACAGTGAGAGATAAAAATAGTCAAGTAAAAACGTTAGGTCATTCTACTGAACCTACTTTGATGTTACTAAGTATTTTTCTCTATTTAACGTTGTTTTAGTATTTTATGCTGAAAACAACTATCCAGACCAAGATCCCTTGAGTGAATGGGCCTAACTCTATTTAAACTTCGTCCTTGATCCATCAATAAACTTGGTTTAAACGAGTTGCATTAAGATTACAGTATAATATAATCTAAATCACTGCACTCCGTCTCCAGACATACAGTTTTCTAGCCTGCTCTATCAAGTTCTAAGGTTTTAAAGTACTTCCTAGTACTAAAAATCCTAACTTTACATACAAATGGGTGATCAAGCCACAAGCATGCAAGAGATAAGTGTAGATAGAAGCAATTAACATATAAAAACAACTTTAAATAGATAGTGAGAGAATATTACATCAAATGTTCAACATAAATCCCCAACAAGAGGTTTAACCTTCCATTGCAAGTTAATAACTTTCAGCACAAAGGATAGATATTTGAAGAAAATCTAAGGTTACAAATGGATGAGGATGTCTCCTCCACCCCTAGAACCCTAAAATCACTCCTAAAACCTAAACTCTCTTGAAGGTTAGAGCTTTGCTCTATTTTTCGTCTCTCTGGGTGTGTCTCTTCGTTTCCTCTCTCCGCGTCTCTAATGCCCCCCCTTCATTTTTACACCAGCTTTAGTGTTTTAAAGGCTCCTTGACGTTTCAGATTCTAAAGGCTCACTTAGCACCTTTTTCTCGCTAAGTGCGAGCTAGTGAATTCTCGCCTAGCGAGTTGGGCACGCTGAGCGCGAGAAGGGACAAACGACTCGATGAGCGAGCTTGTGGCGCGCTGGGCACGGGCATCTGAGACAGATCTTCTTCTAGGGTTTCCCACGCGCTAAGCGGGCTGAGTGCCTCGCTTAGCAGATGTCACTTGCTAAGCACATATGTCTCGCTTAGTGAGACACCAACTGCTAAAACTTCTCTTCATTTGACCTGAAACTGAAGTTGATTCACATTAATTCATAAAAATGGGAGTATCTGCTGAGCAAAATCAAACTAAACATGAAAATATGTACAAATCCTACCAAAAGAACCATAAATTGAGGGAAAAATGCTAATTTAATAAAACTATTCAATATAAAAGTTAGTCGTAAATGGCGACTAACAAACTCCCCCAAATTTACAATTTTGCTTGTCCTCAAGCAAAGAAATAATAATTTACTTGTCCTCAAGTGACAGAATTCACAGTGGTTAATCGAAAGATGTGTTTGTTCCAAAACATTCAAGCACATGACATAAGTGGCACACAATGCTTCAACCAACAACTTTTGGCAAGAATATGCAGACTTTCAAAGATATGAACATGCTTATTAAGTAGCACAAGTGAAATAAGTTAGCAGGCAAGACAGGTATCAAGGAAGGTTCATCAAGCCAATGCCTCACGGTCACTGTTTCTCTCACAAACATAAGTGTTTAAGGCAATTTTCCAATTCAACAACCAACACAAGTCTCAACTTTTGAATTTCATCTCATGACATACAATCACAAACACATAAATTGAATCTGAAGGACTTTCTTGGCTTGTAATGAGGCTGAGCTGCAAATAATTTATGGTTTTTCTAGGATGCAAAACCTTAGGTTCTAGGAGAGCATTCATCCTTAGATCAACTCTTTTCCTTTTATTCCAGCTTCTATTGACTTGCCACATACATTTAAGGCACTTAGCTTAGGTAACAACACACACAAACTTTTATTCTTGAAATTTCTCTCTTTTATTTTTTTTTATTTTAGCAATCTTTGCTGCTTCTTATTTCTGTGTGGCTGTTACTTGTCTTACCACAATTATCATCACCCAACAACCTCCCCTAAATTTGGAACAAATTTGCTTTGAACCATGATGCTCTCCTACAACCTAAGGAAAGGTAGATGGAGATTATAATTCAAGAGGCTTAGGGTCCAAACAAGGTAAGCTATTTGGCTAAGTGGCTAATTCAATCAATCTCGGCCTTCATCATTTCCAAATTCATGCATTCATTCAGTATTCAAAGATTCATGCAAAAATTGGTACTCAATTCTAGTCCCCACCAAGATTTTTTCATGGAGTAGAGATGACAGTTGTTATTGAAATGCTTTCTTCCACAAAAATCACAATTTACCGGTGGTGGATGACTGACCCCTAATCGTGTGCTTTCAAGATGCTCAGTCCACCTTTTTAAATGATCTTCCATCTTTAAAATGTCTTCCATGGATCAAGTTCTTCTGAGGTTCCACCCTACAAGCATAGACTCACAAGAAAAAAAAATTAAGTGAATAAAGAAAAATTGAAAAAAATAGTTTTTTTTGAAAAAAAAATAAAAAGTTAAAAAATAAAACTGATTGCTTTAAAATTGAAATATGCAAACAACCAAGTACGAAGAACAAAGTCCCCGCCAAAGACGCCAATAACTTGTTAACTCATTGACAAGTGCACCAAATTGTCTCAAGTAGTAAAGTACTTAGAAGTTAGAGTGTCGAATCCACAAAGATTTTGTTTTGTACTTAGATTGATGCAAACCCAATCTACAAGCAATATATAGCAAATTTAAAATAGAAGATAAAAAGAGGTGGGAGATAAGATAAAGATTTAAAAGAAAAGATAAGAGATTTAAAGATATAAAAATAGAAGATAAAATAGATAAAAGATAAGAAAAGTAAAAGATAAGGTAATGATGAAAAGATAATTCAGAATACAAATATGTTGGGGCCTAGCATGCCAAAACTATTTGTGATACAATGTTGATGATTTTCTCTATCTAATGTTATCTCAATTTTCACCCATATCTACTATGATACTTTATCTTTGGTTTCCCGCACGAAAAGCCTAATTTATCTATTTTTTTCTTCCAAATTTCTTTGCAATGATAACAATAATAAATCACATTAAGATTAGAGATGCACGAAATAGGCTAAATGAATATCAATCTATTTCTAGCAATGATTTCTTTTAGATACCCTTTCTCAGTTTCTTTAGAAAATAACCATTTTTCAATGCATTATCCCCTAAACACTACATGGATGGTCAAACCATAATAAACAATTAAGCACATAAAAGAGAAATAGAAACAAGATTACATTAAATAGATAATAGGAAATAGTTACATTACAAGAGTTGGCATCCGAGGCTCCCAACAATGGGGTTTTAACCTCTCATTGTCATGATAGGCTTTACACTTTAGGGACTGATATTGATAGAAAAAGAGGAATGGATAAAGGAAGAGATGGGGATAATGGACAAGCAAAAATGGTTTCCTCTATTAGAGATACTCAGACTTATGATGTATTTATTATAGAGCTTTGAGTCTTCGAAGTGATGTCTTTCCCTTATACTTCCTACTTCTTTTATAGGCCTTGTTGGACCTTGCAACCTCAATAATCTTAAGAGGGATAGGCTTAGAATGCAGAAGAAGCAACAATAATCAATTTAATAATGTTCTATAAACATTTAAGGAAAAATTGATTGCAATAACATAAATGAGATAAGGGAAGAGAGAATGCAAACACAATTTTATATTGGTTCGGCCACTTCCCGTGCCTACGTCCAGTACTCAAGCAACCCACTTGAGATTTCCACTATCTTTGTAAAATCCTTTACAAAGTCTGAACCACACAGGGACAACCCATCCCTTGTGTTCAGATGCTTTACAACAAGAGACTCACATTCTCTTAACCAATCTCATTGAATAAGAAGAATGGAAGAAGAATTCTCTCTTCAAGAGAAGAATATTACAATGAAGATCATGTAAGAATCCTTATAGATTTTGCAAGTGTTTGATCAAGGATTTCTTTTGAGAGAGCATTTGATAATGAAGTTCTTTTGGAATCTCTCTCATTGTCTTTTGAGAGTATAAGACATTTTTGCCAAACAAAACTCTCTGCAATTTCGTCCCAAGTCACACATATATATAGGCCTTTGATGGCCATTCAAAATCCAAATGATAAGATGTGACTGTAGACGATATTCCTTGAAAATCCTCTCTGGTAATCGATTACAGAATTAGTGTAATCGATTACACAGTTATTTTTCTTGAATAGTTGTGACTCTTCATTTAAAATTTGAATTCCCAACGTTCAGAGTCTCTGGTAATCGATTACATATGATGTGTAATCGATTACACACTTTCATGTGCCTTGGTAATCGATTACATGTGCCTTGGATGACTTGAAATCTTTTCATTTTGAGGCAATGCTTGATCTTGAAGAAATTTTGAATCAAGACTTTGTTTGTTGAAACAATCTTGTATTAATCTTGAAGCAAAATGAGTCTTGCTTGATTCTTCTTTTGACATCATCAAAATCATGTATACATACATTCACAGGCCTAAGGTAGCTTACTTTTCAGGCTGATTTCGTGCTGAGCACGTCTTTGGGCTTCCTCTTGCGCCTTCTTTGCGCCAAGCTTGAGTTTTCCCGATTAGCGAGGGTACGTGCTAAGCCTGGATTGTGCGCTAAGCGAGCGGTCCAATTCTTCCAATTTTTCTTCGAGACTTTTCTTCTAATTTTTGGATCAATTTTCCTCTAAAGCACTTTGAAATCTTCTTCTTTCAACTTCTGTTAATAAAAAACTACAAAGATATTAATTTCTTTATTATTTCATTAAAAACAACTGTAAAGTAAAGAAATTACAATTATTCTTAACAAAAATTGACTATCAAATTAACTCAAAGTTCGCAGTTATCAGACATACAAATCACCATAAATAAATTTTATCTCTCTCAACAAAGTTTTCTTCTTATGCATAATTTAAAAATTGATCTGGTGTTAGTATGCTTATGAAATTAAGTATCTACTTCCAAACTATACATATTGGACAATATTTATCTTAAATTTATAGAATAGAGTTTAGAAACTATTTTTTAAATGATAAAATAAACAATTCATTTAATCATTTTTATTGAAAGTATAATAACTTAATTATACTAGTTGCTACCATAAAAATTTCTGTTTTTAAAAACAAAATTATTACTCATTAAATGCGTACAGTAATCTATTAATAATTATTACATTTTTTTTTGTAAAATAACTAATAAGATTCAAACCTAAGATTTTTTATACAAACCATCCAAGCCTCCCACTACTAGGTCGATATTTAGTGGATAATGATTATACGGAAAAATTACTCATTTGTATCTATAATTAAAAATATACCTTTTGGTTTCTACACTTAAAAATTATTTATTTTAATTCTTGTAGGGACTAAAAGAAAACCAAAAGTGCTTGTGCAAGATATAAAAAAGATAATTTTTAAGTATAAAAACTAAAAGATAAAATTTGTGTAACGGTATAAAAACCAACATTTTTTTCTTGTTGCAATAAATTCTAGTTGAAAATGATCTAGAATTCATATATATATATATATATATATATATATATATATATATATATATATTTCTAAAAAAATAAAATGCACTTTTCCAAAAATATTCTTAACTTATTTTTAATATTTATAAATATTAAATTTTCAATATACATATACATATATGACTATTTTTTGGGCCGGCAAAAGTGGAGCTCTAGCATCAGTCTTAGTCACCTAATCCTATATGCCTTAAAATTAATTTTTTGTTTGGAGTTAAAGAGCCTATGCATGGTATTGGACAAATGAAGGGAAATGCTAGGTGTACCTAGCAATATTGCTGGTGCACCCAACAATTTTTATGAATGGGTCATTTTGCCCTTTAAGAAAAAATTATAAAAAGCGCGAAGTTCCTCCGGAAGAAACACTTTTTTCGAACTGCTTCTTCTTCTCTTCCGTGAACCTGCTTCTTCTTCTCTTCTCCGCGAAGTGGTTCTTCTTCTCCGCGAGGCGCGCCAAGGTTGTTCTTCTTCTTCTCCGCGAACAGGTTAGTCTCCCTACCCTTTGCTTGTAATATGCAGCATTGTTGTAGCAATGGAACCTTAGGATAGTTACCTTAGGATAGTAACCTTAGGGTAGAAGACGAGAGTAGAAGACGCCGAAAAAAATGGGAAAAAGGGCTCACGGCGGAGGCTTTCGGAAGACCCGTTAGGGGTTCTTCCGGAAGTTTCGGAAGAAGCTATTCCGGAAACTTTCCGGAAGAAGTGTTCTTCCGGAAGTTACCAAACTTCTTCCGGAAGTCTCCCGGAACACCTCTTCTGGATACTTTCCGGAAGAAGTAGTTCTTCCGGAAGAAGGGTTCTTCCAGATGACCTTTAAAATTTCCGGAAGAACTTTCCTGAAGAAGTGTTTCTTTCGGAAGTGTGTTTTTTTTAAACAAAAATTGTTTTGTTTTTTTTTTAAATGAATTATTATATTTTTTGATTATTTTGTTTTTGAGATTTTATGAAAAATGAGGTTTGAGTTTTTGATGTCATGTTTTTTTTTATAATTTAAATTGTGTATTTTTACTAAATATTAATTTGTAAATTATTTATTTTTTTGTTTATAAAAGAAGTTGTGTTTGTTTTTGTTTATTGTTTATTTTTTAAATTAGTGTTTTTAGTTTATAAATGAAGTTGTGGATATTTTTTAATTAATTAATTTTACATTAGTTGTGTTTTTTTTAAATGAAGTTGTTTATTTTTTTTAAAAATTAAGTTGTGGATGTTTACTAATTAATTATTTTTACATTAGTTGTGTTTTTTTATAAATGAAGTTGTTTATTTTTTTTAAATTAAGTTGTGGATATTTTTTAATTAATTAATTTTAGATTAGTTGTGTTTTTTTTAAATGAAGTTGTTTATTTTTTTTAAAATTAAGTTGTGGATGTTTACTAATTAATTATTTTTACATTAGTTGTGTTTTTTTATAAATGAAGTTGTTGTTTTTTAAATTAAGTTGTGGATGTTTACTAATTAATTATTTTTACATTAGTTGTGTTTTTTTTATAAATGAAGTTTTTTAAATTAAGTTGTGCATATTTAGTAATTAATTTTTTTTTACATTAGTTGTGTTTTTTTTATAAATGAAGTTGTTTAATTTTTTTTTTAAATTATGTTGTGTATGTTTTCAAATAATTTGATTTAAATTAGTCTTATTTGTTTATAAATCAAGTTGTTTTTTTTATAAAGAAAGTTGTGTATATTTTGACCGAAAAAAATACGTGTTCGACATGATTTGCAGATCATGGCTAGAACACGAAGTTTAGGTCGTGCCATAGGTAGACTTGTAGGCAGAGATAGACATGATGATCATGATGCAGCTGATGTTCCCGAGAGGCGTAGGCCTACTGCCTCAGCCCGTAGGCAACGGGTTCATCAGATGACTGTGGATGCACGTGATATGGCTGAGGACGTTGCTGACATGACTGACGATGTCCTTGATCTGGCTGCGGAGGCACCTGAGATGCGTGCGGACGTACAGGGTGCTGAGGGGTCTGATGCTGATGATGCTGCTGAGGGATTCCCTAGTGGGCCACGTGACCCGTCAGTGCTGACATCATTTGCGGACCATGTTGCACATGCTGTTTGGAGTGGACAAGTATTTTAATTTGTTAATTATTTATCATTGTTGATTTATGTGTTTGTCATTAATTTTTTTTAATAATTGTATAATTTGTACTTCAAATCAGGAACGTCCTGATTTGAAGTTGGTGTCACATGGGAGGAAGGTGACACTGATTGGGAGGCCAGTGCCTGAGATTTTAGGCCTGGTGGTTGCCACAGGATTAAGTCCACTGATCGATTATTCAGTTATTACTGGCAATCCTGGACTGATATCCGCATTCGTGGAGAGGTGGCACGGTGAGACCAGCACCTTCCACCTTCCGGTAGGAGAGTTTACGATCACATTGGATGATGTGTCGTTACTCCTTCATTTGCCCATCACTGGCGCGTTGCACAATTTCCATGCTCTTTCTACAGAGGAGGCCAGATTTTTGCTGACAGAGTTGCTTGAGGTGTCTGCCGAGGAGGCTAGAGCCGAGACCATGGTTATCAAACTCTCGAGTTAATTCGCTAACTCTTACGAGTTTACGAGTCCACTTGTCCTCTACGAGTTGACTCTTGAGTAAACTCTTTTTTTAGTGGACTATGGGTAAACTCTATAAACTCTAAGTAAACTCGGTAGACTCTCGAGTTTACCACCGAGTCAACGAGTTAGCAAGTTAAAAAAATTAGACCAAAATGTAAGTCATTTTTTATTGTTTTATGTGTTTAGCATTCAACATATCTTCATTGAGCATGTTATTCTCAAATACAAAATTCTCACCTTTAATAATATTAAACCTCTTGTTCTCTAATAACATCAAACCCTCGATGAGAATGATCTACCACTAGTATAACCTCTACAAATTATTGTCTACTAGTGATGTATTATTACTAGACTTGGTTTAAATATTCAGAACTTTATGATTTACTGTTTTGCTTTATTATATTGTTGAAATATTTAATTAGTATATTTTTTTTACAAATATTTTGTTATTATTTTTATATGAAGTAGACTCTTACGAGTCTACAAGTTGAGTCTACGAGTCGAGTCTATAGAACTCTCACGAGTCTGCGTAAACTCTCGAGTTTGATAACCTTGGCTGAGACAGCACTGACACGTGGGGCATATGTACGACTAGGATGGGTTCGAGGCATTTATGAGACGAGATGTCAGGCTCGGCGGTGGATTGTAGCAGCTCGCGCTTATCTGCTGCACCTTGTCGGTTGCACTCTTTTTGCTAATAAGAGTGCAACATATGTGCATGTGGTTCACCTTGACGTTTTTCGAGACCTCGCTCAGAGTGGTGGTTATGCTTTGGGAGTTGTTGCGCTGGTTCATATGTATGACCAGTTAGATGAGGCTTGTAGGACCACCACACGACAGCTTGCGGGGTACTTGACGCTACTACAGGTAAATTTTGCGTTTTTAATATGTTACGTTCGATTATGATTTAAACATGTTTTATGTTATGTTAACCTCATTTATTGTGTAGTGTTGGATCTATGAGCACTTCCCTAGTGTGCACTAGTGCGTGACAGATGATACATACCAGGAGACGTCCCCACGTGCTTCCCGGTGGTTGACGTCGAAGGTGCACATGAAGGGAATCACAGGAGCACCTTACAGGGCACGTTGTGATGCTTTGACCGTCACAGATGTGTCCTGGTTGCCGTACACGGAGCATCGAGGGGTTAGGGCCTTTGAGGAGATTTCATCATTCCAGGGTCAGCTGAGATGGGGTCCTATGGTGGTCACAGCTCGACCGGAGAGGGTGGTACGACAGTTTGGTTACATCCAGAGCATCCCTTCGCCGTCTGTTAGTGCTCGATTGTCACACAATGATATAGATGACAGGTGGATGCATTTTGTGGAGCACGTACTACCTGCGGGTCAGCTTGTTCTAGTGCCTGGGCAAGTATCTACGGATTACATGGAGTGGTTTTTCCGCATATCTCACCCATTCATGATACCGACCCAGGCAGGTGACCAGCCGAGAGATGCACCAGTTGCAGACCCTGAGGACTACATACAACCGCCCAGCCCCCAGGTTCCAGTGGCATTTGACCCCCCTCCATATGTGGTAAGATTCTTTGCGCGTTTAATGTTTGATGAGTTGTTATTTATTTTAAATTTTATAATAAATGTTTTTAATGACTTTGACAGGATGATTACAACGGATATGAGGCGATTGCACAGAGGTTGGAGCGTGTGCTCAACCTTAGGATGGTCACTGCAGGCACAGAGTTATATGAGATTATGCAGGACTGCCTGACGATCGTGAGAGGGGGAGCCAGTGCTGATGAAAGTGTCAGAGCTTGTCAGAGACGCCGCACGGATCATTGATTATTGTATTTATTTTTTGTCTTGTATTTGACATGAATATTTGTAATTATTATAGTTTTTTGTTTAATATAGTTGACTTGTTTTGCACAGTTTATTATTTTATGATATTAACTGACATATGGATTCTGATTCGGATCGTGGTCCTTAAGCGAAGTTTTTGAGTGTTTTAAATTTATTTTTAAAAAAAGGGAACCTAAAATCATGAGTTTTGTTCTAAAGAATTACATTAAAAATAAATGTTTTTAAAATCATTCATAATTCATAATTCATAATTATGTGTTAGTAAGATATTTAAAGTAATTATCATATATAATAAATTATGATTCGATCATAATTTACACTATTAATATATATTTTTTTATATAAAAAATAATAAGGTCGTACCAAAAACAAAATATTAAAAAAAAATACTTGACAATGAAATCGCCATATAAGATTCTACAAATATCACTTTAAAAAAAAATTCATGTTCAAGTACCCATGTTTGTGATTTTTTTCCGTGGGTGTGCCAGTGCCATGAGACAATGGAGGGTGGCCATTACTCATGTTTGGACGTCAAAGAATCCAAAAAAAATTATTCTCGTTCCTCGGTTCCGTCAAATAACACCTAAAAACAAAGCCACAAAATCCAAAAAAATAGAAATCCAACCCTTTTTCATAATTGTTATACTAACTATATTCAATGTACCTGAACAAAATGATTTCCAAATACATGATCGACACATATCATGCGGTGCCCAGAAGAATCAGGTGGTGGTTGACTTCTAAGAGGAAAAAATGTCATGCTTTGTTCTCGGGACAACGATACAAGGATTACGTTATACCGTGATGCAATCACATATCCTATGTCTGTTATATCCATCCACTTGTCCATACTAACCTGAATCAACCAAACATACACATGTAAGTAATTTAAAGTTTGTTATTAAAAAAATTAACCTAAAAACATACCTTCGAAAACCCATCAACAAGTAGGGACAACTTTAATTGTTCAAATCTCTCTGTGCCACTGAAGAGGTTCATGTACTCATGCGACCACCTGCTAAGTTCTTTAATCAATTCATTACGCACTAACGGCCACGAATCTTCCCCCATACCTAATAAAGCGGCAATGGACCGATATCCACAGTTATCGTCCGCTTTCACATCCACAACGTCACGAATGAAACCATGAATAAATGGCGCAAATTGATCCAACATCGGGATGATCCTTGTTGGCTGAGGCGGTTCAAAACATGATGCACTACGTTTGACTAGAGAGTTGCTGCTTTGAACAAAATGAAAAACATCAACATACTCCGAGTAAGACGGATCACACTTTGTGGATCTATGACTTCTTTTCATCGGTTTCTTCGGTGCACCTTTAGTGTTGACCTTTGACGGAGGAGGGTGCATAGAGTTATGATCAGGGTATGCAATTTCTCGGAGTTTACTCTTCAAAGTTACTTTTCCAGACACATCAAGTTCATCAAACCTTTTAGATATGGTCTCTATCTCTTCCTTGATGCTGACTTCCGTCTCACATAACCCTTGGTTTGAAAAGCAAAGTCTCCTCCAGAACATATGGACTGACTCCAATGGGATGCTGCCAGCAGTATACCTAGAAAGCTCACATGCACAAGGAAGACCGTGCGTGCTTCTCATCACACAACCACAAGAAGAGGGATTGTTGTCAAGATAACGTAGACGGTCAACCTCAGAAGCAATCTGATTTAAAGCGTCCCTTGAAACCATCCCAAGAAGCCTCTTGTATAAGGTTTTTTTATATACATGGCCAACCACATGCGTACTGGTTTCAAAGGATGCTTTAATTTCGACGTGTTGCAACGTGATCATGTTGTTCATGGCATCCCAAACACTACATAGGTCTCCAACGCTATTTTGTAATACTCTTTTGAGAGCCCAATGAGCTGATTCAACCCTACATTTAAAATACACAACAAGCATCAAAATATACAACAATTAAATATCATTTATTACTAATCCTTACTAACAAATAAAATTAGTTCTTAATACCTGTTTGTTGTTGTGTTGCCTAGGTGCATTATCTTATTCGTCCATGCTGTAATAAATTTTTCCTTGTGGGTGATAATCCATCTGTTGTTAACATAGTCAGTGAACATCGGCCAAGGCGAACAAGCAACTTGAAACTTCTGAAGTGACTCATGGAACTGGTGTTCGGACGGACAATCAACCAAAGTACCTCAGTTATCCATTACATAGTCCCACACATTTTTTTCACCGATTAAAGATTTGCACTTCGCCTTCACATTCTTATCGATATGAAACCTGCACAACAAATTAGTAGACTCGGGGAACACAGTTTTCACTGCATTCATCAGTGCTAAGTCTCTGTCAGTGACAATAACAACAGGGAGGCGATCGTTTCTTAAAAATAGGCCTCAAAATTGTTCCAAAGCCCATACAATATTATTAACACGCTCAGCCTCCAGATATGTAAACCCAACAGAGAATGTCATCACCGTTGGTGTCACTCCAACAAAGTCAAGTAGTGGGAGTCTGTACCTGTTTGTTTTGTAGGTACTGTCTATAAAAAAAAACACCAGATGACATGCATTGCATAACTTTACTGGATCTGGGTGACACAAAAACAGATCACGCACCACAACTTCATCCTTCAATCTGCCAATGAATGTATTGATCACATTCGAGAAGCTTCATCAGATGCTGCATTTCGGTATCAGCTCCTCTTATTGAAGAACGATATGCACTTCTTGCATTGTAAATTTGCTTTATCATGGTACAACTGTTGGCATTGTGTTCCTTCAACGTTAGCAAGATGTTTTTTGGTTTCACCATCGACTTTGTCATATCAGCAATAATTTTCTTTTCTTCCTTAGTCAATCGCCCAGCGTATGGATGTCCAACTAAGGACTTGGCCAATTCATGATTGTGAATCCCATAGATCAACTTCACCATCCAACCTTCCCCTCCATGCACTGGTTTCCCACGAAGCCTGAAGGGACAACCACATTTCCTACTCCCAGTGTCTTTTCTAACGAATTCTTTATTCCTGCACTTGTACGTACCACTTCTTTCACACCCAATCAAGACAAATAAACTTCTTCCTCTGCTACCGGTCTCTGTGTCAGACCTCATAATCACTGCAACAAATCCATTTTCATGGGCAACTGTTCGAGCCCATTGCAAAACATCATCTCGAGTACCGAATGCCTACAACGCAACCCAAACATATTAATTTTTATACAAAACATCAATTCAACCAAATGACTCAAATTATCTATGATTACCTGAGCCGTATCAAAAGCATTTGAACAATCCACATGTGGTTCATTCACCCCACATTCTTCTTCATTATCATAATCATAATCCATTTGAACTTCTTGTGACATCGCATAGTCATACCTCCATTGATCTTCGTCCATCTTAAGGACATATGCATCATACACAAGTGCATTCAAATTATCATATAACCACATCCAAAAATTTACTACATATTAACTAACAAACATATTAACAACTAATACAAATATATTCTAACTTTATAACTACATTATTTACTTAAACTAAACTTAACACTATGTTAAACAACTAATACAAATATATTCTAACTTTATAACTACATTATTTACTTAAACTAAACTTAACACTATATTAAACAACTAATAAAACATTTTTTTACTACAACAAAATACAATTATGTTACCTAAATCATTTAATATTATATCTAAATCATTATACCTAATTAAACCAATTATATCCACAATACAGATATTATAAATGATAATATTCATATTCATATATATATATATATATATAAATTTTAAAGCACAATTAAAAAAATTTGTTAATAAACTGAATTTTCGGAAGAACTTCTTCCGGAAGTTCCAGAGTCTCATTCCGGAAGAAAGTTCTTTCGGAAGAGCCTTCCAGAACCACTTATTCTGGAATTGAGGATGGTAACTTCCGGAAGCACTTCTTCCGGAATTGAGCATGGTAACTTCCGGAAGAACTTCTTCCGTAAGTTCAACATTCTCATTCCGGAACTACTTCCTTCAGTAGTAAAAAGTAATTCCGGAAATAGTTTTTTACTGTTCATCTTCTCTAAAACTTGCCAGAAAATGCGAAAAAAAATCGATAAATGCGTACCTCCGACGAAATACGAACAACAACGACCAAAACAACTTCAAACACAGAACAACTGCTTCACGGGACCACCAAATCGCTTGTTACAGAACTTCTTTCATGGGACCACCACAAAATCTTTTTACGGAAAAGGATAACAATAGCAAGAAGATGGAGATGAAGATGAAAGCGCAGTAAATTTAAAGAAAACAACCAGGGGCAAAATCGTCATTACATATACATTAAATATTATTTTATTTTTAGTTATTATTATAAAATAAAATTTATTTTACTTCACGTTGTTATAAAATTATAATTATTTTTTTATTATATATTAAGTTTTGTAATACAAATTATAATTATTTTTTTATAAAATATACGAATTAATTAATTTTATGCTTTAAATTATGCTAAATTGTCACACAAATTATTATTTACATTTACATGCGCGTAAAAAAGGAATTACAAATATTAGTCATAATTATGTTCACTAATAATAATTTATGTATAATAATATTATTTATTTTATAACTTAATTTATTTATTAAAATCAAATAATTAGGAAAATACAGCATTTTTAACAAATAAAAAAAAAATTAAAACTTCCGGAACAACCTTCTTCCGAAAGAAGAATGAAGTATTCCGGAAGACTGCTTTTCCGAAAATCTTCCGGAAGACACTTCTTCGGGAAGTTTTTCTGAAATTCTTCCGGAACTTTTCCGGAAACACAGTCTTCCGAAAGTGTTCCGGAAGAAAGTTCTTCCGAAAATAGCCTTCTCAGAGGATATAATTGCCCATTCACTGTTTGCTGGGTGCCCCAACAATTTTGCTGGGTGCACGTAGCAACTCCCACAAATGAAATGCCAAGGTTGGCCCAACCCTGAAGTGAGTAAAGCCTTGGCCTTATGCCCCGAAAATATTTATTCATTAAAAATATATTTTTTTTACATAAAAGTTAAAATAAGTAATTACTTGATAAATTAATAATTTTAATTTATTGGAAGTAACTAAATATTTTATTTCTTAAAGAATGTATCTTAATGTGACTTTCTCATATTACACAAATATTAATTAGGATTAAGTATATTTTTAGTTTATCTGAATATTGAAATGTTTGCTTGTAGTCATTCAAAGTGAAATTGTCTCATTTTGATCCATTGTTTAAAAAAGTGCGTTAGATATGATCTTTTTCATCATTTACAAAATCCTTTTAGCCACTTATTTACAAAAATGAAAATACTAATACGGATACCACATTCTTTAGCTAACACACTGTTTTTGATATATTATCTATTGATTAAAATTTTTTAAATATTATAAAATTTTGTGAGCCACTCCTATTTAATTAATCTTATTTATGATTTTTTAGTTTTCGATAAATTTTAACCAATAAAATATAAGTTTTTAGAAAATGTGTTGTTAGAACTTTATATAAATAAAGACCACATGATGCATTTTTATAAATGGAATAGACTATGGAATGATTTTATTTTAAATGATTTTAACCAATAAAATATAGGTTTTCTTTTACTTGAGAAAAACCTTTTACGGTTATACAAGAATTAAAATCTTTTTTGACATATTATGTTTCTTAAGAAAAAGTGAAAATGCTGTCAATTTTTCTAGGTAACCAAACTTGCTATTTCCTTAGCCCATTTATCTTTTTTCGCTAGAGTAAAATGTTGTAATAAGTGATCTATCCAACCTTTTTCCAAACAAAACAAGGTTACCAAAGTGATGATGCTTCATCCTAGGTATACCACTCATACACATGTTATTATCAAGGTGCTTGAATCACAATTTGGTCATTGTCAAGGTGCTTGAACTTCATATTTTCCAATACAAGTCTTGACCATGGTCTGCTCTCAAAGTGCTTCATGAAATGTTAGGAGATTTCATTCTTCATTGATCAACTCCCAGCACTCTAATCCCATCAACATCAAGACCTAGAAATAGAAGAATATAATTTCATTCAATTCATTCGCCTCCACCTATTAATGCAGTGGTGAAAGACCTTAAAATTTGCATATCCCCTCCTTTAACCATCGCTGTCTAGCTTTTCGCCATAAAGAACTGTACAATTCATATTGCTTAACTGGAAAATTTGTGCTGTGTAATCCCTCGGGGCTTATGCAAGAGATTTTCCCTTTCAATTATAAGTCCCACTTCTTTAATTCCTATTTTGCTATATGGTCCTTTCATCAAGATTGTCACCCTATTACATTCCTTCAATTTCTGATTTATTAACTTCAATTTTTCCTTTAACAGAAACACACCCCAACGCTCTTTGTTCATAGAACTTCTCTACTGTGTTCCTTACAAATAATTCATCCCCCAGCAACAATTTATATCGTGAACACAATTATAATATACAAACTTCCATTTTCTTTAACTATATTCACTTCATATCCTACCAATTATTATATTAAGGGTGATGCTATTTTGTTACGAAGAAAAACTGGCACAATAGCAAGAATTAGCGATACGATCCATCAAGAAACATTAATAACCATACATTAAATAACCAATTCAATCATATTTTATTTCATATGGTTCTTTTGCAACAACCTTTGTACAATATAGCACGTTTGTAAATGTACTAAAGAACCATGCATGACGCATGTCTGCAATGGATATTTCACAAAATGAAAAAAAAGAACTGTAAGCAAAGACCCTTATTAGGCGCACACGCACCTTGTTGTTTCTTACTGCATCTTTGTGTAAGTAACAACGAAGGACAACTTGTGGTTAAATGTATGGCGAAAGGTGCGCAAGGAGATGAAATCATTTTCTCTCAAGCAATGCTGGTCGAGGAAATTGAGCCAACCTCGGTTCAGCGCGTAGAAAACATTGCCATTCCCCTCGCATTTCCTCAGCATCATCTGGAACTCGTGCCCTCCCCTGTCATACACATTCACTTCAATCCCCTCTCTAACGTCTTCCCTTTCCTCCAGGAAATCCAAGAGGATATCTTCAAACTCTGGCACTCGCAACAAGAACAAGTTGGACTTGTCGCCGGTGAGTTGAGCTCTGTAGGGCATGCTCAACTCACATTCCTTCACTATTCCAACGCTCATCACGAAATCCAGCTGCTGCTCCTCCCTTGCTAGGATTTCTCTTTCTGATGAGGGCTCTGCATCTGCCATAATATCTCTCTTCTCTGAACTTTAAGAGGTTTTATTGTTTAGGTCATGGTAAGCTCTCACAGACTCACATTGTATATATATACTACGTTGCACACCCCTCACTTGAGTCATTCGTGACTCATGAGTAATCAGATACAATTTCCTAGGGTTAGAAAATACTAATTAGAAGCATGCACATGTTTAAAAGAGAAAAACAATTAAAAAAGACATGAAGATATTGATAGAGGATTCTGCAGGTTGAATCCATGACAATTAATTTATACTTCTGCTTTTAGTTAATTCATGTATGCATTAAAACATTCAGAATGTATAAATTAGAATAAAAGTGAATATTTTCTTATTTATAAACACTAAAAATATATTTAATCTGAATTTGAATAAAATTCATCAAATGAAATTGATATATTTAGTATGTTATAAATATAAAACATTGATGTTTTTCCTTTATTAGTATGATTTAATATAGTAAATATTTTTTTAACTGTTAAATAAGATAATATAAAATTGTTAATAAATAATTTTTAACATATTTCCTATTTTTTTTTTATTTTTTTTGTTGGATTACAAAACAACTAGATGATTAGAAGTCTCTAGGAAAGGAAACATGAGCCATATCAACTCTTAACTTAGCAATAATACACTGAGGAGGAAACTCAAACACTTACACCATAGACAAAGCCGAAATAACTTGCTTAAACATATGTTCTGTGTAACTAGATCACTTAAACATATCAATGAAGATTTGATTTCTAATTAACTTTAAACATTGAAAATGTTTTATTAAGAGAGATAAGCATATTTTAGTAATTTTAATTAACACTTAAAAGGGAATAATATCTATCTAGCTTGTCTGTTAGGAGGTATCTTTATTTTTTTTTAACTGCAGTATCATATATAGTGAAATTTATAGCATACTTTTTTATATGATAAGAATACATTGAATAATTACTTAATTAAACTCATTATTTTTTTTACTGAATTATAAACTCATGTCTAAACATATATATGATTTTTTTTTAATTTTCAAGTTTCATAACCATAATGGTCAAACAATAATTAAAATATGATTAAATTATAATTTTGATTCTTTTTTAATTTTTTATATGTAATTTTTTAAAAACACGGAATATATTTACACCATCATCATCTTCAAATAAAATATTTTTAACGGTGACACCATGACTAGCGCATAATAGTACAGCCCACAATACACCTACAACTCCCATCATATGAAATGAATTTAATGTCCAATTATGAAACAATTATTTCTTATATATTTAAGTGATTTAAGTGAGTTGAGCCGATCTAACTTTTTTAGGTATGCATCTGCCTCGCATAGCTTGCGCGATAACGGGCTAACTTGTGCCCGTTATGAAAGAAGGAAAATTATAAAAAAAAATAGTAAAAAAGAAACACTATCAAGCGATTATAGTGGAATTCATAACTTGTTACTCTCTTTTTATTTAGTCCTATATGAATTAAATAATCTAAATCTATAAAAAAAAAACAAAGAATAGTGGAAGATCACGAACAAAACAGGCACACGGTAAAGGTTAGTTTAATTATTAAAAAAAACCGAATTATTAATTTTTAAATATAATCATTAGAAATTATTAAATATGATTTGCTCTAATACTTATCTTTATACATTTACTTTTCCATGATATACATAAAAGTATAATATTAGTGGTTTTTCTGTTTTTTCTCAGATGCATGTATCTTAATATTTTTGGCCAGCGTCTGCATCATATAGCTTACTGGCCAACTTGTGGCCTGTTATGAAAAAAAGAAAAATATTATAAAAAAATGTATGTAAAGAGAAACATTGACAAGGGATTGTAGTGGAATTCACAACTTGTTAGTCTCTTTTTATCTAGTTTTTTTATGAAATAAATAATCTAAACTTACAAAAATATTAAAAAAAAATACACAGAATAGTGAAAGATTACGAACAATACATGCACAGGTGAAGATTAGTTCAATTATTAAAAATAAGAAATTATTAAATATTAAATATAACTATTAGAAATTATTAATATTATTTCCTCTGTACTTATCTTTGCACATTTGTTTTTAGATGATATATACAAGTAATTTGATAGCAATAGTGCATGAGCTAACAGGCCCAAAAGGATAACCAATAGATCAACATACCTCCCATGCTTCCCACCTCCCTCCATGGTGGCCACCACCCCTGCATTTATACTATCCTCCAGAGGTCTTTTTCCCTTCGTTATGGTGCCCATACCCGTCACCACCATCTCTGTTCATAGCTTACTGTGTCCCTGTGAGAGTTTAATTCTGTTTTGTGTGATGTAGATTTGATTGTACATTGAATATAAGAGAGTAACAAAATTTTAAAATTCTGTTATAAGTGCCTAGCCTAAGTGTGAAAGGTTGTTGCTCTGTTTTGCTTGTATAAAAGGACATACATACATCTTAATAAGTAGTGTTTTTCATTCTATCATTTTTCTGTCTTTGGTGCTATTCCTAGTGTGTAGATGTGTAATTCTTTGCTTGAAATAGTGAGTGATACACGAGTGAATGTGTGAGGGAGTGAATTGCATCTCTTGCAATTGAGTGAGGAACAATGTGTGTTCCAACAATTGGTATCTAGAGCATTGGTTTCGATAGAAGGGGCAAGAATCACTAACAAGAAAAGAAAGAAAGGTTCTTGGAGGTATTCTTGAAGGAGTTCTTTGATGGCTGCAATATCTGACACAATTCCTGCAAATCTACCAATTCTTATAGGAAAGAACTATGAAAATTGTAAGATTCAAATTAGGGTGGTGATGCGATTCCAAGAGGTTTGGGAGACCGTAGAAGAAGGTTATATACTTGTGGGAGAGAGAGCAACAGATGAACAAAAGGCTGTTGATAGAGAAAAGGAAAAGAAAGATTGCAAGACACTTTTCATTTTGCACCAAAGTGTAGATGCTGCTAACGTTGAAAAGGTAGCAATGGCTCAAACCTCTAAAGAAGCATGGGACATTCTGGAGAAATCTCATGAGGGAGCCACAAAAACCAAGAAGATCAAGCTACAAACTCTGAGGAGACAATATTAACTACTACAAATGGAAAAGAATGAATCAGTTGCTGAGTACATCACAAGAGTACAGACAGTGAATTCAATGAAGGGCTATGGAGAAGAGATAACTGTGCAATTAGTTGTAGAAAAGGTGCTTAGAACCATGCCACCCAAGTTTGACCATATTGTGGTAGCCATCGAGGAATCCAAAAATCTTGAAGAGCTTAGCCTAAAGGAATTGCAAGGATCTTTGGAATCTCATGAGTAAAGAATGAATGAAAGGATCAAAGAGAAGAAAAGTGAACAAGCCTTGCAAGCACAGTCTAATCCAAAAAAGCATGGTGATTGATGGAAGAAAGAGAAAACTGAAGGGAAGAGCAATAAATGGAGGGGAAATCAGAACAATGATAAGGACCACAAGAAAGGAAGGGGATCCAATTCCCAAAACTCTTCAAATAGAAAGAAGTTCGACAAAAGAGTTATTCAATGCTTTAACTGTCAAAAGTTTGGGCACTTTGCTGATGAGTGTTACAACAAACCTAATAACAAAAGAGAACCTAAAGGCAATGATGCAAAATTAGCTCAGGAAGAAGATGATGACATTGAACAGGTACTGCTAATGGTAACTACTCAAATTGAAGGGGCAAGTGATAATTGTTGGTACCTAGACACAGGTTGCTCAGCTCATATGACAAGAAGAAGAGAGTGGTTTCTCAATCTTGATCAATCTGTAAAGAGCCAAGTCAAATTTGCTGATGATAGAACTTTGAATGCTGAAAGAATTGGGAAGGTCCTTATAAAAACAAAGGATGAAGGTCAGTCTTGCATCACTGATGTACTCTTTGTACCAGTTATGAAAAGTAATCTCCTCAGCTTAGGTCAATTACTAGAAAAGGGCTTTATGACTAAGCTTGAAAACAAGATGTTGAGAGTGTTTGACAGAAATCACAAGCTCATTTTGAAGTCCCCTCTTTCAAAAAAATAGAACATTTAAAATTGAGATTGATGTGATAGAAAAAAAGTGTTTTGCCACTATAGTAAACAATGAAGAGTGGTTATGGCATTACAGAGTTGGCCATTTAAATTTTAGAGATCTGATTCAGCTAAACTCAAGAGAAATGGTGTTGGGTTTGCCTCAGATCAAGCCTCCTAGTGAAGTATGTGATGGTTGTTTACAGTGTAAGCAATCAAGAACCACTTTCAAACAAAATGTACCAATCAGGGCAAAGGAGAAACTTGAAGTGATTTACTCTGATGTGTGTGGCCCTATGCAGACTGAATCTCTTGGTGGAAACAAATACTTCATATCCTTTATTGATGAATTGACCAGGAAAGTATGGGTTTATCTAATAAGAAGGAAGAGTGATGTCTTTGAAGTCTTTGAGAAGTTCAAAAATATGGCAGAAAAGCAAAGTGGCTCATTGATCAAGATATTGAGAACAGATGGTGGTGGTGAATATGTTTCTGCAGAATTTCAAGAATTTTGTGATCAGGAAGGCTTAATTCATGAAGTGACTCCTCCCCACACACCTCAACATAATGGAGCTGCTGAAAGAAAAAACAGAACCATAATGAATATGGTAAGGAGCATATTGAAAGGCAAGAGTCTGCCCAAGTACTTGTGGGGAGAGGCAGTGTCTACAGCTGTCTTCATCTTGAATAGGATCCCTTCAAAGAGATTGGAAGGAATAACACCTGAAGAAGCTTGGAGTGGTGCTAAACCAAATGTGAGCCATTTCAGAATCTTTGGATCACTTTGTTTTTGGCATATCCCAGATCAGTTAAGAAAGAAGCTAGATGATAAAGGTAAACAAATGATCTTACTCGGATATCACTCAACTGGAGGCTATAAGTTGTTTGATCCGAAGAGTAAGCAGATAATAATCAGTAGGGATGTGGTATTTGATGAATCTAGAAGCTGGGACTGGGAGCAGAATAATGAAATAAAGGGACTTTCAATAATGATAAGGTCAGAAGAGGAAGAAAAAAATGAAGGGAATGGTAAAACCACTCAAAGAGAAGTGAGACCCTAGAGAAATGCACCCAAACCAGCTAGATTTAAAGGTTTTGAGATGTTGTCTGATGCTGATGTAAGTGCAGATGGGAATCTTGTACATTTTGCTCTATTTTCTAAAGCAGAACCAATAAACTTTGAAGATGCTATGACAGATCAGAGGTGGGTTGAAGCTATGACAAAAGAGCTTAAATCTATTGAGAAAAATCAAGTGTGGGAGCTGGTATCTCAACCAAAATTGAAGAAGCCCATTGATGTGACTACAAAGAAAACTGGGATTGTGGCTAGAGGATTTTTACAGAAGGCAAGGTGGTCAAGTATAAAGCTAGACTTGTGGCTAGAGGATTTTTACAGAAAGCTGGGATTGACTACAAAGATGTGTTTGCACCAGTTGCTAGAATTGAGACTATTAGAACAGTAGTGGCAATTGCTAGCCTAAAGAATTGGACAATGCACCAACTAGATGTAAAGTGTGCTTTCTTAAATGGTCCTCTTGATAAGGAGGTCCATGTGACTCAGCCACCTGGATTCTCTATAGCTGGCCAAGAGTTAAAGGTTCTCAGGTTGAGAAAAGCTCTTTATGGACTTAAGCAAGCCCTAAGAGCTTGGAACAAGAAAATTGACAGTTTTATGATGAAGATCGGCTTTGATAAGTGTAGTTGTGAGTTTGGAGTCTATGTAAGATCCAAATCAGTAGGTAATATCATTATTGTATGCTTCTATGTGGATGATTTGTTGATCACAGGTGGTAATGAAGGTGAAATAGCAGAACTGAAAAGGGAATTGATGAGTGAGTTTGAAATGACTGATATGGGGGTCCTATCTTACTTCCTTGGACTTGAATTCAAGAAGACTGAGAGTGATATTTTGATGCACCAGAGCAAGTATGCAACAGAAATATTGAAGAGATTCAACAAGGTTGAATGTAATTTGGTTGCAACACCAACTGAGGTAGGTCTTGTACTTGAAAGGGAGGGCAAGGAAGACAAAGTCGATGAAACTGAGTTTAAACAGATTGTTGGTTCTCTCAGGTACTTGTGTCATTCAAGACCTGATTTGGAATTTGTTGTTGGACTGGTAAGTAGATATACGAAAAGACCCAGAATTCCTCATCTGCTAGCTGCTAAGAGGATTCTAAGGTTCATAAAAGGGACCATCAATACTGGAATTCTATTTCCAAATAAAGACAACAGCAATTCAGAGGAATTAGTGGGATATACTGATGCAGATTAGGGAGGAGATAGAGATGACAAAAAGAGTACTACAGGTTACATGTTCATGTATGGTGCAACACCAATATCATGGAGTTCTAAAAAGCAATCCATAGTGGCTTTATCAACATGTGAAGCTGAGTATGTTGCAGTAGCTGCAATGAGTGCTTGCTAAGTTGTCTGGTTGGACATATTATTACAGGAATTAAAAATCAAGGAGAGTGATAGAGTGAAGCTTTTTATGGATAATAAGTCAGCTATAAGCCTGTCAAAGAATCGAACCTCTCATGGTAGAAGCAAACACATAGAAACAAGGTTTCACTATCTTAGGGATCAAGTGAACAAAGAGAAACTGAAAGTGGAGTACTGCTGCTTATTTGATCAACTTGCTGATATTTTAACCAAACCCCTCAAAGGGGAGAGGTTTAAAATGTTAAGGGACAAAATTGGCTTGATGAACCTAGGAGATCAGAATTAAGGGAGGGTGTGAAAGTTTAATTCTGTTTTGTGTGGTGTAGATTTGATTGTACATTGAATATAAGAGAGTAACAGAATTTTAAAATTATGTTATAAGTGCCTAGTCTAAGTGTGAAGGGTTGTTGCTCTGTTTTGCTTGTATAAAAGGACATACATACATCTTAATAAGTAGTGTTTTTCATTCTATCATTTTTATATCTTTGGTGCTATTCCTAGTGTGTAGGTGTGTAATTCTTTGCTTGAAACAGTGAGTGATACACGAGTGAATGTGTGACAGAGTGAATTGCATCTCTTGCAATTGAGTGAGGAACATTGTATGTTCCAACAGTCCCTACAATGGTGCAACATCTATTTGATGGTTGGGTAACTGGTGCATGCCAACTATTTGATGATACAGGCTGGGTAGCAGATGCAACATTTGTGCGCAGCTTTGACAAGAGGTTATGTTCTTGTGCTATAAGGAGCAAAAATTTGGCACATGCCCAACCAAATCCACATGAAATGCTTCAACATCATCCTGCATTTCATGATTCTGCATTTCCCAAAAAGAAGTTAGGTAAGAGGTACAATGTCGAGGACGATTTTCACGTGATAACGGCACACACCGATAGCCCCCCTGCCTCAAACTGAAGCCCAAACCAACGTCGTGCAAGTGTAATTATTCCATTGTGAATGTGCAGACTTATGGGGTTGGCTTGTGGTACACTTGGTTTGATAGGGATTTGAGTGTTGCTGGAAGGGTCATTCTCAGAATTGGCCATAATTCTTATGTGCTTAAGCTTCTCAAAGTAGATAGACCCATGTTGCGCATTCCCACATTGACCATTCATCTTGATCGCACAGGGAATCAGGATGATTTTAAACCAAATCTAGAGACTCATCTTCTTCATTTACTCTCAATGGAACCTGAGGGAACTTCTTTGGAATTCAACTCCAAAGAGAAGAATAGTGCCTTGCCATCCAAAGCTCATCATCATCGAGTGCTTATGTAGGTACTGTCAGATGAGTTAAACGGTAATGTTGATGACATAGTGAATATTGAACTGAATGTTTGTGATACTCAACCTAGCTGCCTTGGAGGTGGAAACAATGAATTTATTTTTTCTGGAAGATTAGATAATCAGGCTTCAAGTTATTGTGCATTAAGGGCACTTGTTGACTCACGTGAATCTCCTGGTGACTTAGCAAGTGAAAATGCAATTTGAATGATTGCTTTATTTGACAATGAAGAGGTGGGTTCAGGTTTTGTTCAAGGAGCTGGAGCACCCACCATGTTTCAGGCCATGAGACGTATATTAGCAAATAACTATGTTGGTGAAGGCTCTTTTGTGCGCACTATTTGCCAATCATTTATTGTGTCTGTAGATAAGGCCCATGGAGTTCATCCTAATTTTATGGATAAACATGTTGGGGACATTCCTTCTGTTTATAGGTGGGAAATGACCAATAGGGTTGTTCATGCTGCTACTAGAGGAGGAAATTTGAAGATTTTGGAGGAGCTTCTTCCAATTGCTTTGATGTTTTGGCTTTTAGAGATGCTGATGGATCTACTGTTTTACATGCAGCTACTGGCAGAGGGCAAGTTGAGGGGCCAATTACCAATAGCTGAAGCTCTAGTCTTAGCATTTCCCCTAGTCTTAACATTTCCCTCATTGATATCTATAAGAAACATCTCTGGAGAAACTTTTCTCCACAAGGCTGTGTCTGGTTTTAATTCTTATGCATTTAGAAGATTGAACAAACATTTTGAACTTTTGAGAAACATGCTTAGGGGGAAGAACTTTCATGTGGCAGACAATATCAATGTTAAGAACAATGATGGAAGAACTGCTCTTCACATGGCCATCATTAGCAACATTCAGTTGCCCCATCAATAAAGGTGAATACATGTGATGTTGATGGCATGACCCCACTAGATTACCTTAGGCAACACCCCAAATCTGCATCATCAAATATACTAATCAAAAACTTGATCTCAGTTGGGGGAATGTTTGGATGTGCAGTTCTCTACATCAGCCAAGGAAGCTTTCACCATAGCATGACAAATACATTGCAGTATGTGGTGCATCAAGCTGATTCTACTGTGGATAAGCTTAGAAATGTATCAGAGTATCTTGCTCAAGCTAAGTAGGTTGGAATTGATTGAGTTTTTCTCCGCACAAATGTTCAAAATGATATTGATCAGACAAAAACAAATATCAATAACTTTGCTAACACCCTTGCTGATAAGACAAAGGAGAACTCAGACAACATACATGATCTCTTAGATTCTGCGAGGCTGGCCCTTATCATAATAGATGTTGTTACGCTAGTCTTGACATTTCTTGGACTTTTATTCTCAATTTTTGGCATCCAACTTCTTGTGTATCTCATGGTAATCGCAGGATGGGTTCTTGTTATTGGCACCCTTATATTATGTGGCTTATTCCTTGTTATCCATAATGTGACAGTAGATAGTTGTGTAGCTGTGAATGAATGGATCCAGTATCCGACTACACATACAACTACGTGGGAGCAATGGGATACTTTGTGCGCAACTTACAACCTCGAGGGCAAGGTTGTTTTTCCAACGGAGGGTGTTGATAGCAATAGTGCATGAGCTAACAGGCCTAAAAGGATAACCAATAGGCCAACATACCTCAGAGATTATGTGTGAAGGAGACAAGGATAGAGTTGCCAAATTGCCAAGAGATTCCACCACCATGTCAATACTCTGTTATAACCACTTAGGAATATTTACCAAATTTTGTTATTCAAATACTCTGCACTTACTGGCCAATGATTGGCAGCAACAATCATCACCTGTATTTCAGTATAAATATCATAAATATGAATAGAACAAAGCAGAGAATTATCCAGTACCTATTTTAGTGTAGCTTACCATAATATCGGTACCTAACATAATTAGTGGTTTTAGCTCTTATACATTTTCTTCTATTTTTTCTGAAATGCATGTATTTTAAATTGGGTTTATTAATACACTCACATCTTTATTTAGTATGAATGAATTAACAATCAACACATAAAATTAATAACAAAGTTACTTATTGATCTCTTTTGTTTTAGTCAATTTTGAATAGGAATACTATAGTAATTTACTATTTTTATTAAAAAAAACAAAACGTTTTCTCTTTCTTCCCCATCCTGACTCCACGTAGCTAACATTCATTCTCTCTTTTTTTTTCTTTGTGCCCCATTCTCTGTCGTCATGTTACATCTTGTAACCTGGGTTTGGATTTCATTCTTTCAACCTCAAATTCAATTCTTCAACCTAGATTGTAAGCTTAATAACTCTAATTGGAAGTAATGAAAAATGGGAGAATCCTAATTACTCAAGAAATTAAAATTTCTCCTAAGAAATTTAATAAAACGATAGAAGCCAATTTGAAGACATTAACCAAATCCTAATTTTACTAATTGAACCACTTGGGTTTTGACTGCAAAGAACACAACACGAAAAGATATTGCTCATCACTTTTCAGACACTAGTGTTTCTTGAAAGTCACAAACGAGTTCCAAATGAGAGGAGAGAGAAATTTTTATTTATTTATTTTAAAAAAAAGATGTTAAATGACTATGATAACGTTTAAAACAATTAATTAAAACAAAAGGATTGTTGGATTTTTTGACTAAAATATTTTGTGTTGATTGTTAATGCACTCATACTAAAAAAAATGTGAGTGCATTAATAATCTTCATCTTAAATAATAACAAATTATTATTTAAGTGAGTTAAGTTGGTCTAATTTTTTTGGCCCGCATCTACCTTGCCAACTTGTAGCTCATTATGAAACAATTTATATAAGCGTGTTACTATTGGCTCCTACAAAAAATGCTATTGGCTCCTACCACCACATAAAATTACCTTTTTGCCCCCAATTTCAAAATTTCTCACCCCTCCCTCTTCCTTCCTCCTTCCCACCCCTAGCTGTGCCCCCACCTCTTTTCTCCCTGAATAAGACCCTCCTCCCTTCTCTTTCCATCCAAAAACCCTTCCCTTCCTTTCTCCTTCTCGTCACTTCTCCCCCTTTAGAACCCCTCTCTACAATGATATTTCCCTCCCGCAAATTTCTGTTCAATTCAATTGTGGATAATGTTACAATAGAATTATGATTTCATTACCTTTTTTTTTGGAATTTGAATGTCACAACAAAATTGTGATTCCGTTGTGTTGTTTTTCCAAAATCACAACTTATGGTTTTCTAAACCCAAAAAATAGTTTTTTAAGAAAATGTTTCTTATTTTTTTCATTTCAATTCAAAATGTTTGTTCATGTTTATTATATTTTTAGACAAATGTAATGTTTTTTGTTTTATTTTCTTAGTTAAATATAATTGTTTATTATGAAGGATTACTGACTTAATTTTTCATTTTTTTAGATGACTCGCACTAAATAGACACGTTGTTGGACACTCCCCCCCCCCCAATGAAGGCCCTTCGCATGAAGGGAAAGATGTGAACGAGAGAATTCGTAGAGTGACTGTGTTGACACGCGCTGTGATGACAAGCGACGACAACAACATTTGCTAGAGCAACAACCACAACCAGGGATAGCGGCTAATAGGGTTATTGGACCTCCATTTGCAGGTCCAGTTGATTTTTCCTTATTCGATCTTACAGGGACCACTGTGTTGGTCATGTTTGGATCCGTTAGGAGCGGCTAGAGGTGAAGTTTGTCAACCATGGTGCCCAAGTGCCACCACTCCCTACTCACCCATAAGTTAGGGCTCACATGGACTGGTCGGGGTTATCAGATCTTGTTACAACATGGTATCATGCTGCAAACAAGGGCTTGACGAATGCCTTTGTTCCACCTGCTTGCCGGAGAAATGACTATCACTTTAGATGATGTGTCATGTTTGCTACACCTGCCTATGACAGGTAAAGCCATTGATCATGTCCTCTCCCAGTTTGAGATAGAGGTAGTGAAAATCCTGCTAATGGCTCATCTTGGTATTCTGATAGAGATAGAGGCTGCAACAATGACAAACGTAGGTGTTAGGGTGAAGTTGATGTGGTTGGCAGATTTGTATCACTGCTATGTTGAGTCAGGCTCCTATGTTTAGGCTGTTAGGGCTTATCTGTTGCACTTGATCGACAATATGATATTTTCTGACAAGTCCTCGACTCACATCCATGTTGCTTACCTCTAGTACCTTGACAACCTAGATGATTGCCACGAGTACGCATGAGGAGTAGCTGCACTCGCGTACCTCTATGATTATCTCTTCTATGTGAGCCAGTATGACAACAAACAATGTGGAGGTTATATGGTGTTACTCATGGTAAGTTAATTATTTTAGTATTGTAATTGTAATTAATATTTTTTTATAGTCATGGGTATTTGCACATCTAGCAAGTGTTGGCTACTCAAAGCTAAAGGATTATGTGATAGAGGACTCGATAACCACCTGGAAGCCATTGAGAGGTATCGGGCATGCCCTTCTGGTCAGGGGGAAACTAGATAACCTAGAAATGGATGTTGTCGTCTGGTGTCCATATGATTCGCTCAGGGGTGTGAGCCCTTTCACATATCAAGCCCTTTTCTTAGGCTTCATTAGATGCGGGACTGACCTAAGGCCTTATCGTCCAGAAAGGGTGTTGAGGAAATTTGGCCATGTATAGAGGATTCCACACCATCCACCTCCCCGTCCTATGTATTGGCTTTATGATCATGCGTAGGCGGACTAGCAGCAACAAATAATTCTTCTGGGTGATGTTGTGCCACTTGGGGACCCTCTTACTATCTACCTTGATTTTTCAAGGTTTCCCACCCGTATGTCATTTCGCTAAAGTAAGGACAACCATCATGTGGTCTTGTACATTTACCGACCATCTCGGTATAGCCATAGTCTGGGCAACCACTACCAGACTATGTATCAGGTGGAGACTACTCTTGCCAGGTAATATAAATTGGATTTTGTTGATTTTTCACTTTAAATTGTCACAAAATAGTTATTATTTGTAATTGTTATTGCAAGATCAATTTCAGATGACGATAGGAGCTATGCAAAGCTTATTGGACCTGAGAGTTATACCAAAGGACATGAGTCATCATCAGCTCATACAAAGATGTGACTGCCAATGATGGTGGCAAGGGTGACAAGAAGGCTGACATAGGCAGTTGATTATTGTATTATTATCATTATTATTATTTGTTGATATAGTATGTATAATTTTTGTTTTTTTTGACATATTTTTTTTAGTTTATGTTGTGATCGAATTACTTTTTTTTGCCTTCATCAACTGTTTAAACAACATACGCCTAGTAACAACAATGATATCTTCAATTGATTCCCAAAACAAACATCAACAACTAAAGAAGAATTAATAATACTGACTTTTCTTTTAAAAAACCAACATGTGACTTTTATAAAGTAAAAATATGACTACACAAATTTATCACGCATCAGAGTAATGATCTTATTAGTAGATCTTGATTTCCTTGGTTTGCGTAGCAAGACAATGATTTCATCTAGAGATCGACCAAAATTTCATTCAACTCAATTGAACCTTTGCTACTAAATTCTAGAAAGGTGAAAACCATATTCCAACATTATCATCATGTTTAAGCTCCATACACCCATATTCAACACAACTATTACCTACGTAAACAAGTTGATGATAAAATAGATCAAGTAAAATTCTACAACATCTGATGGCATTCATAATTATTTTTCTTAAAGCATCAAGCAAGATATCCTCACTTATTGTGAGGACTTTAGGACCACTAGGACATTCAAACAATATCCCTTTAGATGTTGAAATAATGTCATCATCGCAATACATAACAACAGATACATTTTCCGTGTCTTAAGTAATAATGTGAATATCAAGCAAAAGTGTTGAGTTGCATCAAATCCCTACTTCTGTTTATATAAGATGATCTATTATTCTCTCATGAGTCGTACGAATAGTTGAGATCACACCGATAATATAAAGGATTTAGATTGTGTCTATATTTAATACGGTTGATATGCATATAAGAAAAATGTAGTGTTAAATCAATACGCCTAAAAAAAGTAGTGTTCAATCAATAAATGCAGTTCAATCAATAAAAAACACCAAAGTTATTTTTATTTTATTTTAAAATAGTACAACAAAATTTAGATTTCGTTGTTTAATTTTTTTCACCTCAATGGAATCATAATTCCATTGTGTTGTGAAAAAATAACAATGAAAACACAATTTTGTCGTGCTAAGGAGGATGAGAAAAAAAATAACAAAATCATGATTCCGTTGTTATTTATGTCTGGGGTGATAAAAAGTATACAACGGGTTGTGACAACAGAATCATGATTCATTCCGTCATGTCTTTTATTCAACAAAATCATACTTGATAGAAGCTTGCTTGAGAAGCTTCTATGGAGCCTGGATCTTTGAGCTTCAATGAGGTCCTTCAATGGTGATTTTCAACCATGGAGATGCAGCGAAAGATAAAGGAGAAGAGGTGAGAGGAGGCGCCATCCACTAGGGAATAAGCCATGGAAGGAGGAACTTCATCACCAAGAGAGTGTCTTGGATAAGAAGCTTATAGAGAAAACTTCAATGGAGGAAAAAGAATGAGAGAGAGAGAGAGAATGGGGGGCACGAAATTGAAGGAGAAAAAAGGGAGAGAAGTTGAACTTTGAAGTGTGTCTCAAAAGACTCTCATTCATCAAAGTTGTGACAAGTATTACACATGTTTCTATTTATAGCCTAGGTCACTAACTAAATGAATTTCAATTTGTGAATTTAATTTTCATTTCATGTGAATCTAAGAGGAATATTCCAAGAATATGCCAAAGGCATCTTAGAATATTCCAAGAATATGCCAAAAACATCTTAGCATATTCCTTTCAGATGCCACAAGCATGGCTGTCAAACCTGTGTTTTAAATCATAGAATCGTATGATTTTACGATTCCACTAAGCTTCGGCGAGTTAAATCGGAAGTAGAATAAAAAATGGAGTAGACTCGTCCGAGTTAGCGCAAACTTGGGTGAGTTTGGGTAGACTCCACTATTAGAAAATACACTTTTCACATCGGTTATTTACAACATTCTACATCGGTTTTAAAACCGATGTTAAAAGTACTGATGTTGAATGTATTATTGTTAACATTGGTTTTTAAAAACCGATGTTAACATAAAAATGCTAACATCGGTTTTCTAAATAACCGATGTTATATATAAAGAACTACAACAAAATAAGTGTATACATAATGAACGTTGACATTGGCTTTGATATAAAACCGATGTTAACTAATAGATTAACATCAGTTTTTTATGTATAACCGATGTGAACGTCCATCATCTATACACTTATTTTGTTGTAGTTAGTTATATATAACATCGGTTATTTATACATAACCGATGTTAACGTTTGTATATTAATATCAGTTATGTATAAATAACCGATGTTATTAGAAATATCCAACATTGGTTTATTGAAAAACTGATGTTAAGGTGTATGTTGACATCGGTTTTTCTAAATAACCGATGTTGTTTACTATATTAACATAAGTTTTTATTAATAACCGAAGTTGTTTTCAAGTTTTTTTATATAAACTTTCTATTTTTACAATAAACCCAAAATTGTACCTGTAAAATATAATTTCAGACCCAATTCACAGCAAATAAACATTTTATTCTGCTTTCAAGCAGTTTTAATCACAATAAACAATGAATAATTGATTTATTATTAACAACTATCAACAACGGAATTCAATGTTCAAATAACATAGGAAATGACAAAAATCTTAAACCAAAGTAAACTAAGCTAAACTTAATGTCCCTAAATCCTAGCTCTGAGCTCTAACTCGAAGATAATACTGTGCCCACTGGATCTGAAGCGCATTTAATCTCTCTGGCTCCAATGGTCTAGGATCATTAAAATACTGCATGATGAAATAAATGATAAGTTAATAATGTAATACAAATTATAAAAAAATTGAATTTGTTTGAAATAAACGTACCGCTTCCTAGTTATTCTTGAAACTTCCTAATATGATGGTGGACATCCAGTGCATGACATAATTGTCGAACTCAGTGCTTCCTTTTTGTTTATTACACTAAATACATAATGAAATTTGGATATGAATTAAACAATTAGTGTACACACACATAAGAAGTATATATAAGTGGAAGTTTTATGTAAATGACGTACCTTGACAACAATCCACCTAGTAGCAGCCTTTGATTTAAGCTGTGGAGCATCAACAAGACCTTTTAAAGCACTGTTCTAGACAAGTAACAATTAAAAACTGGTGTTGTTGAGGTATTTCAATGCAAATGTATTGAAAAGAACACTGGCCTATTAATTATCCCCTTAAGGTAGTTTCCTGACCTGTTATGCAATGAACAAAACCAGACAACTAGGTGTTCCATGGGCAGGATGACCACCATCTTCCAGTGTCCGTTGCAGTGGAGACGAATATGGGTTAGTATATTAGTAAACATTAATTAAATTCAGTTATTTTGTGTGACTTACCCATTCAGGTAGACTCCAAGGTAGACATCGTGTTTTGAACTCTGTATCCAACTCTTTATGTAACTTTCAGCCTCAAACTGTGATTGCTCATACCTCTGAATGGACTGTGGCTCGAGGAATCCATATAGATCAGAATTCCCCGCTCGCATACTTGTTTCAGTCAGATGCTTGTTTATGTTAAGTCAAAGTTAAATATTTATGAATTGAAAGCAATAACTTAGGTAATTAAAAGTAATCTAAAATGACTTACAGAATCCACAACTGTAACATTGATATGCTGAGACATTGACCACCGTGTGCGATTTCGGAGAGGTCTTCGTGCTTTATGCAGAGCAGGAAGTCTGGATTAAAGACCCCGAACATGGTGGCATCCCATGTAACCTAGTAAGGCCTCAAGAAAAGCTCTAGGATGGTCAATGTCATCAGATAAAGAGGATCATCGACCTCCGGATCCGGCTTTTGAGGTGGTTTTGTTGGAGACACAACTGCTTGTTCATGAAACAAAGTTAAATGACCTAATTTGAGGTACGCTGAATGAATTAATTCAAAAAGAAGAAACATATAGTAAGAGTAAAGTACCTGGTGTGATAAAGGCTTGACCAGATGTGTCGGCCAAGCAAGGAAGATGTGAATTGCCAGCCCCACTAAGGAAACCTCATCAGTGGGTACAGGAATGGGAGCATCTGGATCTTTAACCTCCTCCACACCCACCTTTACTTGTCCAGGCAACAAAGGAGTGTTATGAACAACAGTGGATCCCTCATAAACTCTTCCCAGGGCAACCAGGCAGACAGGATTTGCTTCGATGTACAAGCTGCACCTGTCTGAGTCACTTGTCCTAGGATCGTTTCCTGAGGGATCAACACAACTCTCCTTTGTGCTTACTCGAGGACCTGAGGGACCAACCAGAGGCTCCGGAGGCAGTGTAAGTCCCTGAGATTGCATCTGGAACTGAAACTGGGACTGTATCTGGCTGAACGATGCCATGAGTTGCCGAGTCAATTTTTCTGTGATCGACTCCTCTAGCTGGTCCCTGATTTGCTGGGTCAGCTGCTGCAATTCTTCAGGAGGTAGTGAGGAAGAGCTGCAGGACGTCCGTGGAGTCGATCCAAAGTATTGCTTGATTGTGGCATCGGCTCTAGCAGCACGGACATGTCCAGGGTGTTCTGGACGTCCAATAGTAGCAGTGAGAATATCCTGACGTCCATGGGGGATGAAAGATCCCTGTGACGCCTGCTCCTTAAAGGAATTCTACACAGAAAAGACACATTTGTACATGGCATTCACAAAATAAAGAAATATAATTCTAATGGTTAGTTGAAAATGACTTATGATCTTTTTAGCGATTTTTTTTGCGGCCTCAGTCGTCATCTCCCCTGTTTTCTTGGTGCGGGCCATCTTCCACTTCACGTGGCGTCTGACGGGGGATGGAGGGTCGATGACGCCATCAACGCTTCCTGACTGTGCAGCTTCCTCCAACTTCTTCTTAGTCTTCTCAGCCAGGAGCTTCTGCTCCAAATATTCATAACCTCCATGAGACAAAACATGGGGGACAGTGTTCTGTTTCTGGATGGCCTGTGCCTTTTTCCGCACATCTTGCAAAAATAAAACAATAATATTTCAAATTGCTAGAATGAATTATGACAAGTTAATGTTTTTTGAAAAACAACTTAAACGGCAAGGTACATACCTCCCAAGAAGGGTCTCTGCGAGTCTGGCAAAACTGGACCCATTTTTCCTTGCTTATGCCGTATTTCTCACAGACAGTGTCGTCCCCACCGTCTTGATCTACTGCAAGGTCCCATTTCCTTGTGAGGTCTGATTTAAACTGCCTCCATCTCTCGCCGACAGTCTGAAGTAACTTCTTTTTTGTCCTACTGTTAGAAGCCTCTAGGATTTCAAATCCTGCCTGACAATAACAAATAAGGTTTATTTGTTTCAATAATGTATGTTTTGGCTATTAATTAAAGAACATCAAATAAGAAAAGAAAAATACATGAATATCCTCCCAAATCAAGTCCTTCTGAGCAGTAAGGACCTCCTTCCAGTTCTCGTACGTGACGTCCACCTTATCACGAGCCACAATCCCTAAATATGTTCTTAATTTCTTCTGGTGGGAACCGTTGGCCTTGCCGATAGCAGGATCAATGTGGATCACTGGTCTCTCAGCACCAGGTGGTCTAGTAGACAAGGATCGTAGACGTGTGGCTTTGCGTGTCCGCTTCACAGCAGATGGCGAAGTTGATGCGTCTGAAGGAGGAGGAGGAGGAGGTGAGCTAGGTGAAGAAGCCATGATCCTTTATACAAAAAACCCAGGGTTAATAAACATTACAAAATATAACTGTATGGCTTATGTAAATCAATCTAGAAAAATCAAATATATAAATAGAAAATTACATTAGCATCAGCAAATACCTAGATTTGTCTTTTAATTTATGCAATTTCTATTTGTGTAAGGTGTTAGTTTTTTGTGCATGGTACTCAAAGATTGGTTTAGTGGAGTGGTTGATTGGTTAATGTTGCCCATATTTGATTCCCCAAAAAACATGGGATTTCATTGTACATGTCTTGTTTCAGATTTTAGCTAGCTTAGTTTAGGCGTTGTTGCTGCCATCTCTGTAATGCACCAAGAACCAATTTTTGCACTGAGTGGCTGAATAATTCGGTTTGGAAAGTATATATCTTCATTGTCATTGTTTGGGTTAGTTAGAAAATGGAGGAGGGGAAAGTTTGCACAATAACTATATTCAATTATTCATATTCTTTTGGTTTTGGTTTTGTCTTATTAAAACAGAAAACTAGCCATGATTTATATAGTTCCTACACACTGTCCAAAGTCACCACCAATAGAATTAGGACATGAGAAACTAGCAAAAGAAAACTTCTTAGCTGGGACAAAATGCTAATTTTCACTACCCTACTTCCACTATTCCATAGAATTCCGTAGTGTCAAAATTGAAACAATCAAATTAGTCCCATAGATTAACTAAACCTTTCAATTGTTGTCACTAGTAGTAAAATTCCTAGCTGGATTCAAGTGTTCAAAAAACATGTCTTTTTAAGTACATGTCATAATCATGGCTAGTTACCTAGCTAGGAGCCTACTCGGCATTGTTGCCAAATTAACTAGTTTTCTCTAACTTATGGTCAGAATTAAACTTACTGTACTCAATACTTTAGTCTCATTCAAACTGCCAGACTGTTTATGCAGGTACTTAAAATATCTCATGTTATGTAATTATAGTACCACTGGTACTACTATAGTTTAATAAAATATCTACTTGAAGTGACTTGGAGGATGGATACATAGGCATTTAGCCTTTTAGCATCATCATGATGGGTGGTGTGCATTGGGTAGTGAGCATGTTCACTGCCTGTAATGTTGTTTCTTCCTATCTGAAGTTTCTTTGGTGGCCATTGAACAATGATGAACAAAACAAGGCCATGCAATGCATACTTTTATCTAGAGGCTAAAAGCATCAATATATTTGTACCTCTTGAGATAGAGGAAAGCACTCCAGGTTCTCTCTACTCAAGCAACTACCCTAGATTTCAATTGGTTGCTATATTTACCATAGTAAGTAGGTAGTAGATACCTAAGGATTATTTATTTTTCTTTCGTGATATTAAGACATGTTTTCTAATTTCTAGTGAAGAACTTGGATGGATGTATAGGATGTGGAACCTTGAAAATTACTTTTCAACGTCCCACTCACTTTGACATTGCATCAAAGTAAGTTTCTCCCTTAGGGGTCTTTTTGGTCCTTTCCTCAACACAATGCCTAATTCTAAAGCAGCAATTTCAAAGTTCAAACATTCAACATGTACAAGTTATCAGAACTCAAAGGGCGAATATGGACTGGAAGAATATCCCAAGATCATTAATTTTCATTTCCCTTCTTTGTTATTCACACATTTGTATGATTATTTAATGCTTATGAATTGTTATTTAATTCATTATTATAAATAAATACATAAACCAATGAAGTCAGTCCATAGAGGAACACATTTTTACACTTTCACAGTCTACTTTTTTTAGCAACCGGCTTAAAGCACATAAAATATCAGTAATTTCCCTGCTTGTAACCAAGGTGTTTATGTCATACGTGCCTTCAAATTTGTAGATAGGTTCTATGTCACAGAATGCCTGCAAAATTAGAGAACAAAAGCAGAAAACATCTGAGGAAACAAATAAAGCATTTTAGTGTCTTTACATATTTGCCTGCTACCACTTTTAAAAGAACCTAAGTGAGGCGTGAAAAATATAGTTGAAGATAAAAATAAGATTGATTTCGTGTGAATATTCTTGAATGGTCAATACACACTTACACACACTCAGTTAAATGATATGTATACAGAGATTGTTAATAGAGTACACTCACAAATAAGGGTAATTATCTCAATTTCTTAAGATACAATGAACCTGAGCTGTACAATGAAATAAAGCTAATTGGAAATTGGGATAGTGATAAACACCAAGGATAAGAAAGATAGAAAACAATATGTAATCCAGGAAATAACATAAAAACGAGCACTGGAAATGATTTTATTAATGCTAACCAGAGAAAACAATTCGTCTACTGGAACCAAAGGCCACTTCGAGACGCTACTCTCAGTCCTGCAAATTAGTGCCATCAGAAAATAATATAATTCCATAAGCTTATTCTTCAAGTTTAAACTTCCTAACGACATCCATGAGTTAAAACATCAGAATGTGCACATCTCATACAGTTAAGGAAACAAAAAAAAAAGAAAAAGATTGTCAATAACAATTCAGAATATGCACAAAAAAAGAAGTTTCTATTAGTACCTTAGAAACCAGAAATGCACACAAATTGGGAGAAGGTAAACAATTGTGAATATTGACTATGGGATAAACAAAATAAAGAAGTAAAAAGCAAATTAGAGAGGTCACAATGCACTACTATTAGACACTCATCTCAAACTAAGAATCAAGCACAAAACAATACCCAAAACTTTAAACATTTTAATCAAGCAAATTACAGAGGTCACAAACTCATAATGCACTGTCACCATATATATTAAGTTACTATCACTAAGAAGAGAACCGATTAAGGTCCACAAATGGTTGTCCCAAAGGAAACAGTATCAAACCCACCGCACTGATTAAGAACTTACTAAGAAGAGCAACAAACTAAGCTAGAGCTCATGCCTTGTTAACTGGCGATGGCTGAGGCGTGCTGCGGTGGTAGCTTGAGCCGACGAGCGCAACTGTGCAGTTGAGTGGAAGGACAGTGGTTCGAGCCTTGGAGGTCGACGGTGCTAGTGGAACGATACGACGATTTGGGTTTTTAAATAGTCCTCGTGTCTATTTAAAAACCAAAGGTCACCACGACACTGCCAGCAGAAACCATCAAAAAACAAATAATTTTCTAGAATCACTTAGAATTTAAAGTATGAACTAAAATTAATATTGTTACTATTATTATGGAGGAATGAGAGTTATAGTATAGAAGGGGAAATTATAAATTTTGCAAAAATAATAATAAAAAATTCATTATTCTACATCGGTTGAGTGGTAACCGATGTAGAAACCCTTCAAATTCTATATCAGTTGACTTATAACCGATGTAGAAACCTTGCCATTCCTACTCATTCTACATCGGTTCAGTAATAAACGATGTAGAAATCCTTCAAATTCTACATCGGTTAACTTATAACCGATGTAGAAATCCTATCATTAAACATCGGTTTCAACCTTAGAACCGATGTAGAAAGCTCACATTCTTCATCGGTTGAGCTACATAACCGATGTAGAAAATTCGCCTTTCAAAGACGGTTCTCCAACCGATGTCGGTATTCAACGACACTGTGTTACTACCACGCATCGTAACCGATGTAGAAAGATCATTAGAACCGATGTAAAAGGCCTTTTTTTTAGTAGTGTAGCCTAGCCACACTAAGCAGTGATATAATTAAGAAATGAGCATAAAGGCTTGAAATGGCTTACCAGCTGAGTGAGATTGTTGTTGGAGACTGGTTAGCTAAAAAATAAACATGTTAGGAGGGAGAACTTTTGTGGCTGAGAATTGTAATAAGCTCAAAGGGTTGAGAATAGGAAGGGTGATGGGGTCCACATGATTGACTGGCTGCAAGTTTTTAACATGGCATCAGGGGAATCTCTATCTCCTGCAAGAAAGATCATAAAAGAACAGTTACTATGAGCAAAGATAAATCATCTAAAACATTTTTCATGTAATATTTTTGCTGCAACAATGTAATTCAGCAAATTGAAGAAAAACAAGTATGTAATTATGGTTAGTTAGTTTCAAACTCAAAATATTAGTTTACAATATATCGTATTGTTGGTTCAAAGATCATTTTTAAGGGTAAATCTATATAACAGACACACACAGCTATGTCCTTGAAGTTTTATGATCATGAAGTTCAAGAAAGTTCTTTCTAACAAAAACTATCACAGCCATAGGTGTACTACTCTGCATTTACTATTGATGTATAATTCAACAAACATTTGTTAAAGATTGAAGCACTACTGCTCAAAATTTACCATTCATTAGAAAGAGTCTGATTTGTGCAAAGAAGGCATAGCTTTTAACATCAAAGACATAACTTTTATGATGAGTATATGTTTGGGATTTGCCATTGCCTAATTCTCAAAGTTTTGTAGGCAGGCAGGAATACTTTCTAACTATAAAGGATATTAATAAGAAATTTAAGTGGAAAATAACAAAAATGATAATTGGTTAGTGTATTCTTGTATATTGCAATTTAAGAAGAAAAAAAATTGGGGCTACAGCATCGCCATAGTTTTATATGTTAGAAGAAATTGGCTGAAATTTTATAATCTTTACATTAGTGGCATCACTCAACTGTTTTGATGATATTAATTATTTATATTTTCACTTATATGTGTATGGCTGAATTTTTGTAATCCTTAAAGAGTATGCAGAACATCTTTTTACATAATAATAAATTGTTTTTAAGCAAATTACTTTTCATAATGAAGATCTTCTCCTTGCTTATCATTCAGTTTATTTTTTATTTTAGGTAACCACTCTTAATCTTGAAATTGTTAGAGCACTATCCAGAAGTAGTCTTACAATTATTTCTATCTATATATGCCCAAATATTATTGTATCAGAGCATTTGGTATATATATATTTTGTGTCAAACCTTTCTGATTTCATATCTTGTTTGGAAAATAAATCATAACGATGTCAAACCTATTTTCTTTTCTGTTTATTATCATATATCATAAATAACCTTTGTTGGTTTAATTCTTTGTTATTAGTTTGTTGTAATGTGTGGAAGTGGATACAATTGCGTGTGACTCTTCTTCTGTTACTAGAAGTAAATACAAAAATATCACTAAAAATATTAGGTGGAAATATGGGATTGATGTTAATGACAATGGTAAGATTTAGTACTAAATTTTACTACTAATTTTATTATAAAATTTAGTTAGGAGTAAAATTTAATATAAAATTTTGGATTCAATGTAAAAATAACTTAAAATTACTTCAATTCAAAATTAATTTTAAATTCTTTTAACATATAAAAATATATTCAAAATCAATTTTTAATTCAGAAATAATTCTCTTCCAAACCAACACGCACTGATTATCACCGATCCAATCCCGTTCAGAGGAGAAACCACTCAATATAACAATATAACGTATTCAGTCTCGACCAATCTAAGGCGATTTTTTTAATATTAATTCATGATAAATAATTTACTCACTTACTCCCCTTAAGTCCTCCTCCACCTTAGGTGTCAACAATCCCACAAAATCCTCCCTACACCCATCGCCTTTAATTCCTTCAACACAGGCTACCAAATCGGGATATCAGCTAATCACTCTGTTGGTACTTAATATGATTTTATATACATTTAACTAAAAAAGGAAAAATAAATGTTAGTAACATAACATTATCGCTCTTGAAAAATATAGTAACATGACAACAATCATCAATCATACTACCTTTTGTTATATTAAGTATTAACAGTGATGCTATTCGTTACAAAATAAAATTAACACAAAAAAAGCAAGAATTGAGTAATAGGTGGTTGCAGTGAAATCGAGTAACCAATCGCATTTCAATTCTGTTATTCATACTGCTTTTTTGCAGCAATTTTTGGTGCAATTTAACTAGCTGGAAAAGAACCATATAGGTTTGTTACATTCTTCCCGTTTCTTACCTCATTCTTTTGAAAGTAACAACAAAGGATAACATATCAGATTTTGCATGGCGAAAGGTACGCAAGGCGACGAGATCGTTTTCCCCTAAGCACTGTTGGTCGCAGAAACTGAACCAGCCTCGGTTTAGCACATAGTAATGGTTGGAATCCTTCACCCATTTCTTGAGCATCATATCAAACTCGTGGCCACCTTTGTCATACACGGTCACTGAGATGGCCTCTCTGACATCTTCACCTTCTTTCAAGAACCCTAAGAGGATGTCTTCAAAACCTTGCACTGGTAAAAAGAGGTTCCACTTGTCATTGCTCAGTTTCGTCCTATATGGCATGCTCAACTCAGAGTCTTTCACAATGCCCACGTTCAGAATGAACTCCAGCTGCAACTCGTCCTTAAATAGAATTTCCTTTACTGTTTTGTTGCCTTCAACCACACTTTTTCCCTTCCTTGAATTTGATGAGCCTGCCATTGCTTCTTTTCCATGTGCAGAGAGGAACACAAATTTAGCTAGGAAATTTGTTTAAAATTAAAGTTATTATCTAATTTTAGGATGCTGTTTAGGTTTTTTTTTATTTTTAAAATTAGGATGATGTTTATTTCTATATTTAGGAATTTGTTTTTTCCCTATGATTATAATACAATACAAGGTATATAAGTACAGGTTGTTTTCAAATTATTATGATTAGTTTTCCAATACTGATTTAATAAATAAATTATCAAATATTTTTCGTATTTCTTACCGATAAATTATAAAAAATAGCTTTCAAATTTCAATTCATCATGTCAATTATAAATTTAAATATTAAATATTAAAATATTTTTCATATCTTTTTCGGATTAGAAGTTAAAAAATAAAATAGGTTTTAAATTTCAAATTACCATGCTTAATTATCGATTAGTGACTTAGTGATTAAATTTTCAAATATTTTTATATTTTTTTTTGGATTACAAGTTATAAAAAGGCACCTTTCAAATATCATGTTTAGTTATTGATTACTAACCTCAGGATTAAATTTTTCAATATTTTCCATATCATTTGCTTTGATGACTTTTAAAGTTCTTAATTCAGGTACCGTTTTTGATATATTTGATTAAATTTATTGATTTTAAATTTTTTTCCTAATTCTAGGATGTGATATTAAAGCTAAAGTAATCTATAATATATTTGAAAATATTTAATGATATTTTATTCAAGTTTTACATTTATTACTTTTAGACTATGGGCTAAATTTGATATTTGCTAAATTTGATATTATTATGATGGATAATGATTGATTAAATTACTATGTTTTTTTAACAGACTAAATTATTATATTTAACAACAAGTAAGAATTATTCATTTTTTCCAATCATACTATTCAAACCCAATTAAAATTGGGTTGAATAATAGACCAAGTTGAATTAGATTGGATTGAATTTTTTTCATAGTATCCAAATACAATTAGGTTGGATAACATATTCAACTCATGAGTTTTAAACCAACTCAATCCACTTATATAATAAATTAATATAATAAAAAATAATATTTGTTTAATTTTTTATGTGTTGTATTTGAAATTGTGAAAAAAGTAAAAATATAAAACTATTATTTCATGACACCATTGACTTCAAAAACCCTTCCGTTCACCACGACTTGATAACTAAATTCAACTTTAGGTTGAGTTTCTGAAGTTAACCTACCAACCCCTTTAATCACCTTTGGATACAAGTTGGGAGCCTTAATTATCATTTTGACATTCTTAGATTTAGCTCTTGAGGGCCTTAACACAAATATGGATTTTCAAGTCTCATTTGCTCTCTTTGGTTCGAGGCTAATTAAAAGATCATATACCTTTCTGATTTTAGGTTAAATTATGTATCAATTAGGTCCTTTTTTTATTCTTTTAAGCCTCACTTGCCTGGAGGCTAGAGGGCTACGTATCCCAAGTTTTAGACCAAGTTATATGTGTCTTATATTTCCGATACTAAACAAACTTAATATAATATTACCATATATCATATCATTTTCAGATTTTCTAAAGTCTCTTGGGACCTCAATCCATGAGCGAATACGCTAACCATTATCTCATATTTAACGGTTTGAAAAATATGATTCATATATGATAAGAGGTCCCTATAATTTGAATAATTACTAACTTGCTCGACTTTAAATTTCCTCAAATGTAAAAATAAAAAAGAATACCCTTTTGAATGATCTAGTCATGGATGATCTTGAAGTCATTCTTTTGGAGATTTTCTGTATTTGGAATAGATATAAAGAAAAATTAAAATGGAAAACAAGAATTAATTATTTGACTGATCAAGAAATGAATAACCATACATATATAGGTGATTGGAGTGAAAATTGAGAAAGCAATGACATTTCAGTTCTCTTATTCATACGGATTTTTGTAAGAATCTTTGGCACAATTCAGCACGTTAATTTGCTATACTAAATAATCATAGACATGCAAAATGGCTAATTAACTAGCTGGAAAATGTGAACAATCCATATGTATAACACTAAAATTTCTAATTTATATTTAATGTATATGTAAATTTATATAATAAATTTTGTGATGATTATTTTTTATATATAATTTATTTATTTACATATATAAATTATAAATAAAAATGATAGGTTTAATAAGTATTTATGGATGTAAAAAATATCAAATTTATTTAATTATCAATTGCTATAAAAAAACATTTAAATACATCATTCAATTAAATATCAAATATTTTTAATTATCAAATTTTGTAAATAAATTAAATGAATAAAAAATTTCTAAAAAATAATTTTTAAAAAATTAAAACATATGGATTAATAAATAAATTTTAAATCTTAAATTTTGATTTAAATATTTTTTATAACTACCAAATTAATATATTTTTAAATTTGATTTCAATCATTATCTTAAACTAACAATCTTATCATATTTAAAATTTTAAATTTTGGTTTCAATATTTTATATAACTACAAAATCAAATATATTTTTAAATTTAATTTCAATCCTTGCCTTAAACTAACAATGTTATCCTATTTTAAATCTTGGTTTCCATATTTCTTATGACTAACAAATTTAATATATTTTAAAATTTGATTTCAATCATTATCTTAAACTAACAATCTTATCATATTATAAATTTTAAATTTTGGTTTCAATATTTTTTATAACTACAAAATTAAATATATTTTTAAATTTAATTTCAATCATTACCTTAAACTAATAATATTATATATTTTATCCATATTTCTTATGACTAACAAATTTAATATATTTTTTAATTTGATTTCAATCGTTATCTTAAACTCACAATCTTATCATATTTTAAATTTTAAATTTTGGTTTTGATATTTTTATAAATACTAAATCAAATATATTTTTAACTTTGATTTCAATCATTTCCTTAAACTAAAAATCTTATCATATTTTAAATTTTAAATTTTGGTTTCATAATTTTTATAACTAACAGATTTATTGTACAATTAAAAATTATGTTTCAATATTTTTATAATAAATTTTAATCATTAAAAATTTTATTTTAAATATTTTTTCTAACTAACAAATTTAAGTTATTTTTAATTATGATTTCAATATTTTTCATAAGTAACAAATTCAATATCTTCTAAATATTTGTTTCGATTTTTTTAAAAGTTAGACAAATATAATATAACAATATTGAAAATTAATTGTTTCACCAATCTAATCTTAATTTTAGAAGTCTAATCTAATCTTAGTAATAACTAATATATTTTTTATAAATAAAATTAATACTTAACATATAAATTAGAATAAATTATAAAATTTGATTAACATTACAAAATAACATTACACTACGAACTAATTGAAATAATAATTGACAAATCAAAAATTTCCAAAAAAACAAATTTAGAAAAAGAAAAATTGAAAAAAAAAATTATTCAACAAAAAAGAAAACAAAAAAACCCATACGGAATCCATATGACACATACGGATTGCCAATCCGTATGAATCATATGATCTGTATGGAGTTTTTTTAGAAAAATGTCATATTTTTTGTTGGAGAGGAAGAAGAAGAATCACAGCGACGCGAGAAGTAGAGGAAGACTATAGCTTTGTTTATATTAATAGGATGAAGGATATTTTTATCATTTCACCCTACATGCTGGGCGCACCAAATAACACTCAAATCTTGGTCGGTTCCTTAGAACAATGTGTAGCTAGTGTGTGTATATATATATATATATATATATATATATATATATATATATATATATATATATATATATATATATATATATATATACATACTCACTTTCATTTACTTAATCTTGTCATTTGTATTTTGACCCCCGATACAATATAACATTTCTTTTTCAATTCATTACAACTTGAACATTTTAAACTATTGGGATTCAAATAAAAAGGAAAAAGTAATTTAATATTTAAAAATTGTTCAAATAATCTATAAATAAATAGAATAAATTGATATTTAATTTCTAATAAGATATTAATTTCTATTGTTAGTATTTCTTTTAATAGCTTTGACTTAGGGGGGAAATCAAGACCAATAATATCAAATTACTGTTCAATAAAGCTTAAATTTGTTTCAAGATTAATATAATATTCTTTTTCAATTTATTCTATTTTAAAAGTTTCCATTATTTAGATTCTAATAAAATAGTCAAAAGGGATTTTATCTTTTAAAATCTATTGAAATCAATAAGCTATGAATAAAAGAAAATAAATAATAAAATCAATATATATTATATATATTTAGATTCTAATAAAATAGTCAAAAGTCAAAAGTGATTTTTATTTTTTAAAATCTATTCAAATTAATAAGCTATGAATAAAAGAAAATAAATTAGTATGCATATAAAATAATCAAAACCAATATTTTTTTTATAAAAACCAAAAAATAATAGTCTTCCATTAATATTATATTTTTCAAATATTTTTTTTAGTTAATTCCTAACTTTTTAACTAATTGAAATATTTTTTTTACCATATTAGTAGTATTTCGATAAACATTTTTTTTAATTAACTTTGTAGCGTTTTTAATATGATACTTCAATTAACGTTTTAACTTTTAACTTATATTTTATTTTTTTATTATTCTAAAGTTATTTTTGAATTGATGACATGTTTATTATATTTAATTTATTTTTGCTACTACTTTTTTTATATTATACTAATTTTATTTTAACTATTTCATTATTTGCATTATTTATTTCTTTATTATAGCATTGCACTAGAAGGTATTTATTATCGAATAATATGACAATTTTAATACACAATAATATGTAAAAATACACAATATGATATTAATTATCTTATTAATTAACATAATAGAGGTATAACACATATTAGGTGTATATTATTTTTGCTTTATTTTAAACTTGGTTGCATTACTAAATTTTTTTACTTTCACTGACTAGCAAAGTTTACCCTATCACTAGGAGTCAATAATTCTCAAGTAAAATGTACAATGAAATTTGACACTGTAGGCGGGTAGCCTGGTAGTGACAGTTATTAGCCTTGTTGGCCAGTAAGATTAGGTTTTACATATAGATATATTCTTACATATAATTGCATTAGAGTGTGTAGAACAAATAATGTTTACTTATGCTAATTAAACTAAAAAGAACATTTTATTCTCTTATTATTAATTATAATACATCTTATGAAACATATTATTTGATATAATTACATAAAATTATTAATATTAACAAAAATATGTGAAAACATTATTATATTTCTCTAAAATAGATTTTAAATTAATGAAATATAATTCATAATTTTATTAAACTAAAATTGCTGACACCCTTTCATGCCAAACGGATGAATAAAAATGTTTATTTATCATTTTTGTGTTAGTCATTATTTTGTTCCAAGTGAATAATTAGTTGGGAAAGCAGTACGGTGGAGAGGTGAAAGCCTTGTTGTCATCAAATACTTGCACAATAATACGATATAATACTCGAAGTGTGCTATATAATCATCAACAGAACTAAAATATGAATGTCTGAAAAGAACAACCTTTCCTTAATTAACTTCGTAAAATAAAGATTGCATATAAACAAAACAAATCAAAACAAAAATCCATATCCCCTGCTGTCATCAGATACTTGCATAATATTTTACGATATAATACTCATCGTCTAAAATACTCGAATTGTTCTATATAATCATCAGCGAAACTAAAATATGAATGCCTGATAAAAGAACAACACCATTCCTTTAACTTCATAAAAGCATGCTTTCTCAATGCATTCTATCTTAATGACTTTCTTATTTTTCATATGTTTCAGTGTGGCTAAAGTAATTAATACATAATACCTTCATTATTCAACAAAATTTTATCAAAACAAAAAGAAATGCCAATCAATAGTGTGAGTAGTTCACCATCAATAGCAAAACGTTCTAGGACACCATCTCACTTCCAAATAAGAACTCAAAAAATGAAAAGCACCACCAATAAATTAAGGCTTAATTAAGTTTTTCATACCAGCAATATAAGTCATTTTCATATTACTATCTAACACTCATTTTTTTTCACACAAGTACTTGAAATTTTTTTCAGTTTTATTTTACTACATGTTGTTAGTCGTCTTTCGTTAAGTGATGACGTGATAGATAGATTGACACATCATCACGTATTGTCACGACACCTCGTCAATGACAAGACGTGATGAAATGATACTTCGTTTGTCACATCATCACTTAATAGAAGACGACTAATGACAGATAATAAAATAAAACTGAAAATTTTGTCTGGTAGTTATTTGACAAAAAATAAATTTTTAGGTAATAACTAGAAAATGATCTATTTTTTAGGTATAAAATACTTAATTAAGCCAATCTGAAAAACAATTTTTTAGTTAACAAATGATAAGAAGGAGTTTTATCAAAATAAATAATTTAATTTTAGATAAAAGGATAAATTTTATTATTTTATTGAACATAAAAATAAAAATGATAATTGCAATTTTAAGCAATGTTTAAAAGCAAATCTTATAAGTCATAAGAAAAAAATCATTTCTCAAACACTTTTATTTGATCAAATATTTGTAAACTTATCAAAAAACTAAATAATAATTAAAATAAATTGATGAATATATATATAATTTACTTCATCCTATTTGTTTTTTAAGATAATTCCTCATTCAAAATAAGAATATAAATTAAATTAATAAGATATTTTTTATTGGTAGGAACAAAAAATACAATTTAAAATTTACAATAATTCACCTATTAATTTATCATGTTTAATCAACTGAATTAAATTAATAAGATGATATTAAAGGTGAAATTAAAGAGTTAAGATGTGTATATTTAATATATGGACAAAACTAAAAGAGAATTTAGCTAGATTCTAGTGAAGGAAGAGTGGGAGAAGATATAACATGTTATATGTGTACATTGATCATAGACTATAAAACACCAATTATATATGATTTAAATAACTTTTTCATTCTTGGAAAATATACGTTTTTCAGATTACTACCTAAAAATTCATTTTTTTTTCAATCAAGTACCTACCGTTAGTCGTTAAGCTGTGACGTAATAGATAAAGTATCATATTATCATGTCTTGTCACCGACACGTTATTGACACATTATTGAAGGTGATAACATGACAATGAGGTGTCCGTGATAAGACATGATGATGTGATACTCTATCTATTTTGTTATCACTTAATGGAAGACGACTAACGACGTGTAGTAAAATGAAACTGAAATTTTTTTCAAGTATTTGGATGAAAAAAAAATGTTAGATAATTATATAAAAATTACCTATATTTTAAGTATAAAAAACTTAATTAAGTCATAAATTATTGATGTTGTCCGCGAGAGAAGCTGCAAGAGAATCGAAAGTGTTCAATTCAAGAAAGAGCACTGAAATTTCTAAGTGAGAATTAGGAGTGAAAGTTTCAATCCTTCACAATGTTTTCAGCATTGGAACATGTGGTTCACTTGGGATTACCAAGTGCACATTTTTCATGCCACCTTTCCATTTTATAACAGTTACCTTTATTTAATCTACATTCTACATTCTACATTCAGATGAAAAGTCACACGTTAACTAAATTTATATTTCATTCGTTTGATTTAACTAGTATAATATTTGATAAAATTAAAGAAAAATGTTTATTTCTATATTTATATAAATACCACATTATTATGATCATTAAGTACTTTTTTTTAAAGTGAAGTACAATAAGTAGTACCTATGTTCAAGTGCATTTTACTTTTATATACATATATACATAGATAGTAATATAGATTTGTAAGTTTATATCTAAAAGCTAACATAATAAGCTATAAACTTATAGAATAAAAAATATATGTTTTTTATTCATTGGAATAAAAAATGAAATATATTTTGATTAACTAATAACAAGAGATAGTGACTTGTATTTTTTTAACTAAATAATTTTGAATTGAAATCATAAGTAACCTTTAAATAGGTAATAAATCGAATTAAGGTGAAATGTCATCTGTGCACTCTTACGATTTCGGGCATATATATATATATATATATATATATATATATATATATATATATATATATATATATATATATATATATATATATATATATATATATATATATGTTAGAACAAATCTCTTTTAACCTGTGATATTACAAACTACAAAGAAACACAGGTTATTAACAAAATGCGGAAATTACAGATCAAAACATACCTCCAGCCATTGCTATGAAGAGTTTCTTGTTTTGGTTCTTCCAAACTCTCTCTCTTCCACTCTCTAGATGGTGTATAAGACTGAATTCGAAGGGATGAGCTCAGGGACCAAATTCATGTGCTTATATAGGCATTCTACCATCAAGAATGCATTTACCAGCCATTACCACTCATTATTGGCTGTTACAATTCATTATTGGCCATTATCATCCATTAACAGCCATTCAATTTGGCTTTCAAAACTGATGAGCGTTACAAAATTTCAAAATGTTATGACCATGAATTATTACATTCTCCCACTTGGTCTAAACATTTTGACTTAATGCTCAATCTTCTTAAGAAATGAATATATGAATCATAGTGATAGTTCCTCTTATAACGAGTAATATCATCTATGTATTACAATATACTCAATTTCCCAAGCAGTATACTTAAAGTGGTAATAAAACTTCATGAATAAACCCAATGTTTATTCTTGGTCCAAAACATAATTTTTCTCAAATAAATCAATGTGCACCAAAATATGAGAAAATATCATAATATAAAAGTTTCAATTTTTACATATATGTATACAATCATAAATTGGAACCAAGTCCCATTCTTTCTACATGATCCTTAAATTTAAACGGTGGCATGCCTTTAGTTAAAGGATCAGCGATCATCAACTCAGTGCTTATATGCTCAATGACCACTTTCTTGTCTTTTACTCTTTCTCTAATGGCTAAGTACTTAATGTCGATGTGCTTACTTCGACTTCCACTTTTGTTATTCTTAGCCATAAAGACAGCAGCTGAGTTATTGCAAAAAATTCTTAAAGGCCTTGAAATAGTATCAATTATCTTCAGCCCAGAAATGAAACTTTTAAGCCATACATCATGTGATGTAGCCTCAAAACAAGAGACAAACTCAGCTTCCATGGTAGAAGTAGCAGTCAAAGACTGCTTAACACTCCTCCATGAAATAGCTCCACCAGCCATCATGAAAATGTACCCAGATGTTGATCTACGAGAGTCAACACAACCAGCAAAGTCTGAGTCTGAATAACCAATCACATCTAGATTGTCTGTCTGTCTATACATAAGCATGTAATCTTTGGTCCCTTGAAGGTACCTCAACACTTTCTTAGCAGCTCTCCAGTGGTCAATACCTGGATTACTCTGATATCTTCCTAACATTCCAACTGCAAAAGCAATGTCAGGCCTTGTGCATACTTGAGCATACATGAGGCTTCCAACAACTGAAGCATAAGGAATGTTTTTCATTTGTTCCCTCTCAAAGTCATTCTTTGGACATTGGTTCAAATTAAACCTATCACCCTTCACAATGGGAGCAACACTTGGTGAACAATCTTTCATCCGAAATCTCTCTAGAATTTTGTTAATATAGGTTTCCTGTGATAGACCCAAAATACCTCGAGATCTATCTCTATGAATCTTAATGCCGATGACATAAGATGCATCACCCATATCCTTCATGTCAAAATTCTTAGAGAGAAATTGTTTCACCTCATGTAGCAAACCCCGATCATTGGCTGCAAGTAAAATATCATCTACATATAAAACAAGAAAGCATATTTTACTCCCACTAACCTTGTGGTATATGCATTGATCCATGGGGTTTTCATCAAAACCAAATGAAGAAATTATCCCATGAAACTTAAGGTACCACTGACGGGAAGCTTGTTTTAAACCATATATAGATTTATTAAGCTTGCAAACCAAATGCTCACCACTATTAGAGGAGAAACCTTCAGGTTGTTTCATATAAACCTCCTCCTCTAAATCACCATTAAGAAAAGCTGTTTTCACATCCATTTGTTGCAACTCAAGGTCAAAATGAGCAACTAATGCCAAGATTATACGAAGAGAATCTTTCTTAGATACTGGAGAAAAAGTCTCTTTGTAATCTATTCCTTCCTTTTGAGTAAATCCCTTAGCAACAAGTCTTGCCTTGTATCTCTCAATGTTGCCTAATGAATCCTTTTTGGTCTTAAAGACCCATTTACATCCAATGGCCTTCGCCCCATTAGGCAACTCTACAAGGTTCCAAACTTTGTTACTCTGCATGGAACTCATCTCATCCTTCATGGCATCATACCATAAATTTGACTCTTTACAACTCATGGCTTGATCAAAAGTTTCAGGATCATTTTCAGCTCCAATATTATAGTCAGATTCTTGCAAATATACAATATAATCACTAGGAATAGCTGATTTTCTTACTCTAGTAGACCTCCTTAATGTTGCATCAACATTTTCTTGGGGATCATGTTGTTCAACTGGTTGTTCATCATTTTCATGAATTTGATGATCAACTTGATCTACTGGATTATCAACAACAGTTTGTGGAATGCCAATCATGTGTTGTTCATCATCCCTTTGAACTTGAGGGGTATGAATTACAACCAATCTTTCATTTGACGTGGAAGGTTGAGATTCTATATAATCAATTTCAGAACCTAAGTCCCTAAATTGATCACTCCCACTGATCAAATCATTTTCAATAAATTTGGCATTTCTTGATTCCACAATCCTAGTAATATGATGTGGACAATAAAACCTATAACCTTTAGACCTTTCGGCATATCCAATGAAATACCCACTAATGGTCCTCGGGTCAAGTTTCTTCTCTTGTGGGTTATATATTCTCACCTCAGACGGATAACCCCAAACGCGCATATGTTTCAAACTCGGTTTCCAACCTTTAAATAACTCAAAAGGTGTCTTTGGGACAGCCTTGGTTGGAACACGATTTAATATATACGCTGCCGTCTTTAGTGCTTCAGCCCACAAGGATTTAGGAAGATTGGAGTTGCTAAGCATACTCCGCACCATGTCCAATAATGTTCGGTTCCTTCTTTCTGCCACACCATTCTGATTCGGAGAACCAGGCATAGTGTATTGGGCAACAATCCCATGTTCTTGAAGGAACTTTGCAAAGAGACCAGGTGCTTGTCCATTCTCAGTATACCTGTCATAGTATTCTCCACCTCTATCTGATCTCACTATTTTTATTTGCTTGCCACATTGGTTCTCAACTTCAGCCTTAAAGACTTTGAAGGCATCCAATGCTTCGTATTTGTTATGAAGCAAATAAACATTCATATATCGTGAATAATCATCTATAAAGGTGATAAAATATTTCTGACCATGTGCATCCATATCTGGACAACAAATATCAGTATGAATTATTTCTAATATGCTTGAACTCCTATTAGCACCTTTCTTAGACATGTTGGTCTGCTTACCCTTAATGCAGTCCACACAAGTCTTAAAGTCAGCAAAATCTAGAGTATTGAGTACCCCATCTTTCACTAACCTTTTAATCCTCTCAATGGAGATATGTCCTAATCTCTGGTGCCATAACATAGAGGAATTCTCATTAATATTACACCTTTTAATACCAGTTTGAACATGCATAGAACTATAAGTGGCATTATTTTGTAAACCAAGAAGATAAAGACCATCAGACAATATACCATTCCCAACACATTCAGAATTATAAAATAACTCAAATGATGTGTCTTTGAAATTAAAGGAATATCCAAACGGTACAAGCCTTGAAATAGAAATCAAGTTTCGGGAAAAACTTGGTACATAAAAAGTCCTTTCTAATTTTAAAATAAAGCCACTACTTAAAGTCAAAATGCAAGTTCCAATGGCCTCCACATGTGAGCCTAGCTTATTGCCTGATAAAATGCTTTGCTCACTTCCCACTGGTTTCCTTAGGTTTTGCATACCCTGTAAAGAATTTGCAATATGAATAGTAGATCCAGAATCAATCCACCAGGTGTTAATATTAACACTAACCATATTAGATTCATAACATACTAATGAGATTGATTTACCTTTCTTCTCAAGCCATTTCTGGAACCCGGGGCAATTCTTTTTCATGTGTCCCTTCTTCTTGCAAAAGAAACACTTTGCCACCTTCTTAATATCAACTTGAGGTGGTATTTTACCATTCCCCTTCTGATAAGCTTGAGACTTAATTGCTTTGTTCTTCCCATAAGCAGTAGTCAGCAGTGCACTCTCACCCATCTCCATTACAAGCCTTTCTTCTTCCTGAACACACATGGTCATTAATTCATTGATAGACTATTTATCTTTATGTGTGTTGTAGGAAATCTTAAATGGCCCATATTCATGCGGAAGGGTGTTCAAAATGAAATGCACTAGGAAGGACTCAGACATATCAACCTCTAGTTTCTTAAGTTGAGCTGAAATATCTCGCATTTTCATGATGTACTCACGCACACCTTTCACACTGGTGAGCCGAAGAGAAGAAAACTTCATGATCAAGGTGCTTGCTAAAGTCTTATCTGAAGTGATGAACTGGTCATCAATGGCCTTAAGCAAGTCTCGGACCTTTTCATGCTGGTCAACAGAACCACGTATCCCAGCCGAGATTTTAGTCTTAATGAACATCACGCTGAGCCGGTTGGATCGCTCCCACCGCTCATATAGCGCAATGTCAGCTGGGCTACTTTCATTTGTGATTGCAGGTGGTTCGTCTTTCCTTATAGCATAATCTATGTCCATCCACCCCAATTGTAAAAGAATTCTCTCCTTCCATATCTTATAGTTATCTCCTTTGAGTTCGGGAACATCACATTGAATATCAGAAAAACTAATAGTTTGAGAAGCTGCAAAATTCAAAGGCTTATGTCAAAATTTAAGGCATATTAATCTTAATTGTATCTTTTACCAATGTAAACATACCATAAAATTGAATCTTGTGACATAAAAATTGCTTGTGGGCTAAATTTTTAATTCAATAAGAAACAATTAAACCTTATGATAGAATAATCAAATTACTTGCTCAATATTCATGCTATACGGGTACAATATGAAAATAATTTAATTTCTATCGTAAATTTTTACTTTATGATAAAATCGACAAATTATACATACATCATGATGCCTGTGGGTAAATCATGAAAAATAATACGTCATTTTATCCCAATTAATTATACAGATATAATAAAAATTCTTGTGAGATAAAATTCATTATATAAGTATAATTAATTACAATATTATGTCTAATTCCTTATATGATCTTTAACCAACTTAATATATAATTTTAATCAAATATAGATGCTGTGGCTAATCCATAATTAATCAAAATCATAAAGATCACTTAGACATAAAAATTTATTATATGAGAATAAATAGTATTTTGCATTTCAAAATCAAGATACAATATAATTATGAATAAGATTCTCATATAATTTTATAATTGAAATATAATATTTTGCATTTTATTTCATATATATATGCATAGAATAAAATGTTCTAGAATATATTTATGCATAAATTAAATCAAAATTCCAAAAACTGTAAAGCAGAATGTGTATATAACGTATTAAAAACGACTATATATCAAAAAAGCTTTACTGGTTTAGTGGTCTGCACATACTTTAGTGTATATAACGTAGGAGTTTTTGTCTTTTTTTTTTTTTTAAAACACTGTTCATCATCTTCAACCTTTAGCGGGTCAAACCCGACCCATACGCAGACCCGTTCGTTTTTCATTCATTTGGACACCATTTTTCACGATTCAAAAGCCAAAATTAAGGAAATCAAACGAAATACATATTTCTAATTTTATTTTTTAAGAAACAAGGCCCTTCATACCATAAACAAAATCAAATCGGAAAATACTGAAAAACGAAAATGGACAAGGCAGAGGCAATTCTTGCTCTGATACCAAATGTTAGAACAAATCTCTTTTAACCTGTGATATTACAAACTACAAAGAAACACAGGTTATTAACAAAATGCGGAAATTACAGATCAAAACATACCTCCAACCATTGCTATGAAGAGTTTCTTGTTTTGGTTCTTCCAAGCTCTCTCTCTTCCACTCTCTAGATGGTGTATAAGACTGAATTCGAAGGGATGAGCTCAGGGACCAAATTCATGTGCTTATATAGGCATTCTACCATCAAGAATGCATTTACCAGCCATTACCACTCATTATTGGCTGTTACAATTCATTATTGGCCATTATCATCCATTAACAGCCATTCAATTTGGCTTTCAAAATTGATGAGCGTTACAAAATTTCAAAATGTTATGACCATGAATTATTACAATATACCGATTAAATTATGCTTGGAAATCAATATAGAGAGATAGATATCCATGTGTTTTATTGAGATTGGGACAAACTAGGATGGTTGAGACAATAAATATTCATCTTGTTGATATTTTGGACCAAGAGTAAGAGGTGTAAATATACTTTGACTTGGGAGAAAAAAAATAAACAAATATGTTGCATGTAAGTAAAATTATAAAATTTAACATGCGTGAAGACTGAAGATATGGAGAAAAAATAGGTCAAGAAACGGGCAACACGAAAAACGGTTAAGCAGAAACAACGGACAAGAAATTGCCCTGTAAGAGGGATATGGAAACACTTGTTTTCAACACACATAATGCAAAGGAATTAGTCAATTTCATTAATATTTTTATTCCCACTCAATCTTGTAATATTGGTTTGTTAACTATTGCTGCACTCAGGCCTTAACTTCTTTCTTGTGCTTGAGCGGCTTACACAGAAGAACCATTAACAACCCTCCAAATCCATTAACTAAATCAAGGAAAAGTGAAGGGATAAAAAAAAGAAAAAGAAGAACCAAATTAGACCTTGGTATTAACTGTGTGTCATCTACTGCATGCAAATTAATTGATATATGGTTTTCGAATACTCATGAAACTAGCTAGACACTTAACCGTTGATCTCTTTGTTTTTCTGGGTGATATGTAACCTTTGTCTAGTCAAGTGTGTGCTCTTATCTTAACCAAGAGAGTGGTTAATTTTGTCACTGAATTAATTGATAGGCAGAGAAGAAGCGAGGCAAAAATGGCAGGTGGAGGATTTTCTGATGCTGGAACACTCAAGAGGGCGCATCTTTACCAGTACAAGATTACTGGATATTTCATCTATTCTTGCATTGTTGGAGCTCTTGGTGGTTCTCTATTTGGCTATGATCTTGGTGTTTCAGGTGAGTTCTAGCTATCTTGCATTCAAAACAAAACCATGGGAAATTTAGCACATTTTTTATTCCTTTCACTTTTTTGATTTAAAAGTGGCGTTTTCTTAAACAATTCTACATTATCGAGCAATCAATTTTCTCACCTAAAATTTATCGAATTTTGAAAATTATTTTCTAAACAACCGTTTAAAAACAAAAATATATTGAATCAGCGGAGAGATATATATTTTCTCATTCTTTTCTTCTATTTTGTTCAACTGCTTTGGGGGCTAGTTGATCAAACAATATCATCTTTTAGGACTATATAGGAGCATCCTCTTCTTGGTATATTTTAGAAAACAGAACTCTTTTCAAAATATATAATAATCAAACAAAGACCTTAATATAGCTTGCACTTGTTCCCTGCATGTTTTATTAAATTTTGAATGATAAAATAATGTTGAAATCTTTTATCACTTATTGCTTGGTAATGCAGGTGGAGTTACCTCCATGGATGATTTCCTCATAGAGTTCTTCCCAAAGGTGTATGAAAAGAAGCATGCACATCTTGTGGAGACAGATTATTGTAAATATGATGATCAGACATTGACACTCTTTACTTCATCTCTATACTTTGCTGCTCTTGTGTCCACATTTGGTGCTTCCAGTGTAACAAAAAACAAAGGCAGAAAAGCTAGCATCTTAGCTGGCTCCGTAAGCTTCTTTATAGGAGCTATTCTCAATGCAGCTGCCAGGAACATTTCAATGTTGATCATTGGGCGTATCCTTCTTGGTGTTGGCATTGGATTTGGTAACCAAGTAAGTTTAACCTTAACCAAATTAATAACCATATTCTCAAATTGAAAAACGGAAATTGTTATTCATTAAAGCCTTTACACCCCAGATTTTGGCTCTTCTAAAGTAGTAATCTAAATCATCTATAAGAAAATTAATAGTTAATATTCTAACAAATGCATGATGTGTTATGCATGTGCGTATACCACCTAATATTGCTAGTGATATTCTAACACATGCATGCGTACCTAGTCCTATAACATGCATCATGTGTTATTTATATGTAAGTATATAATATTGACCTTTGATTTTCCCATCTAGGGATGAGCAAAAATAGGTGATTGAACTGCTAAACTGAAATGTAAAAGCGGAATTTGGACGAACTGAATTGAACTGCATAGTATGTATTTAGAAAACAGTCGAATTCAATGCCAACGATCTTTCAAATGAAAGTTACAACCTAGTTGCTTTTGAATTTTTGTTTTGAAAAGTTAGTTTTTTCCGTCAAACATAATTCCAACGCGTATCCAGGCACCCATAATAGTTCGAACGAACTAAACTTTCCAATTGTTTCGAATTGTTGAATTATCCTCAATTAACATATTTTTAGAAGCATATTCTTCATATTTTTAAATTTCACAAGTTACAGTTTAGTTCTTTTTCATGCAATTTAATTTAGGAGCAGTTCAAGTTTTTAAAATTGAATCAAAGAACATATTAGTTCAATTTTCTATTCAAAATAATTCAGTTTTTTTTAGTGCAATTGAGTTCAGTTATATATGCTCCACATATAAGTTCAGTTTAGTTTTTATTTTTACTTTTAACAGCCCTAATCCCATCAATGACTGCTATTGCATACTTTATTCTTTTTAAAATCAAAATCTCACTTCAGAGAGAAGTTAAATCCTTACACCCCACTGGTGTTACCAATTTTACTTGAATTGTTTTTCTAATTATTCTGCAGGCCGTTCCTCTCTATCTTTCAGAAATGGCTCCTTCAAAAGTGAGAGGAGCAGTGAACCAACTCTTTCAGTTAACAACATGCTTGGGAATTTTGATTGCCAACCTTGTGAATTATGGCACCGAGAAGCTTCATCCTTGGGGGTGGAGGCTATCCCTTGGTTTAGCTACATTTCCAGCAGTTTTGATGTTCATTGGAGGGTTGTTTTGTCCTGAGACACCCAACAGTCTTGTGGAACAAGGCAGATTCGACGAAGGACGAGCGGTGTTGGAGAAGGTTAGGGGCACCCCTAATGTTGATGCTGAATTTGATGATCTTATTGAGGCTAGCAGAGAAGCAAAATCTATCAAGAACCCATTCCAGAACCTTCTTCTGAGAAAAAACAGACCCCAGTTAATAATTGGTGCCGTTGCTATTCCTGCATTTCAGCAGTTAACTGGCAACAACTCCATCCTCTTCTATGCTCCTGTCATTTTCCAAACCTTGGGATTTGGCTCTGGAGCATCTTTGTATTCATCTGTTATTACAAGTGTAGCACTTGTTGTTGCCACACTCATCTCAATGGCTTTTGTAGACAGGTTTGGTAGGAGAGCTTTCTTTTTGGAAGCCGGTGCTGAAATGATAATCTGCATGGTACGTTTATCACAACTTTTTAAGTTTTGTCCTTAAAGCTCATAAAGCATAAATGAAATGAAAAACATTGTTAGAAATAAGATCAAAACTATATAAAAACTTCGAGGACGAGCCCTGGTGCAGCGGTAAAGTTGTGCCTTGGTGACTTGTTGGTCATGGGTTCGAATCCGGAAACAGCCTCTTTGCATATTCATGTATTTTTACTTACAAGTTTAAGTTATTAGAATTGTTAGTTAATGACTCTGATGTAATAGCCTCTATGACTAAGAGTTAATTTGGAAAATTTGTTAAACAAGTACTTATTCAAAAAGATATAGTCTTGAAATAATCTTGCATATATTAAAATCAATAGTCTGCTCTTTAATTCTTTTAAAAGTTCTCTCATGTAGTTTTTTCATATCGCCTATAAGTTAATTATGTCAAGAACCAAATGTTATTTAATTATCTTAATTAATAAGCTCCCGTGAGTTAGACTCTGATCTAAACTAGGTTTAAGTAATTTATTACTCGATCCTCTTATTTCTCTATTTTTCTAACAAATTAAAATTAAATTTCATTGCAAGGTAGGGCAACTATTATGTGTTCTAACTAAGTTATAACAGTTTATACTTCTGGAGTAGTTTTCTCTACAACAAACATGATAATATCCTCTACTAATTACTGTGTTGCTAATTTGAGGATTTTATGTCGTTTTTATCTGCAGGTTGCTATGGCTATAGTTTTGTCTGTTGAATTTGGAAAGGGCAAAGAACTGTCATATGGTGTTAGTATATTTTTGGTTATAGTTATTTTCCTATTCGTTTTGGCATATGGAAGATCGTGGGGTCCATTGGGATGGTTGGTTCCTAGCGAGCTTTTCCCACTAGAGATAAGGTCAGCAGCACAAAGTGTTGTGGTGTGTGTCAACATGATCTTCACTGCACTTGTGGCACAATTCTTCCTTGTATCACTTTGCCACCTCAAATATGGAATCTTCTTACTGTTTGCAGCCTTCATTGTCCTTATGAGTTGCTTTGTTTTCTTCCTCTTGCCCGAAACCAAGCAAGTTCCAATTGAGGAGATTTATCTTCTGTTTGAGAAGCATTGGTTTTGGAAGAGAGTAGTAGGAGAAGGGAACAACACATCTGGGTCATATGTATGAAGAAAAATATCAAATCTTGTTCATTGCTAGGATAGGAACATTAAATTAATGTAGGAAAATAATAGGTGGACACCTAACATCTAGACCACACTTAGAGAGAGAAAGTAAGAGAAGAAATAGGTGTGTAAGAACGAAAAGATTAACAGAAATAATGAGTATTGATGGAAGACTCTTGAAATATGAGTATTCATATATTATTACTCTTAATATTATTGATGTAGCAAAGCTAGAATTTTTTTTTAGTGATACATGTATTTTTTATGGAAAAGGTTACAATCTTACTCAAATTATATAAGATCATTATTAGTGGCATAAATGTTGTTCTAAATATCTAATGCAATTTATACTTAAGGCTTGAACAGGCAGTTAGAAATGATGACGTAGGATACTAGTTATCTTTTGTTGCATCTAGTTAATCAATCTTCACAATGGTTAGTGATATGTTCATTCATTAGCTATCCGCTGAATTTTTCAAAAGCTTGGGATGGATGATAATTAAGAACATCAGAAAATTAATTAAATGAATCGAAAGATTTGAAGTTAGTCCATAAAAGTAAGTTAATTATGCTTTAATAATAGAAATCGCAAACTTGATTTAGCCAACTTTCATTTATCCAATAAAGCAACATCACATATTCACATCCAACGAAATTTATCATGAAAAATCCACAATATGATATATATATATATATATATATATATATATAAGAAACCAAAGTTGCATGCCATGTAAGGTAACGTATGCATGGAGATCAAATTAAAAAATAAAGGATAGAGAATTAAAAATAACTATTTAGACATATCTTTATATATAAAAAAAAATAAAGTAGTTGAGAGACATTTTTTTCTACCTAAATTGGAGTTGTCTTTGAATCTTTGTATTTCAATGTTATTTTTTTTAAATCCCAAATTAATGGGTGACAAATACATGAAACTTTTTATTATAAAAAACCTCAAACCTCTTTCTCGCACATCCTTTTATCTCTTGTAAAAAATTAATCCCCCTTCAATGCATTTCCCCCCTTTTTACTACTAATTAAAAAATTATATAAGCTCCACATATTTATAGAAGAACACATGTTTGAGAAAACTAGTCCATAAATTAGTTGAATTATAAGTTAATTAAAAATAATAATAAAAAAATCAAAGCTAGTTCAGTTCAAAGTATAGGTATAGGTAGTTAATTGAATTAAGAGTGTTTGATCAAATTAACTAATAATTCAACTAATAAATATAAAAGGATACAAAATGACATGATATATATCTATATCTATATATATTTAGATATATAGATATAATTATTTAATTTTATTAAGTTTTCTTGTTATTATTATATATTTCTAATAACTTGGCTTCTTAAAAATTAGGATAATAGTTTTATAATTTACACCTGAAATTACAAATTTATCCTTAAGTTCACAATTTTGACTAATTTACTAGTATAGTGACTTGTTATAAGTCTAAAAATTAGTTTCTCTTCAAATATGGCCCTAATTAAATTTTTTTAATTGAATTTCGTTATTTTAAACTTATTTTCATTCAATAACTACCAATTTACAATGATCAAATCAATAATGCAAAAGGAAAAGAAGAAAGTAAACCTAATTTAACAAGATAAATCCTTAACAACTTTTGAAATAAGAAAAAAATTGTGAATTTTTTTTCTTAATTTGGCAAAGTGTGTTTTCTTCCTCCTACATATTCTCGAATGCAATAGGAAAATCAAAGATACGTGGTTCTCACAATGAGCACACAGTTAGTATATCCAAAATGACTCTTATTTTTCAATTACCTATTTTTCATAATTTGATAATAAAAAATTAGGGATTATCAAGTATTCAGGTTTTAAACATTCACTAAAACAAGAGATATTTGTGATTTTCAAATAGAAAGTGAATCCAAAATAGTTACCACTAAAAACCCACCTTTATTGAAAATATCCGGTTTTCATATGAATTCATGATAATAATTAAATTATTTATAAGAATTAAATTTAATAGTAAATGAACTTATGCAAATTTTATTTCTTTTGTAAATTATTTAGTGCTTTCCTTATTTAAATCATTTGAATTTTATTATTACTATTTTTCCTAAATGGTTTATATAGATAATATATAAAAAAGAATATTTATAAATATTACATTTATAAATAATTTACTATAACATAAAGTTTGAAAATTAATTTAATCAAATTATAGGTTTGGATAAATTTTAATGAAAAGTATTTTTTATAAATTCAAAAATTATAAATATGTTAGTTTGATTAATAATATTTTTACCTAGCTTTTAACATCACATAATTTTTTATTCTCTCTATTTTATTTTTTTTTATAGTTTCTACAAAAAAATATTTTGAATGTTGAAAAAATAATATTTAATATATTTTTACCTAACCCTTTATACCAACTAATTAACTAATTTTTGATACATTAACCTTATTTTTACTTTTACTTCTTAATTAGCTAGTTTTTGATAATTAATTAATAATATTGGAAATATGAAAAAAATAATGGAATTAATATTTTTTGCCTAACAAGTGTATTGAAGAATTAGAAAATGAAAAAAATAAAAAATAATGTATTTAAAAATAAAATTATTTATTTCTTTTTGTGTCTAACGGGTGTATTAAAGTATTTGAAAATGAAAGAAATAGGAAATTAATTTATTTAAAAATCAAAGTGTATATTACTTATTGTTCCACACAAATGTATTAAATAATTTTAAAATGAATAAAATAAAAGATAAATGTATTTAAAAATCAAAGAATTTATTACTTTTTATTTAAGTAATTAAAAACTAAGAATATCTTTGATATTTTAATGCCATTAGCACTTTTAAGATAATTTTTATAATTTAAGTATAAGTTTCATCTTATTAATTGACGTTAACTGTTGAGCCTTTAGATCAATTGACATAAAATACTTTGAGCTTAATTAATAGTTTTGAGATTGAGTTTTGAACATACAATTATAACAAAATATCAGACAAGATATTCTCCTATGAATGGATGCTACCCACTACTAACATACCAACATCTTATTCTTCTAACGGATTACCTAACTTGCTCAAACATAGTCCCTCATGTATTTAGGTGAATTAATCCTTCTTTTGGGCCTCTCTCTACTCTCTCCCAAATCCATAGCCTCTGACCTATGATTCCCTGGCCTGTCAAAAACACCTTATTCTCAAGATGATGGAACTTCAAACCATGGTTTCTAGGAGGCTTCAAAAGTGGGATCTAAAACAAGAAAAAGGTAACAAAAGTAATTTAAAAGGTATAAAGTATGAGAATTGGGCTTCAATTTTTTTTAGGTGTAGGAGATATGAGAAAGAAAAAGCACGTGCAAGGGCATTGGGGAGTGTGGTCCCCATTGAGAAAGAAGAAAAAATTAAACGTGAAAGTGGGATGGAAGGAGTGAATGGGGTTAGCGTGGCAAATGGTAATTGGAGGATTGGATTGTGAAAGCACGACTGAGATTGAGAATAAGGAGAAAAAATTGAAAAGCAAAGGATGGAGATGGTGTCGTTCGAGGTCGCGCTCTTGCGCTCTAAGCTGCGCGGCTCGGAATCAATGATGGAGATGTGAGGAAAAATTAATCGTGCCATACATGAGGCATAGTGGAAGGGCCTCGTATTGGATCGAATTCAGAACAGGGTCATGAACTTGCGAATCTTTCTTCGCGAACCAGCTCCCCTCGGGGCGGTGATGTGGGTGGTGGTGATGGTCATTCTCGTCGTGGTGACGATGTTTGCGATTGGAATTGAGTTGCTCCATCACCGTTGAAGTTGCATCTCGATGGTGGATTGAACACAAACCCAGCGCACGATAGCGACATTGCCGAGCAGGGTGGTGTCATTGTGGTAGGGGATCTCGTGACAATGGTTGTGGCGGTGGGCGATGTAGAACGATAGAGGCATCAAACCGCTAGACTAGAAATGAAGGTTGATCAGATGGAAGTGGAGAAGCATCAGTGAAAAAAGTTTGATGGTATCGATCGTAAACGAAATAATTTTAGGTTTGAGATGGTGGGAAGCAATCGTGGGAAGCAACATCAACATGGTTGTGTCTGTTGATGGTGACTTCACAGAGGAAGAAGATAGGAAGGGTTGGTTGGTTACTAGGGCATTCATTTTCAGGAGAAGGGCATCGAGTTTGGAGATCGTGGAGGCTTGAGTTGCAGTGAATTCGACAATGACGTCCTCAAGGCGGTCTAAGCTAGATTTGGAATGAGTGAAGTTAGCCATTGATGCTCAATAAAAGCACCAAAATTGTTAGGAAACAGGATAATCCCTTAGAATTCGAGGACTAAGGGGAACCTCCAGAATCAAGATTAAGAAGGAAACTGTTGATACCCGAAGGTTACATATATAGCATACTTGAGGTGCAAAATGGAAAAGGTCCAGACATCAAATAACAGAAAGTACTATTATTATAATAGAATATCAGACAAGATATTATCCTATGAGTGGATGCTACCCACTACTAACATACCAACATCTTATTCTTTTAACGGATTTCCTAACTTGCTCACAGCTTGCTCAAACATAGTCCCTCATGTATTTAGGTGGATTAATCCTTCTTTTGGGCCTTTCTCTGCTATCTCCCAAGTCCATAGCCTTTGACCTATCAAAAGCATAATATTCCTCATAGGAATAGGGGACCATATATGACTTTCTTAGAGAGGAAATTGAGGGTATCAATGAAAGGAGTAATGAGAAGTATGTTGAAAATATTGATAATAATAATAGTGCATTTGTCCCAAGGAAGGATAAGTCATGTGAAGATGAGGACCCACACCTCAAAAGAAAAATTTAGAATCCCCATATGAAGGAGACTCCTAGGATTATAGTATCAAATTCCATTGTGATAAATGCAATATAAAAAGACAATATGAACCCCTCAAGGCCACACATGATACCCAACAATGAGAGTAATATAGTATTTATAATAAAGGACTGATTGGGACTACAAATGGGATAATAGTGGAAGGTTCTCTTAAGGGGGAACATGGCACTTACATCCACTCTTCTCCTAGTTATAAACCTTAAGTTAAGGAGAACCTTCAAGCCACTACAATCATGAACCTTGGCCTCCAGACCTGCAACCACGAGATGCAGGTACGTTTGTTCCTAATATCAATCTATATGATAAAGGTGGCAGCTCCTTGAGTATGGAAGTTTTGATGTCGACTCTAGCTGACAAAGTGGAGTTGTAAGTGTAGGGTCAAATGAATTTAGATTGATTTTATAATGATGACACAAAATAAGACTAATATTTTCTTTTTTAATTGTCGTGGAGCGGCTAATGTGGCCTTTTATTGCTTTTGTAAGCAATATATTGACTTGCATGAAGCTGACACTCCTGTTATTGTTGAAACAAGAGTTGTTGCTGCTAAACTTTAGAGAACCTTCAATTTGTTGGGATTTGATGGTTTTGAGTTTGTTGACCTGATATGATATGCTGGAGGGATCATCATGGCTTGGCATAAAGATCATGTTACTTTTGATGTGGTAGTGAAGTGGTTTCAGTTTTTGCATCTCATTATTAATTCTAAGGATGGGCACAAATGGTATTTCACTCCCATTTATGCTAGCCCTTTGGAAAGTAAACATAAAGATCTTTGGCATGAGCTCACCCTCATTTCGCATTAGATTTTGGATGGGTGGCTAGTGTAGGAGATTTCAATGAAAAAAAGGGGGCCTCAAGTAGAAAGTATAAGAATTTTCAAGAAAGAATAATTAATGCTAAGCTTATTACTTGGGAGCCGTGGGCCTAAAGTACACTTGGAGGGGGCTTATCCTTCATGGCTCTAAGAATATTTAAGAGACTAGATAAAGCTTTCTACAATGACAAGTGGCAGTTGATGTATCCAAAGCCTTATGTTAAAATTTGTTCAAAGTCTCATTTTGGATCATCATCCCATTTTTATAAATTGGCAGCTTGTAAGGATAATCACTTCTCCTAAGCCTTTATGTGTGGAATGTGCTTGGCTCACCAATTCGAATTATAGTGAAACTGTGGAGTTAGCCTAGGACATAAATGATTTTTTAAAGCAAAATACCATCAATTTTTCCAACACTCCTACTTCTTTTGAAGAGAAAGGTGTTTGGTTGCATTAGATATAGAAAGCAGAGAGTCATTAATAGGTTGGGAGAGATCCAAAAAAAGATTTATGAAGGGAGATCCAACCAATTTTGGTTGTGAATGGAAAAGGGTCTAAATGAGTATGATGCAATCCTTAAGCAGGAGGAGCTTGATTGGTTTCAACAATCAAGAACCAAGTGGATCCAAGATGGAGACAGAAACACGAGATTCTAGCATCTCAAGACTATCAACATAAGAAAAAGAAATAAGATTCTTATGTTAAGAAATACTTAAGGGCAATGGATAGAGAAGGATCATCAAATTAAGGACATGTTAAATTCTTATTTTATTGATTTATTTTCTAATATTGAGGATATTGAGTAGAATTATGCTACCAACCTCTCTTTTCCTAGTCTACCTCACCAATAGTTACAAGCTTTGAGCGGTTTTTTTAGCCATGAAGAGATCAAAATTGCTCTTTTTGATATGGTCCTTGGAAAGCTTCAAGACCCGATGGTTTATTACCTGTTGGCTTTTATTAGCACACTTGGCATATTGTAGGAGAAAGAAAGGTGCAGGAAGATGATATCTTTATTCACATGAGAGAATATGTTTATATACACATATTGTAGTACAATCGTGATCCTATAATTAAGCTAGGATTAATTACACTAATTATAGAAATGAACATATATGGAAAGAATTGGTCTTGATAGCTACACATACGCAGAAACCAAATCATAGAGCAATCAAGGTCATGATACAGGATCAAGAGATTGACATAATGATATTGTAATCAATGTGTAATCATTAGAATTATTACTTTCTCTAATTCCCCCTTTCAAACTGATGGTGACATAATCACCCCAAGTTTGTCTCTCAAAATGTTGAACCTTGTGTGTGAGAGAGGTTTGGTTAAGCAATCTGCAATTTGGTCTGTTGTGGGCACGTAAGCTATTGTGACTTGGTTTTGAAGAACTTGATCACGTATGTAGTGGACATCTATCTCAATATGTTTGGACCGAGCATGCATCACTGGATTGGATGCCAGTGCCTTGGCTCTCAAGTTATCACACCACAAAATTGGTTTCCTAGGCATAGGGAGTTTTAGCTCAGCTAGGAGTAATCTAATCCAAGCTACTTCCGCTGCTAGGTCAGCCAAAGATCTGTATTCAGACTCAGTATTTGATCGTGACACCACTCTTTGTTTTCTTGAGGCCCACGAGATTAATGTTTCACCAAGGAACACACACTGCCCTGCCATGGATTTCCTGTCATCTTTGCTAGTAGCCCAATCTGCGTCAGAAAATCCAGCAATATCGAGATCAGTTGAGGGTTTGATATGAAGACATAAATTTGTTGTGCCATGGAGATATCTCAGTATTCGTTTTATTCCTTGCCAGTGATCTGTGGTTGGACAACTCATATATTGGCTAAGTTTGTTGACTGAGAATGCTATGTCTGGCCTAGTGTTGGTTAGGTACTGTAATGCTCCTATAGCCTGTCTGTATAGTGTAGGGTTGGCCATAGGTTCTCCTTCAACAGTGAATTGTTTTCCTGTTACCATTGGTGTGGGGCAGGATGAGGCTTTTTCCATATTAAAATTCTTGAGCAGGTCTCTAATGTACTTTGTTTGTTTCAGGTACATTCCACCAGTGTCTCTGTGAACTTCAACTCCTAGGAAGTAGTGTAGACGACCTAAGTCTTTAAGAGAGAAAGCAATATTTAGTTGAGTGATAAAGGTCTCTAGAAACTTCTTATTGCTCCCTGTTACTATTATGTCATCAACATGTATGAGAAGGAGTGTGATATGATCAGTTCCTTTGAGAACAAACAGTGATGAATCACTCTTGGTGTTTTGAAACCCCCATTCTAGTAGTGTGTCCTTCAACCTGTCAAACCTAGCCCTTGGGGCTTGCTTCAGGCCGTAGATTGCCTTAGTTAATTTGCATATGTGATGAGGCCTGGTTAAATCTATATATCCTTCTGGTTGATGCATAAACACAGTTTCTTTGAGATTGCCATTCAAGAATGCATTATTTATGTCTAATTGCCTAACTTCCCAATTTAAATGTACTGCAATGGATAGAATAATTCTTACAGTGTTGGATTTGATCACTGGGCTGAAGGTCTCATCATAGTTTAGACCTGCAGTTTGTTGAAAGCCTTTGGCAACCAATCTTGCTTTCCTTCTTTCAATTGAGCCATCTGCCTTGTACTTGGTTTTAAAAACCCACTTTGAGTCTATGATATTATTTTGCCCCTGAAATGGTACTAATATCCAAGTGTGATTTGCTGTTAGAGCTTTAAATTTTGCATCCATAGCTTCTTTCCACCTTGGTCTGACTTGTGCTTCATTGACATTTTCTGGTTCCTTGTCCTCTTTGTGTGTCACTGTCAACCCTATATAAGGCAGTTTAGGTTTGTAGATCCCAGCCTTACTCCTGGTACGCATACAGTGTGTGTTGTCCTAGGCATGTTGGTTATTTTCTGGTGTGTCTGTTAATGTGTCCTCTGCTGGATTGTTGTCTTGGGCCTGTTGGTTGTCTTCTGGTGTGTCTACTGATGTGTCCTCTTCTGGTTCTACTGTTGTTGTTGCTTCATTTTCTACAGTCTCACTGAGGGCTAGTTGATCTTCATTGACAGCTAAGTCACCTTCCTGATGGTTCACATCACTAATAGTTGGTTCAATTGTGTGACTTGTAGTGGTATCTGCAAGACAAGAGGGAAAAACAATAGGTACTATTTCAGGTAGAGTTTTTAATGGATTCCTTGTGTCAAGAAAGCCATCATGAAATGGAAAGTGGTTCTCATTGAAGACCACATGTCTTGAGACAAAAATTCTTCCATGAGAGTTGAGGCACTTATATCCCTTGTGAGAGTTTCTATATCCCAAGAACACACACCTAGTGGTATGGAATTGAAGTTTGTATTGATTGTATGGTTTGAGGCAAGGATAGCAGGCACAACCAAAAGGCTTTAAGGCATCATAATCAGGTTCCTTTCTAAACAATAATGAATATGGACTTTCATTTGGGTTAACTAATGAGGGTAATCTATTGATGAGATAAATTGAGGTAGAGAAAGCTTCCCACCAGTAGTGTAAAGGAATTTTGGCCTGTGCTAGTAGTGTGAGCCCTAGTTCAGCTACATGTCTATGGTTTCTTTCTGCTCTACCATTATGTTGGGAGGTATATGGGCAAGACATTCTAAATTGGATTCCTGACTCTGGCTATTTTCTGGACAGGTTTATACTCACCTCCACCATCACATTGAAGAACTTTTATTTTCCTGTTGAACTGATTTTCAACCATGTTTTTGAATTGAATAAAAGCCGTTATTGTTTCTGATTTTTGTTTCAAGGGAAAAATCCAAGTGAATCTGATGAAATCATCAATAAAGTGAACGTAGTACTTGAAATTAGATGGAGACAAGATTGGGGCTGGACCCCATACATCACTATGATTCAAATCTAAAGGTTCTTTAGCATGAGAGGAATAGGGTTTAAATGGTAACAAGTGAAGTTTTCCAAATTGACAAGCTTCACAAAATGAAAATTGATCATTTGATGAAGCCTTCACATTGCAGTTCTTCAACACCTTTTCCAGAACTTAATTGTTGGGGTGTCCAAGCTTTCTATGCCAATTCTCCTTGACTGACATGTAGGTACATGGGTCTTTATTGACTTGAGAGTTGACACTTGAAAGTTGGTATAATCCATCTCTAAGTTTCCCTTTTAGTAGTGCCTTCCCTGTCAGTTTGTCCTTCACATAGCAGTAGTTTGCATCAAATTCAACAAGAGCATTATTGTCTGCAGTTAATTTAGATACACTCAACAAGTTTTTGGTTATTTCTGGGACATACAAGACATTAGGCAAGTTGAGGTTATTCAATTGAGTCGAGCCTGAGGCCAATATGCTCAATCTTTTACCATTGCCAACTAACAAAGAATTCTTACCATTGCTTTCACTGAGATCTTGGAGTTTCTCATTTTGATGAGTCACATGATTGCTAGCTCCACTATCAAAGTACCATTCATAGTCCTGGCCGTGGTAGGGTGAGGCTATGAAGGCACTGTGATTTTCTTGCGTGTTATTCTCAGCATTTGATTCTGTGTATGACTTGTCATAGCGATAAAAACATTGCACTGCAGTATGTCCAAACTTGTTGCATACCTGACATGTTGGTTTAGATCTACCTCTTCCTCTACCTCCTCTGAAGTTAGAGCCTCTCCAGTTGCCTCGTGTTCTAGGTTTGTTGCCTCTGGAATAAGTTTTGCTTGCAAGGTTTGCTGAAGCATTCATTGAGAGATTACTGAAATTGTTCAGTTGTTCTATTCTGCTTTCAAAGGCCAATAGTTGAGCTTGTAGATCAACCCAACCAAGATTGATTTGATCAGATAATTTGACCACCACAGGATTGTAATCAGCATCTAGGCCATTCAGTGTTTGAATCGTCAAATCTGAGTTGGAGATTGGTGATCCTGCTAGCTTTAATTTGTCAGCAAGGTTCTTCATTTTGAGAAGATACTGATCCATCTTCATTTCTCCTTTGCGAGTGTTGTGAAACTCTGATTTAAGATAGATTGTTCTTGATTTTGTGTGTGCACCTGCTAGGCTTTGGGCTTCATCCCAAAGTTCCTTAGAGGTTTCACAGTGCAGCAACTGTGTTGCAATGTCAATGGCCATTGAATTTCTTAGCCACCCTAGGAGAGCTTGGTCATGAGCAATCCATTCTTCATAGTCAGAATTGATTTTCACAGTTGTGTCATTTGTGTTAACAAACTGTTCAAGGCATTCTTTTGTTCCTAGGATGTAGCTATCAAGTTTGCAACCTCTAATCAATGGAAGAACTAGTGACTTCCATAGGAGATAGTTATCTCTATCCAGCTTGACAGAGACAGTTGTAGGTAGGTCATTTTTCTAGTTTGTTGCTGCGGAAGACATGATTGGATCGAGAGCCTTCAAGCTTAAGTGCTCTGATGCCAAGAAAGAAAGGTGCAGGAAAATGATATCTTTATTCACATGACAGAATGTGTTTATATACACATATTGTAGTACAATCGTGATCCTATAATTAAGCTAGGAGTAATTACACTAATTATAGAAATGAACATATATGGAAAGAATTGGTCTTGATAGCTACACACACGCAGAAACCAAATCATAAAGCAATCAAGGTCATGATACAGGATCAAGAGATTGACATAATGATATTGTAATCAATGTGTAATCATTAGAATTATTACTTTCTCTAATTGTAGGCCCTACTCGGTGTCAAAATGTAGCAAATTTATGGATGTCCCCACACCTAGTTGATGAAATCAACAAGACTGACATATGTTTTATCCTAAAATGTCTGAAGCCAGAGTTTGTCACTCAATTCCGTCCAATATCTCTTTGTAATGCCAGCTATAACATGCTCACTAAAGTGGTGGTCAACAGATTAAAACCACTTATACCTAGGCTTATATCTCTTTATCAATCAGGCTTTATCCCAACGAGATTTGTACATGAAAACATTGTGGTGGCCCAAGAGATGGTTCATACCATGAGAAGAATGTAACATAAGAATGGAGCCTTTGTTATTGAAGTGGATCTTACTAAGGCCTATGATGAAATGAGATAGAGCTTTATTAAGAAGGTGCTTTTGGGGGCAAAAATTCCTAATGATCTTACTAAGTCCAACATGGCTTGTGTTTCCTCCATTCAGACAAATGTCTTCTAGAATGGTGTTAGTGTTCTCCCTTTTCTTTCCTCAATGGGGTCTTCGTGAAGGACATCCCTTTGTCTCTATATTTGCTTGTCTAGGGGGATGGATAAACATTCTCGTTTGATTTCCAAGGCGGTTGAAGATGGAAGATGGAGACCTATTATGGCTGGGAGGCAAGGTCTAACTATTTCACATTTAATGTTTGCTGATGACCTTTGCTATTTGGGGAAGCAATAGAGGCTCAGATGCATAATGTTGTTGAGGTGCTTAACTGCTTTTGTGGAATGTTGGAGTAGCAGGTAAGTGCTGAGAAAACCTCTATCTTTTTCTCTAAGAATGTAAAGGAGCAGGTGGGACATACTCTTTGTAGGATTTCTTAGTTTAAATAAGTTGGTTCCCTTGGGAATTATTTGGGAATTCCCATGTTAGGGAAAATCCTAGAAGAAATGATTTCCAACATCTCCTGGATAAAGTGGCTCACAAACTCTTTGGATGAAAGGCTCAATAACTTTACCCATATATTCTATGACGACCATGAACATTCCTAAGAATATGCTTTAAGATATTCAAAGAATGTAGCGTTCCTTTATTTGGGGTGATATGGAGAATAGTACAAAAATACATGTTGTGGGTTGGAAAAAAATGATGATTCCAAAGAATCAAGGGGAAATGGTTATGTGTGATTTAAAAGCCATGAACCAAGCTTGCTTAATGAAGTTGGGCTTGTCTTATAGGATGGAAGATGAGAGTTTATGGATCCATGTTCTAAGAGGCAAATATGGTAGAAATAATTTGAGCAGTAATGCCTTAATTGTTAAGGTCTTGAATTCTCAACTCTTGAAGGAATTTGCTAAGTTGTGGCCTGTGATGAATGCAACTAAGAGATAGGTTATCAACAACGGTGAAAGGGTTAGAGTATGGTATGATAAATGGATGGATGATAAATCAATCTTCATTTAGAAATTGAATCATGTGCAACCTAATATGTAGGAGTTGAGAGTTAATGATCAGATAGATGAAAGTGGCAAGTGGAATACTAATCTTCTGGTTGATGTATTGCCTACTGATATTATCCAGAGAATCAAAATAGTTTTCCCTCTTATTTTCATTAAGTAGAATGATAGGAGAGTCTTTCCGGGAAAAAAACTAGGCTAGTTTTTTGTGTCCAGTGCCTACAAGTTGATGACTTCAAATAATTATGAGAGTCAGGATCCTACTTGGAACAAAATCTGGAAATTGAGAGTTCCAAAAAGGATTAGAACCTTCATATGGTTGGTTAAACATGGAAGGTTGAGTACTCTACAAAGAGTGGTTAGGTGGTCCAATTCTAGTCTCTTTTCCTTTCATTGTACTAATGCTGAGGAATACATGCTTCATGTTTTGCGCAGTTGCCCCTTGGCATTGGACATATGGATGCACCTCATTCCATTTGATAAAAGAAGCATATTTTTTTGGAAGCAATTTTGAGGAGTGGGTTTATCTGGATCTAATTTCTCAAATTAGTTATGATACTAGCATTTTGTGGTCTAAGTTATGGGCGATGACATATTACTTTCTTTGGATTTGGCATAGTAAACATATCCACAATTTTGATTTTGTGATGCCTTTTAGGTCATGGTGTGTTATTCTGGAAAGATATAAGGATTATAATGCTTCTGCTCTAGCTAATCCTATGAACATGGTCAGGACGAAACATCATATCCAAAGTGTGTTGGAAGTCTCTTCCAGATGGTTGGGTGTGCCTTAATACCAATGGGGCAGTTAAAGATAGGGACAAAAAGGCAGGTTTTGGGGGTTTGATCAGGGATGTGCAAGGAAGATGGATTGTTGGGTTCTCCAAAAATCTCTTAACAAATTTGACTTTCATTGCTGAATAAATGATTTACTAAAGTGTTGTTGCAAATGGACACTATTTTAGTTGTTAAGGCTATTTCTAGAGAAAGCATTGGTAGTGTTTGCTAATTGTTATTCATGAGCTTTTAATGCATTAAAAATAAGTAAGAAAATAGCAATGCGCCTCCAATTTACGGTTCTTTTGTGGAAATTGTAAATTTTTTCGTTCTTGTATGAATTTATAAAGTAAAAACTCCATTTTTGTAAACTAATGTTGAATTTAACTCGGTTTGTAGGCTAAAAAAGAGAGGATGTGAAATGCTGCCGAAGAACTCGCTTAGCGAGACAAATTGGCTAAGCAAGCCTCATTCGCTTAGTGAGGCAGCCAGCTCGCTTAGCGGATGCAAAACCCTAGAAGAGGATAAGTCAGAGAGCAGCACGCTTAGTGCACAGCCAGCCTGCCCAGCGAGGATGTTGTCTCTACTAGTGCTTAGCATGCCCAGGCTCGCTTAGCGGATATTCACTTACTCTCGCTTAGCGAGACATGCTCGCTGAGCGTGCCTTCGTGTGCTGAGAAGTCCAAAGGCCTTTAAAACACTGAGTTGGTGGGAAATGAAAAGACACCAAGCTGATACTACATAAAAATAGAGAGAAGACACTGAGGCTGGAGAGAAGACATTTTTCTTCATCCTTTACCATTTTCTTTTACAAAAATACTCATTTCCTCTTGTACTAAGTCCTCCTTTTTAATGGAGGGCTAAAAAATTCATTGTTTGGGAGTTATTCTACTGAGCACTCTTAATGTAAACTTCTAACTATCTATTTAATGTTATTTTCTAGTGTTCTTTGCTTCTATCTGCATTTATTTTACATGCTTGTGGCTTGATCATCCATTTGTATGTTTAGTTAGGCTTTTAGGTGTTGGAAAATGCTTGAAAATCTTAGAACTTGATAGAGCAGCTAGAGGTCTGTGTATCTAGGAATAGAATGCAGTAATCTATTATATTTTGTACTGTGCATGTATTGCAACTCTTTTAGAACGAGTTTGTTGAGGAATCAAGAACAAAAACTAAGAGAGTTAGGCTCATTCTTGTGAAGAATCATGGTCTAAGTAAATAGTTGATGCAAGAGCGCTATAATAACATTAAATAGAGAAAAACCTTTTAATACGACAAGAGAAAGTTCAGTAGAAGACTCCCCGACATTTTTACCTTGATATTTATCGCATTTTTATAGCTTTGAGTTTATTTCATCATTGTTAAGTAGCATAGTATATTATAGAAAATTAAACCATTAATGAACCTTTTATCTTATTTCCAAAGTTAAAAGTGTTTACATACTGAATATACATCATCTAAGTGAAACAAATTCCCTGTGAATACGATACTCGGTCTTACCGTTTAAATACTACTTGTGCAAATTAGTACACTTACCAATAGGGCTTAACAGTGTTGCAAGTCTGACTATTCCTAGAAGCGTTAGACTGATATAAATAAGCTAATTTTTCCTTCTTTTATTGCTTCAAAGTGGTGCATATATATAAATAAGCTAATTAGTGTTGTTCTAATCATTTAGCCAACTGATATTTGTTATGTATATGTAAATTATGTAATTAAATCACACAACAATTATCTAATTTTTCCTTCTTTTATTGCTTCTTTTTGTGTTAAACATTAGGATTTTGATATCTTCTGAGTTTTTATCCAGTAGGTGTTAAAACCAGTAAATTTATAGTGTTTTTGGTGGTATACTTTTTTTTTTTTGTAGAGACACAACAAAAAATATGAAAGAGAGTTGAAGAACTGGACAGTCACGCATAGCACGCCAGACTCGCTCAACGTTCCCCACTCGCTTAGCACCAGAAGTCACATGGGAAGTCTAATTGTCACATGCATCCGTGCTCAACGCATGGTGCACGCTCAAAGCATGATCACTTATCCGACTAGACTTTTTGAAGCACGCTCAGCGCGCAGCCTCGCTCAGTGCATAGTCAATGTCAAAAAACATGATTGTGCTGTGTTAAGAGAAGAAAAGGAGGGCACAAATTTTATCATTCATTTTCCATTGAGCACCAAAGGTTATGGCACGTACATTGGAGAGAGACCACTCATATGGAGTTGTTAATTTCCTTTCCTCCATTTTCTACCACTACCTTCATCCCTTTTTGTATTTGTAAGCCTCTCATGACAATGAGTGGCTAAACCACCCATTGTTGGGTGTTTAACAACCAAACATTATTAATGTAATGATTCTAACTATCTATTTAATATTATTTCGGTATTATTGTCTCTTTTCTGTCACTATTACAAAAAGTAGTTTTAACATCGGCTTATTAACATCGGTTTTTTACAAAACCGATGTTAAGTTAAACGCGGTGGCATATT